>NW_020837945.1:41387740-41573969 GCF_003676395.1 Aethalodelphis obliquidens | reverse complement strand
CCTCTCCCGTTGCGGAGCACATGCTCCGGACGCGCAGGCTCAGCGGCCATGGCTCACGGGCCCAGCCGCTCCGTGGCATGTGGGATCTTCCAGGACCGGGGCACGAACCCGCGTCCCCTGCATCGGCAGGCGGACTCTCAACCACTGTGCCACCAGGGAAGCCCCTGAAGTTCTTAATATTTTAATTTTCTAGTCAACCAGTACGGTTGATCAGTCAAACATTTAGATTATATCTCTATTTTATGAAGTTTAAGTTTGAATAGTTTTTATGGAAAATGATTTGTGTAGGAAGGAGTGATGCTGTCTCTAAAATAACAAAAAATAAGGGTATAAGAAACGTCTAGGTATATGTGCTCCTGTGTCCACCCTATGTGCCTCCATTCAGGGAAGTTACCCACATTCTCCTATTGCTTTATTTTTTCTGTTACATATTGATATAGTGCATGTTAATAAACAAGCAAAAATCTTTTAAGTAAAAAAGCCATCAATTTTCACACAAAAGATGCACCTATTTTTTTTTTAAGATGCACCTATTGATACAGATTTTTTAACTAAGCTCTAAAACGATTTGTGAAGGAGTAAGAAAGCACAGCTTTCTTGTAATCTTAGAAAGATTACAATCTATAGTAATAACAAAGTTTGCTTTTTATTCACTTAAAAAATTTAGTACCATATTTTAGTACCTTATTTACTATCAATATTTTAGTGCTATATTTTACAGTTCTCTTCTAACTCTGACTCTTAAAAAATATTCTAGGTCAAGACATGCAGAAACCAAACTTATTTGTAGATATTAGATATTATAATAAAGTGATTAAAAACAGGTCTAAATAAATAAAATCGAGTGACGTTACCGTAGCTAAGGAATCGTATTGGATCTCTTGTGATAAATCTAGATGTATATCAAGTCATGTAAAACAAATGCAATCCTACCAACCCTGCTGGGTAAACCTCAGGTTTATTACTGGGCTAAGAATGTACAGAAACCATCTACAAATCGAGCTGACAATTCCTCTGCAATGCTGACCCTTGTCTGGAGTTTACAGCATGAGCTTGGCTACTGGCCAAAATGAACAATGTTTAAATTTCTTTATGGCAGCTCAATGAGCTTTCAAACGTTCATCTGCTTTACCTACTGTGCTTACTAAAAAGCAAGCCAACACATTTCTCATTTCCTTTTCATCACTAATAAGAGCAACCATCAACCTTATGAAGGATATTGTCTGCTTTTACTTTCAGCTTTCTTTTTCCCAGTGGCTCTGCACTGAAGCACTAATAGAACACCATTATCTCACCCATCATCATTACACAGATTTGGATATAAAGCAGTGTATATCTTGTCACTAAAATATAACAACTATAAACAGTAAAACCCCTAGGGAATTACTTCTTTTCTTGAACATCGACATTTAAAAGTGTTTCTTTATATGAATAAAATAGTTGCTTTATGTAAGCCTTCATGTTCTGGAAAGCTTAAAAGTTTAGGAAATTTCTAATAGCAACACAAAATTTATAATGTATAACACCAAGAATCTTTTCAAAGAAAAATTAGTTTTATACATGATCCTCATGTAAAACAACCTGATTAGTAATTCAGGAAGCGTGTGCATTCTAAACTACATTTATTTACCTAAAAACGTGTAAAGATTTATGACTATGTGCTATCTCTCCAAATTTTGGAAATTATTCATATTATATTTATTAACTTATTTTGTATACTGTCTCATTCTAAAAGCAATGTAAAGAAACATAAGAATATAAGCAGCAGCCCAACACCAGCTGAAGTTCATTTTGATATTTTATACTTCACTCATCTTAATTTTTTTAGAAATAAATATGTTTAAGTACATTTATAAGTACACATATTATAATAATTATATAAGCTAAGTATATAATGCTAACGTATATATGTATGTAAACATACAATCTGCATATATGTATGCATCTACACATGCATACATATATGAATATAATATACATATACATGTTATATATGTCTATATACATATATACTTATGTGTACACATGCATATATGTGTATATTTTTTAATATATCAGTGTTTATGAGCTTCGAAAAAAACCCAGTATGTGTAGCATATATGTCAGCCATCTCCAAAATTCATTCCCAATCTGCCACTTGGAGATCTGTCAAGCTAATAATGAAGCATATTGTGCAAGCATACACATTGGGCACATAGCGGGTGTTTTGTGAGCCCTGGTTCCACACTCGCCATCATCTCCCATCAATCATGTCCTCAGCAACAGCAGGGGCAATGGAACTAGAAGCAGGGGTAATTAGAGGCTTGACTCAGTTCCACATGCCTGGAAAATAAAGGCCACAAATATCCTTTTAAAACATTTTTGTGTTATAATCTTACCCAGGTCAATACTGAAAAGAGAGGAAAGTATTATGTTAATGAATACGAAGTTCTTTCCTCTTTAAATAACTATTGTCAATCTTTTTTTCTTAATTCCAATAACTAAATTCTTCAGCCACTCCTTTAGCAGCAAGAACTTGCAAATTTTCACATTATGAAGCCGTGCAAAATATCATCAAAAGAAAGATATTAGCTTACTATATTAGAAAAAGGATTGGGTTTCAGAATTAGACAGACCTAAATTTACATCATGGCATTGTGACTAAATTTACATCATGGCATTGTGACACAGGGCAAATTAGTAAATTCTCTTAGCCCTTCCCTGGTAAAATGTGGCTAATAATATTTACCTTGTAAGGCTTAAGTTGAAGATTAAATGGTATGTTAATCACTGGGTACACACTAGGCAATCAATAAATGGCAATTCAAATGTATTTATGACTTATACTTGAGACAGGATACCCACAATTCAAGATGGAATCGATTACTATAAAATACTTTTTAAAAGGTGAATAATAGCGCACAAAGGGAATATAAAGGGAAAAAATAAAATTGTGAGTTTAGCATCAAAAAGACATGTTGAGAGGGTGTAGCTGTTTGCAGGATATAGGAAGAAACATAATTCTGTGTTCTTTTATAGGGAATGCAAACAAGATGCCATGACCGTGACATGAATCAATTTCCAAAAGTGAAAACAAGCCAGTAGCCCAAGGAACACAAGCACTTCTGGCATTGGAGCCAGAAGTAAATGTGAGGGGGTCTCAGAGAGAGGACATAATGAAAGGTATTGAATAACATCCTCAAAAGCATTTTTGCAGTAACTACAGCCTGAGCTGCACAGGCTATTTCTGAAAACACAGGCTGGTGGGCTTCAGATTCCTCACTTCCCCAGGTTCTCTATACTAGGGAGGCAGAGGGAACGCTAGTCACATACAAGTGCTCTGCACTCAAGGTCCAGTTTCACACTTACTAATTGTGTGTGACCTTGGACAATTGTGCAATTTCTCTAAGCCTCTAGTTTCCTCTCATGGGAAATGGGTACATGATAGTGGCTTCTTCATGGGCCATTGGGAGAATTAAAGGAAGTGCCAGCCTCAGTTACATGTCAGAGGACAGAAATGGCTGTTTTTAAAAGAAACAGCTGATGTGGAGGTGCTCCTCTAATTTTCAAAGAAGGGACAGTCATAGAACTAGAACCATAGGAACTTTTCATACAAAGGCTATTAATACAATACGTCCTGTAACATAACCACATTTACCTGTCAACTTTGCATTAGTATCACATTGCAGACTAAAGGGAGTCAAATGTCAGATTTGATTTCATGTCAGCATGTCAGAGTATCCTAAAAGGGAACTAACTTTGTAGCAGCTGTCTGAACCCTTTGCATGAGAAAATTCGCTCAGTCTCCAAAGGTTTTCTCCTTGGTATTTCTTTCATTACTCTGTTCACATTCTCAGTTCTTGTACTACCAAATCTTAGCGACTGACTGTCATAGTCACTTTTTCCAGCTCTGTGCAAGTAACATTCATTTCCTGTTTTTAAATATCCACCTTCATGTGAATATTCCTGAAATCTTTATTCTTTCTCCCAGATAAAGAATCTACATTTTGTTTTTCTTTGCATAAGTGTCACTTTCCAATTAGCTAAGCGGTTAGTAGGACTTCACATGCCTCCAAAAGTTATATAAATTTCTAAATAAATCCCAGAAAGGATGAGTCCTGAGGTAAAATCGTGAGTGAGATGCTTCAGCTTGGGTTCCAATTTAGGATCTGCTAGTGTATAATTTGACCTTTTAGCCTTAATTTATAGCTCTGTAAAAGGAGGGTTTATTCTAGACCAGGTTTTCTCAAACTTAACATGATTTGCCTTGATAATTCTTTGTTGTAGAGGCTGTCCTGTGCATTATAGGATATTTAGCAATATCTATGGCCTCTAAGCACTGGATGCCAATAGCAATCTACTCCCCCAGCTGTGACAACCAAAAATGTCTTCAGACATTGACAAATGTCCCTTGGAGGCAAAATTGCCTGGGTTGAGAATATTAGTCTAGGCTTTAAAATTCTATGAGTGGTACACTGAAAAAATCTGTATTAGCATTTGATTTCTTTATATTTCCAATAAAATCTAAATTCCTTGAGGGCAGGGACGTTTTTATGTTTGGTTCAGTGCCACACTTAGAGTGAATACTTGGTATAGTAGGCACTCATTAAATTTTTGTTGACAAAAATGAATAAATGATGGAATATCTAACTCCATAAAGATTGAAATCTCTCCATTTATTACATCTTTGTAACACATTTCGATGGGTCCTTAAACGATATTCGTCTTTCATGCTTATTCCACTTTTATTTCCTTATAAATATTGCCTTGCTTCCTTTTAACATAAATTCAGTTCATATATCCTTTAGAATCCAAGACACTTGGGAGCAAGAACTGTATTCTCTTTCTTCCCAATTCATCACATTAATCAATTCTGTATGTCAGAGAACCTTTATATGTGCTAAATTAGATTGAAATATTTCATATACTTTCAATACAGAAGCATGACACAGACAGTAAATGGACCCAAATTTCTGAAATATAGATTTTCTTCCCTAATAACTATCAGAGAAACAAAACTATTTCTTTCCAACCATTTACATACACAGGTTTGTTTCTGAGTTTCACAAACCTTTATGTGTTCTTTATGCATTCATTCAGGAATGGTATTCTCCCATTCCATAGCATATGCTTTCTCTTTTCTTGTTGAAAGTGAGTCTTCATGTCAAAAAGTAGCAGCTGTTCTCAATTAGAGCATCCGCTTTTAACCTTTTGTGGCTTTGTAACTGACCACTGAACAGAGAGTTCAGGAATATTTTACATTCAGGGTCCTTTGCTATTAGAAGCCATTCTTACTTCTTATTTTTTAAAAATAATACAAAAAATCTGTAACTGATCATATGATGATTATGAGTTTCATGATCTTGACTCTCCCTTGGGATTCCTGGTCTCCTCTCACAGAGCAAATATGTGATAAGATGTCCACATCGTGATTGTTTCTAAAAGACTATCAACAGTTATGCATCTTAGAGGACTACAGGAACAGCGGTAGATGAAAACATGACCAAAGTTTTATTCTAGTATAGTTCTATTATTATCACAGATTCTGTTCTCTAAAAAAGGTGTCCATAAGTGATTTTAGAGTTATCTGCCAATAGGATTGTTTTCCCGCATCCTGGAAGATGAGAAGCTACAATAGCAGAGTATACATGCAGTCTTTCTAGTCATATGATTCTTTCCAAACGGCTCTGATTGGGGAGATTTTCATCAAATATTATCAGAACTCATACTTCTCTCTACAATTGCTCTCTATTAAAGTTTAGTGCCAGCTGTCAGAGCTGTAATGTAAACCCTTATTAGCTCTTGTAAGTTCTACTCTGGAACTAATAAGGGATTGTCAAAACTACCCAAACACAGACAGAAATGGGGGGATAAATCACAGAAAAGAAGATGGAAAGTGTTCAATGAATCTGTATTAGCAAAACAATCTTTGTGAAACTATTACCAATGAATTTCACAAAATCTGTGTATCTCAAGAGGGAGAAAAAGATCTAGTTCTCTGTTTATTTTGCATAGGGTTTGATTCTCTTTCTTCTAGGAGGGGTTGACTAAAAACAATAAAACAAATTGGAAAAGTTAATGAAATATCAATAATCTTTTTAGAATCGCTCCATGTATTCTGAAAAAAAATTACACTGCATTCCTCAAATTTTAAAATATATGTTTTGATAATATCTGAACCTCTAGAAAGAAAAAGCATAAGTTTGAAAAATTGAAGATGAATATTCTTTGCAAAAGCCATAGATTATATAATACCTTAGCTTTAAAATTTTTTTTACATAATGGCATACAGCAAATCAGAACCAAGGAAGGCTTTCTATATAAACCCCAAAGTAAACTAAGTTAAAGAAATGAAATTTTAACACTTCCTGCAAGGTCCAACTAGGTTTAATGTTAAATTACTATGGCAGATCCACGAGTTATTTGACAAGGTGATATTCATTAAGATGGCAAAGTAAATATAAATTTTATATATCCAAAACAACCAATATTCCACCTTTCACAGGTATGGCTTTTTCTTGGAAAATTCTCATCACTTTTCATATGAGTCTACATTTAATAGATATTTTGTAAGTGTTATCAGAGCAATATTCTGATCCTCCTTTGAAAATGAGGCTGAAAATGCAGTGACAGAAACAACATATTTCAAGGAAAATCAGAGCTATTTTACTTTCTGCAACTGACATTATTTTTTCCATGTCTTAGACTCTCATAGTGAACACGCTCCTGGGAACCTTAATCCATACTTGTCACAGACAGACTCTCAAACAAACTGCACAATGAGCAAATTATTTGTGTTCCCCAAAGACTATACATTTGGCATATCAGTGTTACCTAAATTATTATGTGCAGCTTTGAAACACAGGACCAGAGGAAGTATATGAAAGTTCAAAGACCTTATCATAGTTAAAAATAAAAGAAAAAAAGAACAGAACTTTATATCCTAAAAGCAAATACCCTATAGCTATTTGATAAGGGATGATTGGTTAGAACCTCAGGAAAATACCTTAATACTGATATATCCAGGTTAGGATAAAGAGTAGTAAAACACTTAATGAAAGAAGAAATGTCTTACTATTTATTCCTCTTTGAACAATATAATTGATATTATATAACTAAAGATAATCCATATAAGGTAAAATAAACGATATTTTACTAAAACACTGTAATTCTTATTTAGTTATAATCTTGTGTGAGAATGTTAACATCTATAAAACTGCCTGTGATTTTTAAGGTCTTTTATGTTGGTTCATTGCTGATTATTTAACTTGTTCTTATTCATTATGAGGTATTTAAATAGTTAGATATCATTCTGTTCTACTCTGTAAATTTAACAGCAGTTATATCTTTCCTAAGTATGTTTGCAATTAAATTGTCTGTGACTGCTCAAAATAATCTGATTTGTAGTATATACAGAACAAAGATTCCACATTTCTTTCTAGTATCTTAAACCTGCAAATCTACGGTTTAAATTTATACTGTTTGTTTTTATACAGACGAAAGATGAACTACAATACTTAAGTCACAAATCAAATACACTCCCTTACTTTTCCTCTCTTTCTCATATTTGAAAGTTTTTAGTTAATTACTGTTTACATAGCGTGTTGACATAATTTGACTGAAAGTTTCCATTAATATCACATAGTAATTCATGTAAGCACATTTGGCACTTACTTCATACAATTTATACTGTTTCCTCCACTGCTATTTTTTTTTTTTTTTTTATTTTTTGGGTGATTCTCAAGTGAACATAGTAAATACCTAAAGTAAATCAAATAGATATAGTTTTTTTTTCTATATAGAGTCAAGTAAATTGGTTTGACAAATATTTTTACTTACTTGATTACTTATTTTTGATTCCCATGATTTCTTCAAGGAAAGAACATTATTTATTATTATATCCTCATCAACTATCTAGTCTTGTATACAAAAAATGTTAGGGCATAAAACAGTAGGCAAAAATTCTAGGTTTAACATTTTGGAAATGTAGCAATTTTATTTTACTATTGTCATTGTTTGCTTGTTTCCTAAATTATATGTTTTTAAATCAGTTAAAATCTGAAAGTCTTTCTGGGTATACAATATAAAAATGTCTATGTGTAAATTCAAGGCCACTTTTGAAAAATCGGTGGAAAAGACCTGTGTTAGAGAAAATAAGAGACTGAGTCAAATACCAGATGGGAAAAATCAAGGTTACTAATCTTTAGAAGAAGAAAAATGCTTACACCTAAAGCAATTAGAGAAAGAAGAACAAAGAAACCCCAAAGTTAGCAGAAGGAAAGAACTCATAAAGATCAGATCAGAAATAAATGAAAAATAAATGAAGGAAACAATAGCAAAGATCAATAAAACTAAAAGCTGGTTCTTTGAGAAGATAAACAAAATTGATAAACCATTAGTCAGACTCATTAAGAAAAAAAAGGAGAAGACGCAAATCAATAGAATTAGAAGGGAAAAAGGAGAAGAAACAACTGACACTGCAGAAATACAAAGGATCATGAGAGAGTACTACAAAAAACTATATGCCAATAAAATGGACAACCTGGAAGAAATGGACACATTCTTAGAAAAGCACAAGCTTCTGAGACTGAACCAGGAAGAAACAGAAAATATAAACAGACCAATCATAAGCACTGAAATTAAAACTGTGATTAAAAATCTTCCAACAAACAAAAGCCCGGTACCAGAGGGCTTCACAGGCAAATTCTATCAAACATTTAGAGAAGAGCTAACACCTATCCTTCTCAAACTCTTCCAAAATATAGCAGAGGGAGGAACACTCCCAAACTCATTCTACAAGGCCACCATCAGCCTGATACCAAAACCAGACAAAGATGTCACAAAGAAAGAAAACTACAGACCAATATCACTGATGAACACAGATGGAAAAATCCTCAACAAAATAAAAGCAAACAGAATCCAACAGCACAGTAAAAGGATAATACACAGTGATCAAGTGGGGTTTATCCCAGGAATGAAAGGATTCTTCAATATACACAAATCAATTAATGTGATACACCATATTAACAAATTGAAGGAGAAAAACCATACACTTATCTCAATAGATGCAGAAAAAGTTTTCGACAAAATTCAACACCATTTATGATAAAAACCCTCCAGAAAGTAGGCAAAGCGGGAACTTAACATAATAAAGGCAATATATGACAAACCCACAGCCAACATCATCCTCAATGGTGAAAAACTGAAACTATTTCCACTAAGATCAGGAATAACACAAGTTTGCCCACTCTCAACTGCTATTATTCAACATTGCTTTGGAAGTTATAGCCACAGCAATCAGAGAAGAAAAAGAAATAAAAGGAATCCAAATCGGAAAAGAAGAAGTAAAGCTGTCACTGTTTGCAGATGACATGATACTATACATAGAGAATCCTAAAGATGCTACCAGGAAACTACTAGAGCTAATCAATGAGCTTGGTAAAGTAGCAGAATACAAAATTAATGCACAGAAATCTCTTTTATTTCTATACACTAATGATGAAAAATCTGAAAGTGAAATTAAGTAAACACTCCCATTTACCATTGCAACAAAAAGAATAAAATACCTAGGAATGAACCTACCTAAGGAGACAAAAGACCTGTATGCAGAAAACTATAAGACACTGGTGAAAGAAATTAAAGATGATACAAACAGATGGAGAGATATACCATGTTCTTGGATCAGAAGAATCAACATTGTGAAAATGACTTTACTACCCAAAGCAATCTATAGATTCAATGCAATCCCTATCAAACTACCACTGGCATTTTTCACAGAAGTAGAACAAAAAATTTCACAATTTGTATGGAAACACAAAAGACCCCGGATAGCCAAAGCATTCTTGAGAAAGGAAAATGGAGCTGGAGGAATCAGGCTCCCTGACTTCAGTCTATACTACAAAGTTACAGTAATCAAGACAGTATGGTACTGGCACAAAAACAAAAATGTAGATCAATGGAACAGGATAGAAAGCCCAGAGATAAACCCACGCACATATGGCCACCTTATTTTTTTTTTTTTTTGTGGTATGTGGGCCTCTCACTGTTGTGGCCTCTCCTGTTGCAGAGCACAGGCTCTGGACGCGCAGGCTTAGCGGCCATGGCTCACGGGCCCAGCTGCTCCGTGGCATGTGGGATCTTCCCAGACCGGGGCATGAACTCACATCCCCTGCATCGGCAGGCGGACTCTCAACCACTGTGCCACCAGGGGAGCCCTGGTCACCTTATTTTTGATAAAGGAGGCAAGAATATACAATGAAGAAAAGAGAGCCTCTTCAGTAAGTGGTGCTGGGAACATTGGACAGCTACAGGTAAAAGAATGACATTAGAACACTCCCTAACACCATACTCAAAAATAAACTCAAAATGGATTAAAGACCTAAATGGAAGGCCAGACACAATCAAACTCTCAGAGGAAAAGACAGGCAGAACACTTTATGACATAAATCACAGCAAGATCCTTTTTGACCCACCTCCTAGAGAAATGGAAATAAAAACAAAAATAAACAACTGGGACTTAATGAAACTTAAAAGCTTTTGCACAGCAAAGGAAACCATAAACAAGACAAAACCACAACCCTCAGAATGCGAGAAAATATTTGCAAATGAAGCAACTGACAAAGGATTAATTGCCAAAATTTACAAGCAGCTCATGCAGCTCAATATCAAAAAAGCAAACAGCCCAATCCAAAAATGGGCAGAAGACCTAAATAGACATTTCTCCAAAGAAGATATACAGATTACCAACAGATACATGAAAGAATGCTCAACATTATTAATCATTAGAGAAATGCAAATCAAAACTACAATGAGATATCACCTCACACCACTCAGAATGGCCATCATTAAATAATCTACAAACAAATGCTGGAGAGGCTGTGGAGAAAAGGGAACCCTCTTGCACTGTTGGTGGGAAGGTAAATTGATACAGCCACTATGGGGAACAGTATGGAGGTTCCTTAAGAAACTAAAAATAGAACTACCATATGACCCAGCAATCCCACTACTGGGCATATACCCTGAGAAAACCATAATTCAGAAAGAGACATGTTCCACAATGTTCATTGAAGCTCTATTTACAATAGCCAGGAGATGGAAACAACCTAAGTGTCCATCGACAGATGAATGGTTAAGGAAGATGTGGCACATATATACAATGGAACATTACTCAGCCATAAAAATAAACAAAATTGTGTTATTTGTAGTGAGTTGGATGGACCTAGGGTCTGTCATACAGAGTGAAGTAAGTCAGAAAGAGAAAAACAAATACTGTATCCTAACACACATATATGGAATCTAAAAAAAAAAGAAAGAAAAAAGAAAAAGGTCATGAAGAACCTAGGAGAAGGATGGGAATAAAGATGCAAACCTACTAGAGAATGGACTTGAGGACACGGGGAGGGGGGAGGGTAAGCTGCGAGAAAGTGAGAGAGTGGCAGGTACATATATATACTACCAAATGTAAAACTGATAGCTAGTGGGAAGCAGCCGTATAGCACAGGGAGGTCAGCTCGGTGCTTTGTGACCACCTAGAGGCGTGGGATAGGGAGGGTGGGAGGGAGATGCAAGAGGGAGGAGATATGGGGATATATGTATACATATAGCTGATTCACTTTGTTATTAAGCAGAAACTAATACAGCATTGTAAAGCAATTATACTCCAATAAAGATGTTAAAAAAAAAGGATGGAAAATGAAAGCTAACAACAGCAACAAATAGAGGAAATATCACCTATGATTGAACAGACTAGAGGCTTAATGGAACTAAAAATGATGTCCCCTCAGAAAAGAAAACTCCTGTTTGGAAGAAGGTGGACAACCAATTAATGAATAATGAATATACGTAAATTCATTAAAGACAGTTGCTCTCCCTCAAGGTATCTCTAAGTTCTAATGTTTAAGTTAGAAGAGAGACTGTTGAATTGGTGTCTGTCATATGTAAGTGTTTTAACACAGATTTAAACAAGAGAGCAAGGAAGGTTATACAATCCAATGATACTAATGTATGACAATAATGATGTTGTTCAAATACTATTACCCTGTGCTAGATACTCTGCAATGGGCTATGTATACATTCGCTGGCAATTCTAAGGGGTAGATATTGTTGCTCCCCTTTTGTGGATAAGGAAACTGGGGCTCAAATTGTTTATCCACACAGCATTTCTGGGACTCTTGAGCCCAAGCACTTGTCAGTGACAAGAGCCTTTGGCTAAATGAACAATTAGATGCAAACTGAAGGTTGAGGACAAAATTGAGGAAGTTTTCTGAATCATGTTAATACTACCACAAGTTATTATATAAATTGGTGAGAAGATGTAAAAACTTGAATTAATTAAAGGTTTTATAGCTATTATATAAAGCTGTCAGAACGTATCTGTTTTATTTGAAAGTTATTTACATTTTTACTTACTGACATAATTTTTATTCAAATAAATTCTTTGGTCTGAAAAGTCATGGGATGCAACAGTTAAAGGCAAAGTGGGAATGGAGTGCTGTCATTTTAAATTCAGGGAACATGAATAAAATTTTTACAGATCAAGGTAAGAAGCCTGATAATCTCAGTGCAGTCATTACAGGATGAATAAATGCCTTAAGTACTAAGTGTGTAAAATTAAGGGATAAAGTTATTTTAGCATCTTCATAAGTAGTTAGATCCTTGCTTTATTATAGGTATGAAACTAGTGGAAATTGATTTTTGCAAGCCAGAAAAATAATATTCATCATAAATTCACAAAAGAGAAAAAGTATTCTCTTGGCTACTATATAACGTATTGTTATTACTTTTCATAATCTATTTATTACTATAATGGTAGTTCAGATGATTCCAGTCTTAGTGTGTTGCAACTGTAGGTGACCTAATAGTCAAATGCATTCATTTAAAATTAGACATGATATACATCTTTATGTGCAAGATATTCTTATGAACCTAGTGGATTCCAAGATATATAATGCGAGGTATGCTCTCTCCAGAACTTACATTCCAAGAATGCATAGTTGGCATAGAAATCTCCCAATAATTATTAATCTAGTATGTATCAAATTGAAAACTTCATCAATTATACTCTGCTAGGTTGTAGGCACAATGTCCTTTAAAGAGACATGATGTAGTTCCTCCCCTCAAGAAACTTCCAGTCTGAAAACAACTGTAAAGAAATGCTTCTGAATTCATTAAAACATATGAACACCTCGTACTTCTAGAAGATGCACAAAGACTAAGTAGGTGCTAAGAAACATCTAAGGTTTTCAATTTTCTTTAGCTCCTCTGTCAGAGCAAGCAAAATCTTTAAATCATTGTTACTGTAGGCTTGACTGCTTCTTCTTTTTTTTTTTTTTTTTTGCGGTACACGGGCCTCTCACTGTTGTGGCCTCTCCCGCTGCGGAGCACAGGCTCCAGACGCGCAGGCTCAGCGGCCATGGCTCACGGGCCCAGCCGCTCCGCGGCATGAGGGATCTTCCCAGACCGGGGCACGAATCTGTGTCCCCTGCATCGGCAGGCGGACTCTCAATCACTGCGCCACCAGGGAAGCCCTTGACTGCTTCTTTAAGAGACTTTCTGAACAGACAGAGCCATGGGTAAAGAGTAAGAGTTGGCAGGTGAAAAAAACATAATTACAGATAACCATCAAGAAATCTAGATGTCTTCATATGTCACATCAAACACACTTTTCTACTCAGTTGCTAATGTACAAGAACAAGGAATAAAGTTAGCATTCCACAATGAACACACACAGATAAAACACAGGGCAACAGATTCTTCAGTGACATTAATAAGGTATTTGGTACATTAAGCTAAACAAAGTTTGTAGGAGGAAGGAATATTTATAGTAACTGCCTGCTATCTGCCTGAAATGTAATTAATTGACTATATAAAAAGCCATTAGCATTCTCATTTCTTCTCTCCAAACTAAATTAAAACAGATAACATAATTCATTAGCTAGGATTATATATATATATATACACACACACACACACACATAACACAAATTTCCCTATGTATTAACGTGAAATTTCCCTACACCTCCAATCTTAAAAAGTGAAAAGTGTTATGCTGAGATGTAAGAAGGATTTCTCAAGTGAAATGAACCAAGTAAATCTTGATTGTCAATGACAGAAAGCAAATGATTAAGTCTCATAATTTTAATTTTTCAATCTGGTTAAAAAGAGGTTTACTGACATCCTATAATAACAACTCAACCTGTAATTTGACCATACTCTCAACATTCAGCAAGTTTGCCCAAATCTCAGGAACATGGCCCAAATAAGGTTTAAGCCACACACACAGTAACTTAAAAGAGATGCCATGAGAGATAATTTATTTAAAGAAAGGCCATATTTTAAAATTATATATTAGAGAAATTGCTAGAACCAAGTTGATGCATGACTTCTTACTTTCCTTACTAATGTTTATATTACCTCTTATTTTAAGTTTGTGTGGTTACTTTTATGTGCATTTCTATCTTACCAAATTCGTTATAGTAAATACTCTCTACCCTCCTGTAGGTGCTTTTTCCTGTATTTCCAGTTTAGTTGGTATGCAATTCCTAAATGATGCTTTAGTTACTAATATTTCTTTCACTATTCCCTTATTTCCTCTCTCTAACCAGTCCTTGAAAGAGAGAGATGCATCATCTTCTAGAAGGGAGATACGCTGACTTATTCATCTATGTTTCTCTGGTGTCTGGTACATTATTACATAGAACTTACAGATGGTTACAGATATTGAATTAAATTTGGTAGACTTTTTGGCATATCTAAGATGTTTGTCAATCCACATATCCAAATTTTGTTAGACATCACCTGGGCTAAGCTTAGTCTTCCCATGACATTTTGGCTAGTAATTCTTTCTTAAAAACCTAGAAACAGAAAGATGTGATAAGTAAACTGAAACAGATGAACCTTATATTGACAGATTCTTGGTTAACTTTGTGCTGATTCTCTATGGTCCTACTCATCCTTCAATACACAGTACTCTAACTCCAGTAGAATCTATGTACCTATGGGATTTCCTGGTCTCTGCCACCACTGGACTGAATCACAGGGAAGAAGTGTGGGTTGAGGTTACAACTGCAACCTTTAGAATCAGACTGCCTGGTTTCAGACTGCAACTTCAGCACTCACTAAGAGACCTAAGGCAAGATATTTAACTTATCAAAGTTTTTCTTCTCATTTTAAAAATGGAGATAATAATAAGGATGTACTTATCGGTTATTTTGAAGGATAAATGAGATAAATCATGGACATAACTTAGCAAATCAGCACAGTGTCTGGCATCCAATAAGTGCTTAATGAATATTTTTAAAAATCTCTGAATTCTTACTACACTTCTCAGAATGAAGTAGATGCTCCTTGAATATTTGTTGAAACAAAGTGAGTGAGTCTTGTTTTCCTCTGCTTTAGGTAACTGTAAGCCTATGGTTGCTGATCATTGTGTTATAAAATTATCCTGAGGTGTTTAAAATCTGGCTCTATGTGTATGTCAAGGTATTGTTCCATCCTTTTGTAAAACGAAACAAAACAAAACAAAAATGAACTCATGAAATACAGGAAATCTATTTAGTTATCTTTTTCACCTGTATCTTTTCTAAGTATTACCATTCCTTTTGTGTGCCTGAATTGAAGTACTGCTGATAAAACAATGACTTGTGAGAGTCATAAGCTATTCTGACTAGTCCACAAGCTTATTAAAAACCAACCAAATTTTTAAAATTAAAAAAGGAAAGCATAACAAACACCATCACTACCACTGACAACAACAGCAAAATTACAAGTCTCAAGCCATGATGGCTTACTCTATTACAGATACCAGGCCAGAATTAATTGGTTGAGTATTGGATTTTTAAGACATAGTAGACTATGCACTAAACTGACCTATTAAAAGAAATATTTGTTAAAATAAAGTTGGTTTAGACTAGGTACTACATGTAAATCAGCAAGAAATAGAATACCTTGTCACATCGTCTAATAATCTGAGTACACAAAGGTTTTCTTTACTTATTACAAAAAGAGAGGAAGCCAAAATTCACCTGGCAACATCAGCAAATGTCAAGATATAACCATAAGAACAAGCTGCACCTTTAAGTTACATCACTGAAAAGTCAGTCCCAATCATATCCCATTTCATGTGCTATCTCTAATTCTACTATAATTATTTTTATTGGTTTATCTTCAAGATTTTTTCTTAGAATAAAAAATTCTATGCTATTTACGCATACGTATCTCTTATTCTGCAACCAGTATTTTTAAATGTTGAAAATGTCTGTGATAATATAGCATCACTATATCAAGGAGGTGCTATTGATGTCCTTCAATATAATAAACTACAAGACTCAAGGATGTAAAAATTTGACATAATTATTATCTCCAGGAGTAATTTTAACATAGGGTACCACTGAGTAGAATAATAGTTACTTTAAAGAAGTGGTTCAGTAAATTAAAATGAGGTTAAAAATAGAAGCAATTATGAATCTATTGTGAACTTTCTGAAAACAACTTAATGTGACTCTTTTTTTAAATTCTTCTACTAGTTATTTTGTCCTCAAGACAGCATGTAATATAGGCTAATTATATGTATGTTTTATTTATTTTTATTAACATTTTTATGATTCTATTTACTTGCTGATACTTATTTTTCTATTTCTTGTAACTTTGAATGAAATATAAAGTATCATATAAAATTATTTAAAACCCAAACATCCAAACAATGATTAGGTTTCTTGCTCAATGGAATATTTTATGAGATAGCTCAACATATATTGATATATATTGTTGAGACAGGGACACACTATTCCTTTCTTGGTGTGGACATCAGAGACTGCATCAGCAGAAACCAAACTGGAGGGAATGGACAATTTTTCATCTTCCTGATCTAGGCCTTTAAAATAAATCACACAAATATATCACAAACAATACCATAGTGATAAAATATAATTCAAAGTGGAATATAAAGGCTATTGAGACTTCTCTCCACTCATGAATATACATAAGCAAGTAGTAGCTAGTATGTTGTTCCAATTTTAGAATTTTCAAAGCCATACTTAGTAAGAGTATCATGATGGCTCTTGTCAAGGACCTAAATAACACAGAGAAATATCAGACTAGAGTGTACCATTTGCTGTCATTAAAAAGAAATTCTATAAACTACCTATAGTCAAAAGCAAAATGCTATATTCTGTTCAGATTCTTAGAAAGGTCAATTTTTGTATAACATAGATTCATTTCTTCCACATGGACTTGAGTCCTACTGAATGGCCACAAGTAGAATATCAAACTCAATTCTTTTGACAGAGTTTAACAGCAAACAAAGGTATTAACACAGACTAGATTTCAAGGACTAGTTACTTAAGTTCTCCTGTGTATTTATACATTTAAAAATTTAATAATAATTTCACTGTGTCCTTAAACACAAAACCTTGCCTAATGCTAAACAACAAATTTGAGGATTAAGTGGAATTTATCATCTGATATAATCTTCTACGGAAAAGATTATCTTTTAATTGATTTTACTTCAAGTGCAAAGAGATTTTTAATAAAAATCAACTTGATGACACAGTTCAGGTTCTCTGATTCTATATAAAGGATCAAATATGCATTCCCACCTAAGATGTGGTATATATATATGTATATATATACACACATATATATATTTCCTCCTGAGCAGCCAAAAGGGCCAAATCATGAATCAAAATTTAAAAATTTTTACATTACTCCTCTATACGTTAAACACTGAAGGACCAAACCTGGATTTTTAAGTAAAATAATTTTTATTAAACACTAATGCTTTGTAAGTAAACCCGTATTTTAAGCACAGGTGTCACTGAAGAAAATACTATATTTTATAGCAAAGAATTACCTATTGCTATGAGAGTGATGAGCACAAATGTAAATAGTCAATGCAGGATCTAATTCTGTTAGACTCAGATTAGCTGAGTGCCAATGATATTTCTTCCCTCTACATAAAAGAGACAGAGACTTTTTTTCTTTCAGTTCGTCTAGTGGGGTGTAAGCCAGCACCACATAATCAAACATGCTAATATTTCTACATCAAATTATGAATCATCACATCAAGTGGGATGGATAAATGTAGTCTATAAATAGACTCTGTTCAGTTTGAGACATGTTTTGCTGCCAAGTGAGTTCAGGTTGGGTTCATTCCTTTCAATTACTCTACCATAAATTCACAGGTAAGAAATACCACTGCAGGGAAAATAGAGAAGACTCTTACCTTGGCACATAAAACCTCTTTCTTCATAGCCAGCATTGCATGAGCACTTGCCAATGGGTACAAGCCATTCACCTTCTGTACTACAGTACATCCTGGGAGGATCTTCCTCCTTAGAATTGTTAACACAAGAACCTCTAACTTCCACCAGGGACTGGGAATCCATGGGTACTGTGTCTGGAAACATAGCCAGATTCTTCACTGTAAACGGACACTTTTTGAAGTACACTCTCACAGACACTAAGGCAACACAAGCACCAACGTCTTGAAAAGCCAAATAAAATCCCTTTTTGTTGACAGGACCTACTTCTCTAACCTCGGTGTTGAGTTTAAGAATACGGTCCCCAAGATCCATTTGTGTGAAACTTTCATCAGCTGCAATGGTGTCAATCTTTGTAAACTGATGTTCTCGGAATTTGACCCCATGATCATCATCAGACTCCATGTAGTATAGGTTGAAAGTCTCCTTGCAAGTTCCCAAAACCAATGGAATACTATTGCAGTCCCGGAGAGTGAACTTGAGCTCCACGTAGATCTTCTGAGCTGAGTTCCTGGGGACCCAGTTTGTCCTCAGCCAATTATTTTGACTATGATCCATGACATTGCACACCTGGTAAGTCCTGATGGGTGTGTAATGTTCATCAACACCGCTGATCTCTTCCCACTTGAAGAATCAAAGAAGAAAAAAA
The DNA here is from genome assembly GCF_003676395.1 of Aethalodelphis obliquidens. Lineage (NCBI taxonomy): Eukaryota > Metazoa > Chordata > Mammalia > Artiodactyla > Delphinidae > Aethalodelphis > Aethalodelphis obliquidens. The sequence continues at coordinate 41,555,084 of NW_020837945.1, read as the reverse complement.
GAGAGGCAGAATTAATGAGTTAAGCATGATGAATAATAGTGCACATAAGATGAGGGTGTCAATGGAATCACAAGAAATACAAAATAAATGAGCAGAAACTGCTTAAAAAAGTTTCAAGACTTTTTAGAACAGTGAAGCAGTGCTGTCTTTGATCCTTAGACAGGTTTTGAGAAGTTTTTAAGTTAGCAACACATTGTTTGTGTTACTTATTATTCTACAACTATTATACCATCTGTTTCTATTACTCCTGTGTCTACGCTTTCTTTATACCATGCCCAGGTTAGCCTATATTGCTACCAGGAAAATACATATTTTTCCATGTCATACTAGAGTTCTAATCTTCTATGGCTCCCCATTACCTATGCAATAACTTCACACTCTTTAGTTTGGTATTTGTGTTTTTCCAAAAACTGGTCTCAACCTGCATTTAATTTTTTCTAAAAGTTTGAATTGAGATTAGTGAATTATATGTTCCACTTATGCACATACTATGTTCTTGTCAATGTGAACATTTTTTACTGTTTTCAAAAGAAATATTGGATCTTCTTTTTTTATGCTATAAAAAAAAGAGAGCACTGGTCTGTGCTCTTTTCTCCTTGATGTTTCCCATAACCCTGCCATGCTTAAGAAACTTTCTGCTTTATATGATATTTATTAAATACCTTTTTTATAAAATTTAATTCATGATACATGCTTAGATTAGTTTAATTTTGTTTCATATGCATTTGTTAGATTTTAGACCTCTTCATATCCTCTATAATATGCAGCACACAACTTCACCTTTTGGGAGATGCATAAAAATTATTTTTTTCTTTTAATATATGTAGGAATAAATCAAGAAAATAATAAATATAAAGTTCTTAGAGAATATATTTTAATTTTGTAAATAAATAAATAAATGAAATCCTTCTGAAGCCCATTAGAAATGGGTTCCTAAATTTTTCTCCATTAAGAGAGTTACTTATTTTCATAAGGAGTACGTTTTAAATACTTTTAAACTAAATCAATGGCATTTAAAGTGTATTAACATTTTTTCTATTTATTAAAAACACATAGGAATGCCAATCTACAACTTCTAGTCACAAAATGAGATAAAATGTTATTTTTTTTAATTTGATGGTAACCAAAAGCAAAGAAATATGGCATTTATTTGGCCTTTGAACCTCATTAGAGGAGAAAATAATTATTTACATTAGGGTGTTTGAATATCAAAAGCAATTAGTGGACCCCACCAGTGTGAGAAACACAGTTTTAGAACTCCTTATTCCCCTTAGCTCTCCTACCAATCTAAGAGCAAAACAAAAGCAAATAATTAAATAGCACTTATTTTAATAACTTCGATCATTCAGGGTCTGGAATATGAGAGGCACTCATTTTCTGGAGCAAAATTGGCTAGTCTTCATTGTCACGCCCAAGATCAAACAAAGGAACAAATTTTGATTATTTTAGAAAACCCTAGCTCTAATATACAAGATATATCTATATCTTAATATAAGAAAATACTCATACTGTATTTTTAATAATAACCAATATATCATTTTCAAACATCCACTCTATAAATGTATTATACGGAGAGCTTTAAAGAAGAAAAGTATACATGAGATTCTCAGTTCTGAGGATTTTACACTTAGGTGCCTATAATAATAAAGTCACATTCAAAACAAAATTAATGTATAACTTTAATATCAGAAAAAATTAAACAGAGTGAACTGAGTTGGAGCTCTGAAAAACTGTGATGTTAAAAAGTTAGTATTACGTTGTATCTTCTCTATTCCCATTACATTGGTTCTACAATGGCATTGTAAAGCACAGAGCTAACAAAATCTTCAGAGAATAAATGTTTTCTGTGGGCATTTTATAGAACATTAAATCATGGACATAATTATTTAAAAATTAACCAACTGATTTAAAAATTTTTAGTTCAAGATTTCCTTATCAGAATAGATATGAGATTGTACTTCGACTGATGAATCATTTGCAAGTTTCTCCTGCTATGGACAGCATTTTACTAGACATCAAACAGAAATCACACTATGTAAAGATTTTCATAATTCAATGTAAAATATGATTTTAATTATGGAGATCTCACTGTATTTAACATTTTCCTCTCAACGCTAATTGGCAAGCTATCACAAGTCCTTGAATGCAGAGGTACAAATTGCAAGAAGATAATGCAAACAGCACCAGCATGCTTTGCACATGAAAAGGTTGCAGAGAGCAACTGTCACTTCATTAATTTGTCATGAAGACCATATTGCCTGTAAGCGATGGTGGCTTGCCATCTCAGACCACTTGCAAAAAACAGCAGACTCTAGCATTTGCTGAGGGCTAGACAGTGGAAATAAAATTCCTAAATGAGCATTTTTGCAACAGCAACGCAACAACAGGAATCATTAATTAAAGTTGCTGTTGTAATGCTTACATTTTATAAATTTAAAGAATACTCATATTTACCCTATCTTCCTATTCCAAGAACTAATGGATATGTTCATAAATTATTAGAGATAACATACTGTCATAGTCATTGCCCCAAGGCCAATGTGGACAATGAAAATGGGCAACAAAGAATTGGTGACATATAGAATTGGGAGGTACAAGGCATCTATCTCTTCATTTTTCTAATCCTTAAAAAAAATCTGTTCAAGGGGTGTGCAGCAGTAACATTGTCTTCAGCAGAAGGGGACACAGAACTAGTAAGAACTCAAATTCTTTCTAAAGCTCAAATTCCCCAAAATCAATAATTCTGGTATTTAGCGTGGTTCCCAGATTCTTACTATAAGCTTTTATCATTAGACCACAGAGACCAGAGCTGAATTTCTTGCTTTGTTGGTTTTTTTTTTCTTTTTCCAGATCATACAACTATAAGAAAACCACATGTCCAGATCTCTTTTCCCTAGAAGGGTCATTCTGAAATCTATTCCCTGTAGCATAAGCACAGTGAGCCTCCTTATCATCAAAATACAGTGTAAGGTGTAAAGGAGAATCAATTTATATTTACTAGATAGAACAGTTCCTCATCACTGAGTCAAACATGTATTTTGAGGGAAAACATATTTTTAACAATTAATCGGCATTTAACCTAAAAACTCTCATTTTGATAAACCTCAATTATAGTAATTAAAGATTTATACTCATTGTTGATATTAATTACTCTTAGATACATTTTTAGCTACTTGCCAATAGGGATTAAGGAGGAAAATGTGTACATTTTCTTTAAGAAAGGGAGAACCTGCATTACATTTAGTGCATTGGCTAACATAAAAAAATACTAAGTGAGAAAAATAACTTCATGATTTACCTTATAAGGTTTAAACCAGTTTCTTAGAAATTTTCAGATGATACTAAAAAGAAAATGATAACCAATATTCTTATGTTTGCAATATTACATTTGTAATTCAGTGGTTAATAAGAAGCACATAGTTCTGCACTTTACAAAGTGCTAATGATGACTAATCTTGTGCTCAATAATTATAAGTGATATTAAATTGGTTCATGTTATTCGTTCTCCACTCATGTTTTTACTCCTATGTTTCCTTCTCTTTGTACACATCATAGCTATGTCAAAATGCAGTGTTCATCTTAGAAATATATGGACATTTACCATGCATCAGAATTTTAAGCATGGCAATGCATAATCACTTACAGGAAGGATGTTACTGTCAAGTGTCAGGCACAGATATACCTACAAAAATCATTATATTTCCATTGATTCATAAATAGTTTTTCTTAGCCCATAAGTCTCAAAAGTACACACACACACACACACATTTGTGATAGTATCACGTTAAAAGGTAGAGTAAAATAAAACTGTCGAGACAAATGAAAAATAGAATTTTGGGGTTTGGGGAGTTTTGTTGCAGTTGATGATGATTTGGGGTCAAATCAGAGGAATACATTTGTAACCAGAGGATTGAGGAGAGAGAAGATAGGAACTTGATATTGAAAATCTAGCATCAGTAACAAGAGGCAGGCCAGAGTCTAAAGATAAAAAGGCGTAGAAGGTACATGCCTCAGATGGTATGTCCAGTAATCTTAATAATAACGACTACTATCTATTCTCCCACCCATCTTTAACTCATAAGTATTTAGCATAAATGTGATAATGGTATTAGAAGTGTCTAGTGGAAAATAGAGAGGACAATGTTCTAGTTTGGGTAAAGTATACTGAAAAGAGCTGGAAAACTAGGAAACTAGTGAAAGGACCAGAGCTTATTATTGAGGAAAGCCAACACAGGGTTTCGGAGAGGGAGAGAAAGAGTTAGGACCAGGAAAATGTATGATCTCTGTTCAGATATTAGGTACATTCTAGTACATTCTGTAGTTAGAACAAGACACAGGCTATTCAAGGAAGTGTCTTCTGAAAGCTTGAGCATGTGGGGGTCCTTGGGACCCCATCAGCCCCTACCTTGGATTCTCTGTCTTTACCCAGCACCTCATACTCACAAAGCTTCCATGTTCAGTCTTAGTACTTTTCAGTTCCTAAAACCCCTAGACGGAGACAAGAACTAGGGCATCCTCAGCTTCACCATTTCTAGGGCTTTAATTTTAGTTATGCTCCTACCAGCTGGGATTGATTTAGTGGTACTGTATTGAGATCTCAGGGTTGTTGCCACATCTTTGCACCTGTGGACAAATATCCCATATTTCTGAGTACAGTCTGTCTGATTTCCTTACCTCAAAGGTTCTTATTTTTGGCTAAGCATTAGCCAGAGAGCTTTTTTAAAATACTGCTTCATAGGTGCCTATTCAAGCTATTTCCTTTTACACTGCCTAGGTGATTAGAATGTGCCTAGGTGATTCCCTAAGGTTGGGAACCAATGTTCTATGTCCCTTGGCCAACTTTTGACCTCAACTTGACCTGAGAGCATACTCCACTATCAGCTTGCAAGACTTCTGAATCTCCCCAGAAACTATGTCTAAAGTTTACAGATAGCCCTGCCTCTGTCTCTGTAGAAGGACCTTTTGCTCAGCCCTCATCCCATCTGTTTTTTGATTCCAGATTTGCCAAGGCCCAGATGTGCCTTATGTAGACGCTCACCTGAATAACCTCATCCTCCACCTCCCACAAAGATTTGTAAGATATTATTATAATAAACAACATAAATCTAATCATAGTGGTCTTCTATTTTGCATCTGGTGGTAAATGCAAAACGTGTGCATTACAGAAATATGTAAACAGTGTGTGTGGGAGGGTTACCTCCAATCACATATTTCTCCTGGTATAAATATAAGACAACTGGTTTTAGACATGCTACAATTTTTAGAGTTTGCTGTAATTTGGTAGTCTCCTACTGTGATTTCTGTAATGATCTGTGATTTTTAAGATGCCTCTATAATAGCAGTGTTATTTGATTCTACATGCATTTATTAAATATTTCTATATGCAAAGCCCAAGTTAAAAACTGTGGATAGTAAAGATAAGTAAAATGTGACTTTTGCTATTCAGGAGTTGATGCTGGAGGGAGAGGTATAAGTATCACTGAAGGCAGATGATGATATGCTGTCTACTTGAGGTGTTGCAAGGAGCTGTGGGGAAAGGAAGGAGTACTGCTGGAAGGAGGTTCCAGGAAAGCATTAAAGAAGAAATGGAAAGGTAGGATGACTAGAACTTCTACAGGTAGAAATATGGGGACACACTGAAAGAGATAGTGTGAGCCAACAGGAAGACATGTGAGGACAGAACCTGTTTAAGGAACTGGGTTCTACTTAGGCTGGAATGTAGGGCATTGAGCAGCAGGGATGTGAGCAGTTACTTAGAAAAGAAAGGCCTGGGCCAATTTGGGAATATCAGCTGATATGTGTTTACTTGAGAAACTACTGAAAGGAGGCACATGGTTTACTCCAGACTGGGAGTTGGTTCTCCAAAGAGAAGGCAAAGGAGGGGCTTTAGAAAGACCACTGCAGAGATCCAGAAGAGAAGCCTGAAGAAGATGACCTCTGTTGAGTGAATGAACAGTGAATATTTCCCAAAAGATTATAAAGGGATATATTTTTTCTTATGAATTTATATAGGATATGGCTACATGTGCAGAGAGTAACACAGCTCATTATATTATAAGTTTTTGACTACTAAAACATATTTCAAAAAGATTCCTGTTTGCACTGAAAGACTGCAGGCAGCAACAGAAAAAAAAATTCAAGGGTACATGTATGTAAATAAATGTTTCTTTAATTTTTCTTTTATGAAATAGTGTTCTCATTAGATCCTATATATATGATTTGAAGAATATTTAATTAATATTTATTGAGTAACTACTATGTGCCAAGCTCGATATTGATAATGTAGTAATGAAGGAGATAGGAATGGTACCTGTCCTTAAGGAACATACTGTCTTTATGTTATAATCATTATTATATCCATTTTTATTTTATGAAGACATTTTCATTTATTTCTTTGTTCATTATCCTTTCTCCCCTGTATGGTCTCTGGTTTGGCTTATCATTCCCTCCCAAATATTTAGCCCTGTGCTTAATCCCGAATAACTTATAGAGACTAAAATTAAATATCATGTGATGTGCCAAATATTAAACTTATATAACTAACAAAGCACAGAAGTATGCTTTGGGGTACAGAAGGCATTGAGTTTTAAAAATCAATACTCTGGATAGTTATGTGTCACAGAGTGGCCTTAACCAAGTAAATAAAAGACACATATCATGTTTATAAGTATTCTGTAATAATTAAAAAAAAGAAGAAGGAAATGAATTTCTACAAACTGTGTGTTAACGAATTTATGATAAAGATTTTTGGAATATATGGTGAAAATTTCTTGAAAGATGAAGAAAAAGGATCTTAAAGTTTGATAGATGGTGGGTGGCAATGAAAAACTTTCCAAAATTATGCGAAATGCTTAAAGATCTACCAAAAAGTGAATTTCTAGCCAGAGGAATTAACTTGCAAAAGATACACTAAGATATAAAACATACCATGGGGAGACCATATCTAAATTCACTGTTGTCAAAAGTTTTCAATTAAACCTGCTATTTAAATTTACCTTTCCTGAAGGGAAAAATGCCAGTGTAAAGGAAAGATAGGAAAAGTATACTTTGCACTATAGAGGTTTGATTTTAATGGTGAAATATTTCTATTTATAATGTAAAAGAAACATAATTGCAAAAATGTTATGTTTAGAACTATAACCATGAAGTACATATACCATTATCTGAAAATTACCTCCATAAAGAGCAGGCTAAAATAGTTTAAAAATCATTAGTAAACCATTTATCTATTCTATAAAAGTTGGGGAAAATCATTTATAATTTATCGCAATGTTTTTCACTCTTTCTGTTCATATACAGCCAAATAACTTCACTTTTCAGAGAATAAATTTCCCTTAAATATGAGGGAGTAAAACAATGAGACTATCATGTTTCCAATTCTTGGAAAAATATTTAATATGAAATTGCCCAATAAAAAGGTAATTTTAGAATTCAGTATAACTGCTTGAAAATATGGGGGAAAATTCCACGCACATTGGCTTAACTTGTCTAGACTGAAAACTGTGCTAAAATGGACATTTACAGAATTATTACAAATGGCCAACTACTTAGAAATTAATGCATAGCAGTGACAGCAGTACATTTCATACCAGTTGTGAGATTCATGTAATTTCCTGCTATGATAATGGGTCACAGACACAGTAATTCATAGCAATTTATTATATACCTGTGGAGCACTCACAGTGATGGAAATGAAATTAACTCATGTCACTGTGGAACATATGCTAAGTTTTCCAGATCTTCAGATAACTCAGTTTATTTTTTAACACGATAAGTGTAATTCCTGAAAGCATTTTTCTGAGGTGCAAGCTGCTTTACAGCAACAATTTTAAAGCTGCAGCGACATCTTTGGCTGTTCTTCCCAGAAGTGTGGCAACCCTGTTTCATTGGAACATTTTTAATCATTTATCCATTGAGTATCTTAGGGAGCCCAGATAAGGGTCTAAGCTCTAGAGACAAACAGACACTAGGTTTGAAGCCTAGCTCTGCTCCTTAATAGGAGGTTTAATAATAGACTATGATTTAATTTACACAACTGTAAGATGGGAAACATCATAGTAAACTCTTTTTAGAGATGTTGTTAACAAAAGTAGATCATGCATTTTAAACATCTGTAACAGTGTGCAGCACCTGGGAAGCAGTACACAAATGTTATTATTCTGCTAAAGATAACAAAAAATGTCATTGGAATATATGGATTTTTTTCCTTATAAAGTAATAGGAATGTATTTTAAATTCAAGATATTTCTATTTCCTATTCTTACTTCACTAGTCTAGAGATTCTTCAAATTTATTTAAGGTCACCACAGTTTCTGACAAATGCAATTTATTTTACTGTTTTGAAATTCAATAAATATAATTAATGACAAAAGTTGACTATTAGACTGCCTCATATTTATATTATAAATGAGCCTTCTGTCTTTTATCTATGATAAATTTGCTATTCTATGTGGAGTAAAGTTTTGCCAATGTTATTCCGCACTTTACTAGGTACTATAGTTCTATAACTTTATTAGACATTTGACTTCAATTCCTTTCACTATTCTTTTTAAAATAAAAAGTATATGATCTATCTGTATAACATATTAATGGACATATGTTTTAATAAAATAAAAATATTTATTATTACGTTTTTACTTCATACTGGTCACTGTGTTAAGTTTCAGTTATGTCATGTCTAAATGGCGATGATAATAGTACCTTCCTTAGAGTATTGCTCAGTTGCTTAGTGGATTATATTGGTAGTTAATAAGTGCTTACATAATTGTTACCTCCTAAGTAAAACAAATATTTATTAAGCACTTACATGTTACAAAATTGTTTTCTGGTGCTACCATTATGATAAAGGTGCAGAAGTCATGGTTTCCTGACCTTGAAAAATCTTAATTATAAGAATGGAAATATGTTAGTGTAAGCCTAATGTTAGACTGTCATTCGTTCATTAACAGAAATCCACTGTGAGCCTGGCACCCTTCTATGCCCTGGGTACCTCCTTCTCCATGGAAAAAATAACAATAAAACCACTAGTGTTGGGCTTCCCTGGTGGCGTAGTGGTTGAGAGTCCGCCTACCGATGCAGGGGACACGGGTTCGTGCCCCGGTCCGGGAAGATCCCACATGCTGCGGAGCAGCTAGGCCCGTGAGCCATGGCCGCTGAGCCTGTGCGTCCGGAGCCTGTGCTCCGCAGCGGGAGAGAGGCCACAACAGTGAGAGGCCTGCTTACCGCAAAAAAAAAAAAAACAACAAACCACTAGTGTTTTCATTGAGCTTATGTTCTCCTTAAAAGAAAACAAAGAGTAAACACACACACACACACACACACACACACACACACACACACGCACACGCACACACACACACACACACACATGAAAGGTGAGGTGATGATAATCATTATAAAGAAAAACAAATGTGAAAACAGGCTAAGGGGATAGAAGACCATAGGTGGGTTGATGAAATGACATTTCAAATAGGGTAGCCAGGGCTAAGTTCTCATTTTTGCAGCCACTTGGATGAAGTGAGTAACCAGGCCTAGAGAATATCTGTGGGTATAGCATCCCAGACTGAGAGAACAGAAAGCCCATTGGCTGTGAGATTGAGGGTGGTGTTGTAATCAAGGCATAGCAAGAAGGCCACTGTGGCTGAAACAGAGTGATCCAGTAGTGAAGTGATGAAACATTAGGTCAGAAAGGAAGTTGAGTATAAGAGCATTTAGGTCCTTGTTGGCCATGTGAGGGACTTTGGATTTTATTTTCAGGCAAAGGGGTATTCAGTAAAGGGTTTGGCCAGAGGGGTGACATGATCTGATTCATGTATTTAAATGGTCAAGGGCTGATGTGTGAAAAACAAACTGTAAAGAACAAAGACCTATGATGTGAGATCATTAGGAGGTTATTATAATAGTTCAAATGACAGAGGATAGGATATTATTGGTAAAGGTGGGGAGAACAGATCCTGAAACTCTTTTGGTAGTAGATCCAAAGGACTTGATCTGATAGATTGGGTGCAGGATATCGGAGAAGGGTGGAGACTGCGACATACACCATCAAAGAGTGGCAACAGCCAATGTGAGACCAGAGAAAGAACAGCAGCCGGGAGGGGGCATATAGGCAAGAAACTTAAACACAAGTGGAATTTTGACTAGTGAGATTGGGTGATGACGGAGAAAGAGGAAAAATAACACATTCCAGGCAGAGGAAGCAATACGTAAAGGCATAAAAACACAAAAATACCAACTGAGTTTGGGGATTATGAAGCTGCTAAAGTGAAAGATGAAGCTAGTCTTTCCTTGATTAATTTGACACGTGTTTATCAGAACTTGTTACGTGCTAGAGATTCTATTAGGTGCTGGAATTACAGCGGTGAACAAATGGTCGGAAATCTCTCTCTTCAGGGAGCTTACATTCTAGAGGGACAGACAGACTAAAAACATGTGAAGATATAAAACTTATGTCTTCTTATATAGTGGTATTTTAAAAGAATGGCCCACAAAGACCTCACCAGAAGTGTGGTTTAATTAAAGGCCTGAAAGGATGGTTCATGACAGAGAAAGACTTCACTGGGCAGGTGATATTTGACTAAAGGAGAATGGGTACATCAGGAAAGAGCATTCAAGGCAAAGGAAATAGAAGTAAAAAGCCCTGAGGAGTGTGTCTGGCATAAAAAGCCATAAGGAGTGGAGTGTATCTGGAATGTCCTAGGAAGAAAGAAGAAAAAGAGTATGGTCAGGACAGAGGGAGGGAGGAGAAGAGTTGGAGGAGTTTAGGTCCAATCCTAGGATCTGAGCAGAGAACTGAGAAGACCCGCCTTTTCACGGGATCACTCTGGTTGCTATGAAGAGAACAGCAGAAAATTAGAGGAGTGGACGATGATCACGTGGATAGTTTGCAATGTAATTGAGGTTTTCCTCATCACTCAAGAGATTCAAAGATCAGATTTAGGACATTACTTTGTGTGTGTGTGTGTGTGTGCTACGCAGGCCTGTCACCGTTGTGGCCTCTCCCATTGCGGAGCATGGGCTCCGGACGCGCAGGCCCAGCGGCCATGGCTCACGGGCCCAGCCGTTCCGCGGCATGTGGGATCTTCCCGGACCGGGGCACGAACCCGTGTCCCCTGCATCGGCAGGTGGATTCTCAACCACTGCACCAACAGGGAAGCCCTAGGACATTACTTTGACAAGAGTATTAAGGATGGGTTGGAGGAGGAATGGAAGGGGATGAATTAGAGATATTGTAGTTAACCAAGGGAGGGGTGATGGGAGCTTGTCCATTTTGTTCATTATTGATTCCCAGCACCCAATACGGTTCCACGTATTCCATTTATTGAATGAGTAAATGAATGGGTTAATTTTTGAGTGCAAATAGTATTTCAGAGGTAAAACTCAGACTTGGCAATTGATGGATATTTGCTTTGAAAAAAATGAAAACGTGATAATGACTCTGAGTTAACGTTTGATAATCATATTGACCATTTTGTGAGGCCATTACAGTAATGGGCTTTCCCAGCAATGCATCATTTTATCCTTGCAAAACCCCTGTGCGGCAGGTACTATTATCAATTAATTCTACAGAAGAGACAAATGAAGCTTAGGAAGAGACCCAACCCCTCTCCTCAAATCACACAGCTGTAAAAAGTGAAGCTTGGTTTCAAACCCAAAGCTCTTCCATTACAAAGCCTTTCCTATTTTCCACTAATCTGTCTTGGTGACTTGAAAATGAATGTCATTAGCAGAGAGAGGCAGCAATATAGGTGGAAGAAGTTATGTGAGGAAGAGCAACAGTTTTGTTTAATATAACCTGAGCCCGATGTGTCAAAGAGAAACACAGACAAAGATGTTTTTAAAAGTTGGAAAGGTCACCCAGAAGTCAGCAGAAAAAAAGGGTCTAAGAGTGGACATTCAGATTTTGGAGTTGCATAATTAAAGCTTTGGAAATGATTAAGATGATTTTTAAAATACATAAGACAAAAGGGATTTTAGAAACTTAATTTTGAAATGCTTATGTTTAGAGACTAGGAAGAGAAAGATGAGCTGATGAAAGAAATGGAAATATAAAAATTGCTCTTTCAAAACATTCATATTGAAATGTTCCCCATATCAAAAATATTTTTCAAGTTAAGTATAGTAACTACTGATAGAAAAGGAGCATTTACAGAGGTAGGAGTAGAACAAGAAGAAAACAAGTCAAAGATACAAGACGGGAGAGAATTTCAAGAACTCTGTATTTAATACGAAGAATAGAGTAAACAGCATATGGTCTGAAAAGAATGAACTGGTTAGCAGAAGGATACAGGTGACTTACAAAGATTTTTTTTAAGGTAGCAGAGGTTTGTCTAAAACTTTCTGGAACTAAAGAGGGTATGGCAGAGAATAGGTTGAGGCAGTAATTGTAGTTTTAAAAAAAAATTTATTATTGAACAGAAGAGACTCAGTGATTCTCCAGAGAAAAAGCCTGCATAATGCATTTTACCACATACAGGGACCTAGAGACTTTCTTCACAGATGAAGAAACTGACCTCTGGAGAGACATAAAAGTGTCCAATGTCACAATGCTAGTAAGGGTTCAACTTAGACCAAACAAGATCCAGGTCTTATTCTCAGTCCTGCATTAGTACCAATATACTATACTATCTCTGCAAGACAGAAAGGACTAGTTTTAACGTCAGTTTTGGTAGAGTTCTGATCCACTAGTTATCTATAGGAAATTTTAACTAAAAGTTTCCCTCAGTTATGGGCAAAGAGTGATGGGTTTGAAACAAACGCAAGGACATGCATTGCTATATTTTGCACTGCTATATTTTTAGATGAAACTTACTGCCTTCTTAAAAGTTCATTTTATAAGCCCATTAATTTATCTCCTTTATAGTATGTTTTAACATGTTCTGAAATATTAGTATTTTTTAAAGAAAAGCTACCTTTCTGGGAGAATATTTGAGAATGTACTTAACCTTATTTCAATCCTGACTTAAAGACAACTGTAAACAAATCAAAAGTGATAAACATTCCACTGTGAAAATTATCATATGATTACAAATATTCTACAACATACTATATTCTGTTTCATAGCCCAAGGTGAATGTGATTAGAAGCAAAAACAATGAAATAAATTGGGATTTTAAATAATCACATGTCCAGGATTAGAAATAAGTGTAACACACGGGATTTAATAAAATATTAGGGGTGAATAAAAATTTAGACATTTTGAGAATGGAAAAATGGTTCAATATTATTTATCTAATATTTAGATAGCAAATAAACACACTGGAATAAACTTATAAAGCTAAGTGGTGTGTATTCAGAACATTATTTTGTATAGCAAAATATTACAAAGCAATTGATCCAATATAAAATGATCGAGGAAATTTTTCTAATGACAAATTAAATTGTGCAAAATACATTTATGAAATTATAATAATTATTACCACAGTAATGCCAAGGCCACTATCAACTGGGAAAACAGTTATTAATTATCTTGAGAGCCATTCTGAACTTAAAAAAAATTTTGAATCCAAAAATAATAGCCAACTACATAAGTTACGGAGTTCTTGTTTTCTTTGTTCACAGTTTGACCATTTACTTATTTATGGTATCTCAAATGTTCCCATATCTTATAAATGTTCTACATAAAGAGAAGGTGTTCAACAAAATATTTTATTTTGTGATTTCAAATATTATAGTAATATAAACTACAACTTTGTTATTATATCTCTATTTACTATCCAAATAAATTTTAGTTCAACTAAAATAGTTCAACTACACAATATTTCAGAGAATATTCAAAGATAAATCCAAAGTTTAGATATAAGTAACAGATGTGTCAACATACATTTAGTAGAAAATAATTTTCTAAATTCTGCTTCTAATTTTACAACTAATGATCAGCTTCTGCTTTCCTGATCAAATGTGGCTAATGCTGGTATATTTCAAAGCAGTTGTTTGTGCTGGGTTAGCAGCAGGATGGCTCCTAGTATTATTTTCCTAATATTACATGACTCCAGAATCCTTCATCATCTAGAGCTATATGGCACCTCAAATGATAACATGTACTAGTTTGTTTTCTATATTATGATCCTCTTCAAAATATGGAACCCAAGTCAACTCTGGGGAATTAAGGAGGATTATAGTACTATATTGAAGAAAACCAATATTAACTACAGATTTGTATAAGTACACTGGAAAGAAAATATTCTGGTGGGATGTCCTAGTCAATTTTATACTCTGGTTAATGGAAAAGTAATTCCTAAATCCCACAACCATTTAGGTTGTTATAAATACCATTTAGCATTTATTTCTACTTTATTATACATATATAATATGTATAATATATAATATATACCACTTTATAATATATATGATATATATAGCATATATATATATAAAGTGTATATATGGTTGTGATTTTATATATAGTATATTTTACCCTTACTTGTATTCATTATCATAGGTTTACTGTTTTAAAATCTTAGTCTTGTTGTTTTGAGGACAATTAACCCTTTATTCCTGTAAATCCGGACCCAAGAAGGTCCAGAATACATCATTTTCAAGATAGCAATCATTCAATAGTATTATTGATGGTTGAATCTAAGTTAATGAACACTGTATAGTGTAATGTGATTCTTAGAATAAAATGCCTAGGATTCTCCTCTTGGATTTTGGTGTTCTTTCATCAGGCTTGCCTAGTCCCCAACATAATCATGCACTGACTATTTTCTACTGAGAAGACAATTTTCTAAGATTTGACATGTAGAATCTAATTCTCATAACTAACCTATAGGGTAAAAGATTACTAATATCTTCGTCCAATAAATAAGGACACTAAGCTAACATAATATTAAGTATGATCCTGTCAACACACTCCAGGAGGTGAGAGAGAAGATTTGAACTTAGGCACTCTAACTCACAGATGGTACTCTTTTTTTTTTTTGCGGTACGCGGGCCTCTTACTGCTGTGGCCTCTCCCGTTGCAGAGCACAGGCTCCAGACGCGCAGACTCAGCGGCCATGGCCCACGGGCCCAGCCGCTCCGCGGCATGTGGGATCCTCCCAGACTGGGGCACGAACCCACGTCCCCTGCATCGGCAGGCGGACTCTCAACCACTGCGCCACCAGGGAAGCCCCCAGATGGTACTCTTAATCACACTTCTCCATTGATTTAGTTTTGCTTATTTTACTTTTCCTTCTAGTGTTTATTATTATTATATTTATTTGGGGGGTTTCATTCCAAAAGACACTTATGTGTCACTCTTACAATCATATAAAAATCAGAATTCCTCTTTTCCCTGCTCTGCTGCTTCCCAGTGCCTACACAGTGAGCTACTCTTTGATCTTTAAGTCCCAATTATATGGCACCTGGTCTGTTAAGATTTCTTCCCTCCTGGCTAAGCCTGAGTCCCTTGTTCCTCAGCTGTACATTTTCCATCACTTCCTAAATAATTCCACTATTGCATATGTTACCTCTTACTGCAGCACTGATTTGCTTAAGCATTTTTCTCCAAAGAGGTTACATTTTCCCTGAAGGTAAATTTATGTCACCTTTAAGAGTACAAATTTTGTGCAGCTAAAGAATCTAGCAGAGTGCTTAAAAATTCATATACTTGCAGAAGATGGTATAAAGTATAAAGCTGGTTGGGCGTGATGGGTTCTCAAGGGAGCCATGGTAAGCTAGAGAGCATATTAATGGTCTGAAGAAATTCCCTTTAATTTTTCTTAAACACTGTTGTCTCCTAATCTGTCATAATCTCTAACTGGGGTCATACAATAAATATTTGCTCAACCAATGAAGGAGGAACATTATATTTTAATTTTTCCAATAATAAAACCAAAATGAAACAGGAAAGCATTTAACCATGTGTTAGGGCTGAATTGTGTTCCTTCCTAAATTCATATGTTCAATTCCTAACCCCAAGTAGCTCAGGATTTAACCATATTTGGAGATAAAGTCTTTAAAGAGAATTAAACTAAAATTAGGTTGTTAGGGTGAACCCTGATCCAACATGACTGGGTGCCTTATAAGAAGAGGCTATTTGGACACAGACAGGTACAGAGAAAAAACTATGTGAAGACACAGGGAGAAGAGAGCCACGTATAAGCCAGGGAGAAAGGCCTGGAACATATCCTTCCCTCATGGCCCTGAAAAGAAGCAACCCTCTGACACTTTGATCTTGGACTTCTAGCCTAGAAGAAAATAAATTTTTGTTGCTTAAGCCACCCAGTCTGTGGTACTTCGTTATGGCAGCCCTAGCAAAGGATACACCATGTAATAAAATTTATGCAAATTTTTAAAATTTAATATTCAAATAAAGGTTACATTTTTGGTGCTTAGTTAATTGGTTGATTTATTACATTGTTTTCTGAAATTCCTGGTTCAAATATTTTCATACATGTGCTTGACAAACAGAATTTCAAAGAGAATTAGAAAAAGAATGTAAGACCTTTTATTATAATTGAACCAGCCTACAAAAATTATTTATCAGCATTTTCTAGCAAGGGTTACAAAGATAAGTAAAGGAAAGTGCATCCTGATTTCCATAAAATATATAAAATATAGCGAAGAAGCATGTAGAGCCTTTAGGTTAAGTAGTCATGAAACAGTTAAGCAGCAAAACCTTGAATGGCTACAGATGGAGGATGTTTAATGGTGTCACACAGGAAGTATCTTAGAGTCCAAGTTTCTGCACAATGAGAGACCTGTTTTCAGCTAAGACCTAAAGTTGAAATTATGCTTCCAAATAAAAGGAGCTGAGCTTAAAATTTGTTTTCCGTTCTTATATCTGGGTAGAAAATAACAGGGCTATCACACAAAGGAAGACATAAATTAATAATAAATTGCAGAACATATTGAACAAAATTAATGTCTTCTTTTTAATTTCCTTGTTAAAAATAGAGTAATTACAGTGATATTTTAAAAAGAGCAGCTGATGCGGAAAAAATATTGCAAATTAAAGCAAGGGTTCTTTTTTGGAATAAAAGCAATTGTGTCAGGGCCGGTTGATATGCGGCAATGAACAACTCAAAGAAATATCTCTGAAAACCATTACTTTTCAAGAAGAGATACATGATTCAGAATAGAGCTAACTTTATTAGTATAGTTTTCAATACTATACTTGGAATGAAAAATTGGGTATTAATACTAATACAATAAAAGTTTAGACATTAATGGCAATCTCACATTATATCCATTATAGTCTATGGTATACTTCTCAATTCATAATGTAGGATCAATCATTTTTGTTTAGTCCTCTTTATATTCTTGAGAAAGACTCAAATTTATTCCCTTCAGAAATTTTCATATACATTTTCTAAGGAGATAGGAATCCACTTAACCACTATACTCCAGACACAAGCATCTGGTCTAGGTAGAACATGAAAGAAACATGTTATTACAGTCTTACATTCAATCCATTCAAAAGTATTTATTGAGGGCCTATTATGAACCAGACACTATTCAAAACTGGGTATAGAGCCAGTAGGGGAAAAAAACCCCAAATAAACAGCAAAGCCCCACGTTCCGTGGAACTTATTTTCTAGGGGAAGAAAGAGACCAAATAACGAAAAATCAAAGAGGGTAAAGTGATACAGTGGTCAAGAACCACTATGCTGATACACTGTTATGAGCAGAGGTCTGAGTGATGTGAGGAAGGAAACTATTTACCAAGATGAGAAGATTAACTGTAGGACGAGCAGGTCTGCAGGAGGAATATGAAGGTATTTGGGATATATTGGTTACAAATGCCTACCAGACATACAAGCAAAGATGGCATCAAGCCTGTGTCCTTGTGAGTCTGGAATTCAGAAGCACAATGAAGACAGAGATGTGATGTGTCAATATACAGATGGTCAGATTGACTAGGAAATAACCATGGAGAGAAGAGATTTGAAGAGTGAGGTCTAGGGTTCTTCATTTATTAGAAATCAAGAATCCTGGGAGAATCTAGCAAAAGAGCCAAAAGAAAAGTGACGAGTAAAGCAAGAGAACTGCAAAAATTATGCTCCAACACCAAATGAAGAAAAAGTTTCTAGAACAAGAAGAGAATTAATGATAAGCTTTGTCAAACTTTCCTGCCACATGAGAAAGTAAGTTGAGGGTGCGAACGGAGCCACTGCATTTAGTAACATGGATGTCACTGGTGAGCCCATTATAAAATGAGATGTTAGCTGGCTTATTCCAGTCTGGATGTGCTTCATCTATGTGTTTATTCAACAACATTTTATTAAGGAAGTATTATTTGTGAGTACTAAAGGGGTAACTATGAAAAAGAATGAAGCCATTTCTTTTTATAATTTAAATAATTAAATCACATAACAAATGAAAACAAAATGCCACACATTAGATCATCTTCTTTTATATTATTAGAATAAAGTAAGCTGTTTTATATTGCCCATTAAAATTTTGTATTTCTTCAGATTGCTTTTTTTTACTTTGGATATACTTCCTATATGATTTAAAATATAATTGTCAAAGAAACAGAGTGAGGTGCTAAGAGAATTTTTGTGTTTATTAATATGTAATAGATTTATTTTCTAACAAGTCAAGAGAGTTCCTATATTGCATTCCTCAAACCAATCCTTTAAGTGATGCCACAGAGCTATGTCATGGCCAATTATCTCATATAAGTGCCTACAGTGACAAGGCTGCTACTTAATTTAGGCTTTTCATACACACACAAATGCACACACATGATACATATCAATCAATATTGTCTATGATCGTTACCAATTAATTCTAAGAATATACACAGTCAATCAAAACAAGGAAATATTTTTAGCATTGTACTAAGTCCAAATTCATCATTTAATTTATCATTACTTTATATTCACTATATTCATGAATGTTCAAGTAACTTTATCAATATTTACCTGCATATCTTATTCAATGTAATATTATATATTTACATATTTAAAACACTAATTTGATGTAATAACATAATAAATGACCTCTATATAGTAACTCAACAAAGGTAAGGCATTCACATGGAAATATTGGTGAAAAAAAATTAAAGTCTGTAGTACCTCAAAAGAATAAATTCAACACATGAAGTGAGAATCTAAACTGTACACTACTGTTAAGTTCAATACACTTTCATGATTAATATAAATCTGGAGGGCTTCCCTGGTGGCGCAGTGGTTGCGAGTCCGCCTGCCGACGCAGGGGACACGGGTTCGTGCCCCAGTCCGGGAAGTTTCCACATGCCGCGGAGCAGCTGGGCCCGTGAGCCATGGCCGCTGAGCCTGCGCGTCCGGAGCCTGTGCTCCGCAACGGGAGAGACCACAACAGTGAGAGGCCCGCATACCGCAAAAATAAATAAATAAATAAATCTGGAAAAAATTTAATATTATTGAAAGAGGAAAAAATAAAGCAGCAATCATTTTGCATGACATTACTCAGAGCTCTACAAAATGGGCACATAGAAAATTAAAGATTAAAAACATAGCCTAGGTAACAAAAAAAATGTAAACAAATTCAACAAACAGGTGCATAAAGTATAACTTCCTTGGTTTAACAGGTCTTTGAAATGGTATATTTCTACACAATGGAATCTTCTACATAATTCTCTCTTCACAACCTGTTTTTCTACTGTCATTTACCTAAACACTGAGTGCACTGTGGAATCAGTACTGCCAGGCTGAATAAAACTGTAAAAAGCACCAGCTGGCTGTATTCAAAATGGCACTTGTCCAGGTCTCAAATGTCTTATTTATATACAATGGAATTCTGCCAGCTGTTTAATATTTAGGGCTAATAAATATAATTGGCAGTACCACATAAGCACAGCTAACAAAATATCAGAAAATACTTCTCAGTGTGAAGTTTGACTTGTTCTTATTTCATATAATTGAATTTGTGACAGTGGAAAATGAGTTTAAGCAGTTTTTCTTTTGAAATAATAATAAAAAAACCTTTTTTTAAGAAAAAAATGTAAACTAAGCTGTAGGTGAGTTGTAAGCTTACCATCTGGTCTACATTTTATTAAACGGGGGGGCATTTATTGATAGGGAATGCTTACACCATTATACGGGTGAACAGAGGTATTTAGACAGGTCCCTGGGCCTCTCAGACAAGGTAAAGGTTATTAAGCCCTTGAGGAAGTCACAGTCTAGTGTCAAGATAGTTTAGTATCTCATGATAATACAGTGAGATTCTACCAAGAGAGGTTTACATGAAAGGAAGATAGAGCCACTAACTGTACTAATCAAAAATGTAATATTGTGATTTAGGTTTTCATTTCTAGAAATATGCCCCTCGGAAGGAAGGAAGGAAGGAAGGAAGGGCGGGAGGGACAGAGAGAGATGGAGAGAGGGAGAAAAGGGTCTTTCTTGGGAACAAGAAAGGTTTTTATATGCTTTAAAATTGACTGATTGACAAGAAGGTGATCTTCCTCTCAAAAAACCACTATTTAAGACGACAGAAATTCCACTCTTAAGTCATTATTTCAACAAAATCAGACTGCTTGTCCCTCCAAATGGCCGCATCCCTGAGTGTGAGAGTGTATCAAACCCAAACTTCCATTTGCATAATAGTGTGATGACCCAAACCAAGAATGCTCTGATAGTATATAGGGTGGAAGGGCAGGCTGTGTGGAGAGTGTGAGGACCCACATGAACTGAAAAATGAGAGACTATAACTGGAGAAGCAAAACACATTCTTCAAACCCCACCTACTCCAAACTTCTCCCAAGTTTTAGCCCTAGAAAAGATGTAAAAGATATAGTCCTTTAGCCAACTCTGAAATATTGGGGAGGCAGGGAGTGAGTGTGATAAGAAACTGAACAATTGAGAGACCTGAGTTCTGTTTCTAGCAATGTCTGTGTGACATCTGGTAATTACTTAACGACCCTGAAGTCTCTGTTTTCCCACCTATTAGATATATATATCAAACAAAAGTTCCTTTCTGCATACTTAGATGGTTAAATGCCTAATTCATCCACTAGTGATGGATTAGCCATCAGACAGATCAACATCTACATAGGAAACAGCAAGTTCACCAAACTTTCAGTTTGTGGTGTTTTTTTAATTTCCAAAATCTAAAAAGATGTTTGATATATTCAAAAGAAAAAAATAAACATAAATAAGTTATTTTCAGGGGAAAAGCTAGAACTTTGCTAACCTATCTTATAATTATATTACTGATACTGCTTTTACTTTGAATTACATATCAAAGGAGAGCATAACATTTCTAGGTTTAGGTTCTCAGCCATCCCCTGATAATAGGTGCACATACACGGTCATATGTTATCTTCACAACACACACATGCAGATAAAGACAGAGCTCATAACAGAAGAATAACCTAGAAATAGGGAAAAAAAGCAAATAATAAAATTGACTTCTATTTTAGACGCATAGAAATCAAGAACATGCTTCCCAGGTTAGGGCTACCAATCTCCCCGTTGGACACAATATTGGGGAGCAGTTGGATGATTTAATCCTGGGAGCAGTATTTCCTCTCCTGTAAATAGTAATATCACTGCTGCTACTGCTTTTCCTAAGACCCGTATCTTCCCACCTGATTCTCCATCATCATCTTGCTACAAAACATCCAGCCTTATTAGAAAAGCAGGAGGAAAAGGGTAAAAAGACTCCATTTTCAAGAGGATTGTTTAATGTTTTATAGCAATCACAATGGATAGCAGGAATTCTGGCATGAAAAAATTTGAGTGTCATGAAAAATCTTTCACTGACTTTTTAAAGAGCTTTTTCAGCCTATGTTTATATTTTGGATTATACTCTTGAAAAACATAAGAGTTTGGTTGTTCCAATGCTTGTTTATTTTAGAAGTCCTCTACTGACTGCTACTTTGTAATTTCTGCATATGCTTATTGAAAGTAGGATCACTTATGGCATATCTAAACTAAATTCATAACAACCGGAATGTAATTAGATTAATGCCAATGTAAACCACCAACCCAGTGAATCGAGGTCTTTTAAGTACAAATCGAGTGCAATGGTTTTGATGCCACAAAATCCCTGTGGCCTGGAATGTACTAAGATACCATTGCTGTTCAGGGGGCTCAGTTTTGATGAAATCACTCAAACTAATCAACCAGCCACTCAACTACTTTTACATGCTTATCCTCATGTTCGCTTCCTGAACGCAAAGGAAAGTAACTCCCTGAAGGGAACTGGTTCTCTCAATTTCCAACTATCTGAGATTAAGTTGAGCGAGAAAGACTATTATCTTTTGCCAGTGATCTCTGTAACTACTTGGTCCTTGAAACATTTAAGAATACCAACATCCTTAAAATTCCAAATGTTGCTCTGAATCAAGTGAATATTTTAAAAGAAAAAGGTCAAATCTTTAAAGAGCAAGAAAAACTGACACATGAAAATGTTTGTAAAAATTACATACAAAACCTTTTTATATTCATAGGATGTTTAATTGATCATTTAAATTTCAATAATTTTATTTAATACACAGAATCTCAGACTTTTACAGTCATGATTACATACAAGCCTAGAGTTTTTCAGAGGAATTTCAGTTAGGATGTTAGTATAAAAATCTGTAGCTATTTCCCAATTCCTAAAAATGACAGCTACTTCATGAGTCACCCAAAAATGTATAGAGTTGAAAATTCAAGATTTCTTCTCATAAAGTAAAAAGAACATAAATTCTTTGAAAAGAAATCATCATAATAACAGAAAAGGACTAGAATGCATCTGTTTTCTTTAAACAAATTCTTCTTTTTTTTTAAGTAGATTAAATCACCACAGAGAAAAATTAGTTGTGTGCAATGTGTGTGTGTGTGTTATGTGTATGATATTTCAGAACTTTAGACAATGATTAACGACTTAAGTGATAGAGAAAGAAAGGTGCAAGATTGAAAATATTAAAATATTATGGCCCTGTGGGTTTAAGACACACTGTGATCAGAATAATGTTAACACATCTTTAGGTATTTGATGGGGTGGCACAGTAAGAGAAGACCTAATTGCAGCCCTGAGAAAAGACCAAATCTTGCAGATCCCACCAACAGCATAATCCAACATTGTCTTAGCTTGAGTTGTTATAAGAAATTACCATAGATTAGGTGGCTTCAACAACAAAATTCATTTCTCACAGTTCTTGAAACTTTCAGATGTCTGAGATCAAGGCACAAGCAGACCCAGTGTCTAGGGAGGGCTCACTTCCTGATTTACAGATAGCCATCTTCGTTTTACATCCCCACACAGCAGACAGCAGAGAGAGACCATTCTCTCATGTTTCTTCTTATAAGGGTACTAACCCCATTCAAGAAGCCTCCATCCTCATGACGTGATTACTTTCCAAAGGCCCACCTCCAAATCCCATCACGCTGGGGATTCAGGCTTTAACATATAAATTTTCACGAACATTTACCCCATAGCAAGGATTATACAAAATGGGATAAACACACCTCAAGGGCTCAGAAAACATGTGGGGCAGGGGGAAATATATGAGATATTCAATTTATGTGTATTAATTTAATTAATTGTTTTAATTATCAGGATACATCACCAAAGAGTTTGGATTGTTTTAAATTATATTGGGACTCTGACTTCAAGAATTACCTTTCTGAATACTAAAAATAAAATCACATTTGTAATCAGTTTTCCTTTCAGGTTCAGAAATGTACAACATTCTATCAAGTTTTAGTGCTGGCTTTGTGTATTTTAATCCAAATACCAAGTTATTTATCATAGATAAATTTCATTAAAATCATTTTATCATTTAAAAAAAATTATTTTAAAAATAGAACTACCATATGACCCAGCAATCCCACTACTTGGCATATATCCTGAGAAAACCATAATTCAAAAAGAGTCATGTACCAAAATGTTCATTGCTGCTCTATTAACAATAGCCAGGACATGGAAGCAACCTAAGTGTCCATCAACAGATGAATGGATAAAGAAGATGTGGCACATATATACAGTGGAATATTACTCAGCCATAAAAAGAAACGAAATTGAGTTATTTGTAGTGAGGTAGATGGACCTAGAGTCTGTCATATAGAGTGAAGTAAGTCAGAAAGAGAAAAACAAATACCATATGCTAACATATATATATGGAGTCTAAGAAAAAAAAAAAAAAGGTCATGAAGAACCTAGGGGCAAGACAGGAATAAAGACACAGACCTACTAGAGAATGGATTTGAGGATATGGGGAGGGGGAAGGGTAAGCTGTGACAAAGCTTACATATGGACATATATACACTACCAAACGTAAAATAGATAGCTAGTGGGAAGCAGCCACATAGAACAGGGAGATCAGCTAGGTGCTTTGTGACCACCTAGAGGGGTGGGATAGGGAGGGTGGGAGGGAGGGAGATGCAAGAGGGAAGAGATATGGCAACATATGTATATGTATAACTGATTCACTTAGTTATAAAGCAGAAACTAACACACCATTGTAAAGCAATTATACTCCAATAAAGATGTTAAAAAAAATAATTTTTGAAAAAAATTTATTTTATTTTTTGGCTGCGTTGGGTCTTCGTTGCTGTGCGTGGGCTTCTCATTGCGGTGGCTTCTTTTGTTGCGGAGCACCGGCTCTAGGTGCACGGGCTTCAGTAGTTGTGGTGCACAGGCTCAGTAGTTGTGGTACACGGGCTTAGCTGCTTCTCGGCATGTAGGATCTTCCCAGACCAGGGCTAGAAGCCGGGTCCCCTGCATTGGCAGGCAGGTTCTTAACCACTGCGCCACCGGGGAAGTCCCCAAAACATTTTAAAACAAAGTAACTATACCATGTGATTTGTAAAACAGTAATGTGTAGATTTTTACATCATTATAAAGATGGTTTTGATCTTTCTAAGGTTCCCTAGGAAGAAGTGAGTAGAGAACATCTTAACTCCCTTATACTGTTACAGAAGTAGAAAGACAGGCTGAGTTTGTGTTGGTTATATCTCAATTTTCACCTATATTCTATTGCCAGGTAAAGCAAAAGAATTACACTCATGTACACACAAATTTAATATCCATAATTTTAAAAACTTTAAGCTGTACTTTTCCTATTCAAATTGTGTACTGTATATACGTTGACTTTTCCTTTTATTATTCAACAGACTTTAACATTTTCCTCTTCCTGGTATAATGTAAACTGTATCTTTTGAAACGACTGATGTAAGTAAAATTCTACATGGACTATATGGAGAGTCAATTCAACATCTATTCAAACTATAACATTCCCTATACCGAGCTATCAGTGCATTCCTACCTCTTATTTTTAAAGCACACCCTGATATATTCAAACTTCAGTGACTAGGCTACTCTCCACGATGAACAGTCATATTTTCTGTACTGCACAGACTACACTGCTAGCAATTATACATTCCTGAACTGACCTTTTACATATGTCAAGAGAATTTTATGAAAAAATGTTCTCAGAATGGAGGAATGATTGGGACAGTGAAGTGCTGTCACTGAGTATGCCCTAGCTGTAGGAAATAAAGGCTGGCATGAAACCAGTATTTATTTTTCAATAAAAGGGGTTATTGGGGGAAGCTGATTGAAATCATGGAAAAGAAAAGTGGAGGAAAAGGAGTAGAAGAGAGGGAAAATTTATGATTGTATGGTCAATAAATAAGAGAAAAATTATAGTGCAATAAAGCGAACATAGAATGGAAAATAAGAATTATCATTTGTCAAATGCTCTCTAAATGCCCATGGCTGCTTAAACAGTTTTATGCAGTATTTCATTAATCTTCCCAGCAACCCTTAAAGAAGGTACTAGTATTTTGCCGAGGAATAATAATTTGAAGAACTGGAAACCAGGTTTTACTTTGGAGACTATCACTCTACCATGCTTTCAGTGCCAGCTTTTGGGACATGTGATCAGTGCAGCTGCATGGGCCTCTGTGTGTAAAGGGGTCTGCATTTGGTTTAATACTTTGTTTTCAACAAGTTAAAATTGTTCATAATTTTTGAACATGGAATTTTCTTTATGCCCCATACTTCTTAAATTATGTCACCAGTACTGATACCTTATAATACTGGAGAACATCATTTAAGGAACACTTATTGACTGAGGCACTAAAAATTTAGAGAACTCAAACAGGCTTAAGACACACGGTATTGTCTCAACATTTCTCCCCACTATTAACTCCATCACATTGTCTTTTAATTATTTTCTAGTTTGTTTGGCTGAATCCTCTTCTAAGATTGGTATTTATAACCTATCAAGTAGATCCACTTAAATGTCTGTCTCTTCAAAAATTTCAATCAGTGTACAAAACTGAACTATATGACACAGTCTATACTTGCTACCTTTTGCTATAAGAAAATAAAATTCTTCAGTAAAAATCAGAAGATCTAGATAGTATGGCATTATTCATTTATTTAATATATCTTTGTTATATGTACTCAGCTTGATGTAAACTCCTCAGGAATTTTTCTGTGTTCTTCAAAACACCTCCTACAATTTTGAGGACAAGGTAGACACCAATAAATACCTGTAAATTCAGTGAAACTCTAAAAAGAATGAACTGCAGTACAAACAGAAATAGACAGATTAAGGGAGTAGTTTAAATAACAAAACTAGGAGATTATTTTAAGTCTTTCAAACATAAATTGCTCGATTATAATATAGGAGCATTAGTGTTTCATACAAAGAAGCATGTTCGTGAAAGCAAATTTTAATTACTATATGTTAGAGAGTATGGAAAATGTTCTGTTTAAAGTGGTTAACCATTCATTTGGTTTGTCCATATCTTGGTCAAGAGACTGTGACAAAATCTCTTTTTTTCTTTTTTTTAAACTATGGAAATTATTTTAGCTTCTCCTATATAAGTAAGTCTTAACAAGTTACACAAACTGAACTTGCTGGAATATTTCCATATGGATTTCACTTGCAAGAAAATGTTTTTCTTTCATGTAAAGTACAGGTTTACCACCTCAGAGTTTCATGGAAATAAGTCTTTTTTTTTTCCCCCTTAAAAAATAATGACAGAGAAAAATAAATGACAAAGCTGGAGTCAAGGAATCTTGGAAACAGTCCAACTGTTTTATCAGCTGCACCACAAAGCAAGCAAACCTTAACCTTGCTTGGCCCTATAATGCTACTAAACTACTGCTTTTCATACTTTGCATTTTGCATATATGAGCAAACTCTCCTCAGTTTAATATGCTGATTACTGTAAAGTAAGCATAATGTCAAAACAACATTTGACCCAAAGCATCATAGAGCTGTGGCTTTCTAACCATAGCTCCTGTCTCATGCCAGTCAGCAGATATACACATTATAAATTTAAGGGTATGGTCTCATCTTTCTTTTTGGAGAACTGAGTGTACAGCTTCGAAAATCAGGAGAAACTAACTCCTGACTCAGTTTCTGGTAGAGTGGAAAACTTACAAAAGATAGAAACATCGGGATTGGAATTGTATGAACAACAATGCCTAAACATTTTCACATTCAAGCCTAGCTAAGATATTTTAGATATATGGAAGAAATGGGAGGGCTGTAATCGAGACTCTTTTTTGAATGCATAGCTGTTTTGATATCTTATAATTGGTTATAATCTACCATGCATTTGTAGATTTTTAAGGAAGAAATTATTCACTCTGTCCTAGAAAAACATGGAAACAAAAAGAACAGGTTTCCCAAACATCTTCAACTACACGTCACATTGTTTTACTGTAACTTTTCTATTATTTGATAATAGGAATTGATAGAAATAAATAAACCATACGAGCTATATTTCTGCATATTCAGACATTCAAATTACTTACCCTCTAAGTCTCAGGGTATTAAAAAGGAAAAAAAAAAAAAAACTGCTCTCAGTGAGACACTGATTTCACGCTGTGACAAGCTCAAAAATGAAAACAACTACACACATGAGAGGGTTTTTCACCAAACCGCAGCACTGAGCACAAATGAAACCCTGCTGGGAACATGTATCTACAAGTGTGAGTGTGTTTGACTTGGTAACACGGGTTTGTGACTCTATGTGTTAATAGGAAAAAGTAAAAAAGGAGCTAGACAAGGATTTCATTGTCCATGTTTTTTGAAGATTTTTTTTTGGAGTTAGACTTTAAAAATATTGGCAGCATTTGAACATAACACTTAGCACTGGCTCAAAGGCTGTCTTCACTACAGTTAACCACATAGTTCCCTGCTCTGCCCCATCAGGGACCTCAATCCAAACAAAAAAAGATGAGAGAAAGTTCAAACTTTTTACTTTTACATTCTCCTTGGACCAGCCTGGACCAAAGATCATAAAGAGACTCAGTATGGATCATATGAATTCCTTCTTCTTAGATGATGGATTATGTGTTCTATTCTTTCAGAAATAAAGTCAGATGGTAACTCATTCTTAGACCTCCCCTCCTTTTTCTTTAATTAGACTTATTTAAAATCCCTTCTTTGATAACCCTGTCTACACCTCACTCCAATGTGATAATTGAGGGAAGGATCAGAGGTATAGAGACCAGAGATCAGCATTACACTAGGAGCAATACTAGAGACATATTAGACTCCCAAATCATTTCTTTTTCCAATATCATTTCACAATTTTTGTTTGGATCTTTGGTAAAACATGAAAATTCACATGAAATAACTTAACATTGGAAGAAATCAAAATAACATTCCTAAAATCGTTGCTTATAGAGGATAAATAAATTATTTTCTTCAGGTTAAAAAAAGGGAGAATGCAAATTAATTTTATAATAAAATATAAGCGATATATTTTGAAAGGCATCGCATATTAATAATACATTACACCTGTAGTTTCTACCGCAAATATTTATTGACTATCTTATTATGGTATGATATACCATGACCAAAAGCAATAAAATTAGGACCTCAAGCATATAGAAAAAGTTTTAGTCTCAAGATTCAGATGGTACTGACAAGCAGCAATTGATATAAAATATATCCTTTATTTTTTCTTTACTTATCCCTAAATATGAAATTCTTATTCATCTCAGCAAATAGAAGTTAAGGTATTCAAATGCTTTTAAAAATGTGGCTCCTTTAAGATGTAACAGTCTTGAAATTATCATTTTAAATAGTATTATTCAAAAATAATTAATAATACCTACAACACAAAAATCTTTAAACTATATTCTTCAATACATGTAAAATAACTAAAGCAAGGTCTATTCTAATCCACGAACTTCAGATATACCATCTACAGTAATAAATGATGGATTCATAGGGGCCATTATTTCCCAAGGTCTAAAAGTTCAGAACAAGAATTTCTTTTAAAACACTTGGTGCATCTTTGCAAAGACATATGACTCCACAGACAGGTTTTCATTTCTAATTCCTAAATCAACCATAATATATGTGAAATTATAAGTTATTTAATAGCATTCTTTTATATATTAGTCCTATCTTTCTACAATGAAAACTGGAACATCCAGACAGATATTAAAAATATAACTTGTAATAAATAACTTAAAAATGAATTGAAATGTTCACATATTAAAAAAGGCTACATGTGCCTCTTGATTATGAGCTCTCAAAATATTGTTCACATCTAATTAAAAGTAATTTATGATTCATAATGCTAAAGGAAGTACACCTTGAGGTGGTTTAACTAAATGATTGTTCTCAATATTTCAAGACCATCCATATACAATATGAAGTTTCAATACTTGTTAAAATATTGGTTTCAATATTTTGGTAAAATCCAAACTAGAAATATACTTGATTAAATAGATATCAATATAGTCCACATTTTGGGATTTTCCTCCAATACTTTTATTCCTTTTGGGGAGTATTGTTTTCATTATCTTTGACATTATATTTTTGCTTTATGCCTCAAGTTTCTTTGGAAAATTCTGGGTTTCATAAGTTAATCAATAACATTTCCTTGAATTGTGCAATATCTAAATGGGAGAGAAATAAAACGAATAAGGGAAAGAGAAGTGGAAGAAGAGAAAATAAAGTAGGCAGCAGAAAACATAGAATACAAATATAGAACACACGGACTGCTATGGACAACACCACACTTTCAATTACCCACAGGGTGATGTACAGCATGCTGTGATAAAAGTGTGCATGTAATTTGCAATTACTAATTTGAACTCTTGATTATTTGCTTTTTTTTTCACATCTTCTGGCACTTTGAGTGGCTTTTCAAAACCCTTTTGTAACAAACCAAGTCTTACACCTAACTGACAATTTCAAAAAATGTTGACAAAAATGAAATCCAAAGAGAAAGGGAGAAAGGTAACCCTACCCATCTGCACTGTGCTGTCAGCCTGTGTCAGTCTTTGGAGTTGCTGACTGAAATCTTACCAATTGGGGAGGGAACATCAAATCAGAAAAGAGAAGGCAGATGCATGAGAGAGAAATCTTTTTATACTGTTAGAGTTCCAAATGCGGACAGGCAATCCAAGGCATCAGACTTGCAGTCGCTCCTGGAAGCCCCCCAGAGATTTCAACACTCAGTTGTCAGAGCACACCAAGGCATGCACAACACCCAGACAAGTGTCTGTTGCATACCTGCTGCAGAGAATTGCTGGCAGGTAGCTCGTAGCATTCTGCACATGCTTAGAGGTAAAAATGTCTGTTATAAGCTATGGAATCAGATATAAGAAGAAAAATTACCCTCATAATCCGAATGATTATGAAAAGTGGTACACCTCACACACACACACACACACACACACGCGTGCACACGCACACGCACATGCACACACACACACAGGAGCCCTTTATGCTATCTACACATAGGCAAGTGTTTTTTGTTTTGTTTTTTATACTCAATGTCTAGAAAAATCTTGTGTGTGTATGTATGTATGTGTATAGATACCTGTAGATACCTGTATCTGTGTTTTGTGTATATTTGTTGTTTGCATGAGTGTCTAAAAAACAAAAAACAATATTTGTATGTCTTTATTTTAATTACCATACAAAATCAAAATTATATATTTTGAAAGTCATTTTTGAATTTTATTTATTCCCCTCATTCATTTTCCTACAGTGTATTCCAAATAAATTCCAAGTAACTTACACAACAAATTCTGACAGTGAAGATATTTTATTATACATTTATTTATATATTATAGTTAACTACATTTATAACACACCTATTCTAAGCAATATTTAAGGCAGCTAATATGTGTAAAGTGTTTTACAAAATACTGTCACATACAACTCTGTGAGATGTGTTATTACTCTCATTCTACAAGTGAATTTACTGAGAGTAAGAAAGATTGAATGACTAAGATAAGAATAAAGAGTCAGTGGATAAAAGATATCTCCAAGTTTTTTAACTTGGACACCCATAATCTTCCTACTGTGCCATGCTACTGATATCCCCAAATTGAACTGCATTGAGATTTGCATCACAAACACAGAAATGGAATAAGAAAAGGCTGGAAGATTTAGTTTCTATATTAGAATATGTAAAATATCTCTCTAATATGGAACTTGAATATAAAATAAGAAAAAAGTTGCCCTCAAGTTGGCATCAATTGGAGGCGATGGTGACCAAAACAAAACCAACTTAAAAAAAAAAAAAAAAACAGATTAAACCAAATTAGAAGGAGAAATTTAGTCCTGGAGAATAGAATAATCATGGCCTCCTCTGCCTCTCTCTCCACCTTCTTTCATCCTCTCCCTCTTCCCGCTCCCCTCCTTCCTCCTCTGCTCCTCTGTCTCCTCTGTCTTCTCTTTTTTAACATGAGGAATGTCAGAATACAAGAGAACCAGAATAAAATCATAGGCATGGTTCAGAAACCAAAAGGAAATTTTTAGAAAGCAGCTTTTCCTTTAAGGAAAATATTTTAACAAACTTGTAGGAATAAAATATTTAAAATGGAATAATTTTGCAAACTAATATTTAGGAATAGTGATTTTACAAGTCCATTAGAAGAAAACAAAATTTTACTATTTCAGTAGAAGATTTTAAAAAGTTAATATTTCAACATGGTTCAAAATAAAGCTCTCTCTCTTTCTCTCTCTCTCTCTATATATGTATTTGCCCATTCCTGTGTTTTAGTATTTAAAAATGATGTGCTTTAATAAATAACCAGTAACTATACTGCACCTGTAAATCACAACTTTAAGTGAATAAAGTTATCTAGAGCTTGTACTTGGAACGGATCTTGCAATCTGAGTATGGCTGGTATAAAATATATCATAAAATATTGATACTTTTCCAACTTAAAGGAGTGCCAAATTTTCCTGGAGCAAATTGTACTTGTAAACACCAGTCATTTTTACAACAGTTTAAATTATCAAGTGCTGGCACTTGTGACCCAATTTGTTTAAGCATTATTTTGGATCACATCAAATAAAAAGGGCATAATTTTCAAAGACAACATTCTACTGCCAAATACAACCAACTCACGTTTATTTCTTCAGGTGAAAGGTTCAGGGTCAAATTTTAAAAATACTATCACTTTTTATTTCCTTACAAAACCTATTGTCATCAGATTTTCAAAGGTTGGTTTAACTGAAAAAGAATTATGCAGGACCAGAGAATGATATTATTATATGCCTCTAATTAAACTGAGACAACAAAACCAGTATCACGAAATGCTGTCATATTTTTTTTTTCCTTTGCAGATGCTGTCATTGTCAGATTTACAAAGCTTGATTTGATTTTTTTTAAAAAAGCAGGATCAGAAAATCTTATAATTATTGGCATTTGATTAAATTGACTAGTGTAAGTTCGCTCCAAATTTTCTGTTTTTATAAAGTATTATCACCTCTACAGACATCATACTCTGATATTTGTTTTATAGTTTCATCTGATGCTTAAGAAAAAAGGAATGTTTTCATCAAGATAGGTGTTTCCAAGACTGTTGGTTCCAGCTTATAACTTGAAAATTAAGGGTACCAATAAATTCTAATTTGCATTCAAGACAGAGATTCTTAGAAAAATGGTGGACTTGCTAGAACATAGTGCAAATATACTCTCTCCAACCAATCTTTCCATAATTTTACTTCCTGAAGTGATGTGCAAATTATATGTGAACACACTGTTTGGAAATGGGTTAAAAAACAAACTCAAACAGACCCAACCTACCCGCAGATAATAAGTTCATTGCATTTAACTGTAAATATTCTCATTTCCTTAATAAAAACAGTACTGAAATACTCATAATGGCCATACCAACATCTCTGCCTCTATCAGTTCTATTCAGAGCTCCTCCTGATTGTGAAGAAGACTCACACATTTCTAAAGACAGGCATTATAATCGTTATTTTATTGCTATATAAATTTATGAGGACACCTAGGGCTAAGGAGAAGATAACTACTATTGCCACAAAAGCCCTAGCCTCCTTAATATTTAATTTGCAGTTTTCATGAACAGATTCTATACATAATTTTTGACTACTTATCAAACATAAACATAAATTGAAATGAAAACTATTACAACTCATCTCTGTTACTCATTTTTCTTACAAACATTCTTCCTGAGTTTGTTCTCTGTGGTAGCTGGAGAATGTTTTCTTGCTTCTACTTTCAACAGCAACCCTTTTCCTCCAAAACACACACCTCAAAACATACACATGTGAGGTGACCTGAGAACAGGATGCCAGCAGACTGCCAGCACTAACCACCAATTTTCTGAAGTCAGTCTATGTGTTATGTGTTATTGAACACTGTTTAGGAAACATTAGCCCATGTTTGAAGGGAGTCATTGTTTTTTCCTTAAACTGTGACAGTATTTAATTTTTTTATAGTTTAAAACTAACCAATCTAGGTTTAAACCTCAATAATTGCTTAGACTATACTTATTTTAGATCAGCCTGAATAAGAGTAACTTGAAAATTAAGGGTAACTTAATAACTAACTACTGCTTGGAATATTATAACTAGGCTGACTGAAAAGTACGTAGGGGCAGTGCTCATGACCAGGTTTTAAACACAGCTTCTCCCTCCCTAGCAATACAGCTTAAAAGGATGGCAAATGTTACTTTTAGAATTACTGGTTTTACACAGCTAATGAGAACTCATATATTTAACGATAAGTACACAAATAACACATTGTACCTGTTCCTTTGTAGGTTTTTATTTTCTGTGGAATATTAAATTAACTACAATATAAAACATTGCTTAAGTTGGAAAAAAATCACAAGACATAAAATGATGAAACAAGACTGGATTTACGCTCTCAATGGACTTGACAAGTGACTAATTTGCTGTGAGAAGTTAAAAGTATTATATCGAAGATTTACTGCTTACCAACAGCAGAGATATAAAATGCATTTTTGGCTTTTGGACTTTTCTAAACTAATTTATATCTATAGACCATCTCTGCCAAGAAATGTTCTATAGGCAAAACAAACAAAAAATACAAATTAGGCTCATCTATCAGTAAATTCAATACTTGATGCATCTATATTGTCATAGTTCACATGATATGGCGCTTGCTCATGTAATATAAAGTAGCCAAGGCTAAACACAAAAAAAAGTATCACTTTTTTGTCAGTAAATATGTTTATAAATATATCTATATCTACCTATATACATATTTGAAACATTTTTACAGGTTCTGAATGCTCTAAACTTTTTATAATTTAGAAAACATTTATAAAAGCTTTCCTTTATTAAGACTTTTTTAACTTGTAAAAATTACTCAAAACCTTGAATCAATTTATAATGCCAAGGTCGGGTTACTCTGGGCACTAAGATAGTCTAAAATGCCTCAAAATATTGTTTTATAGTATTTACGTTTCTTTTCACTACAGAGAAGGAAGACAGTTTTATACCTATCAGCACATAATTACATAGTAATTGATGTCCTATTTTTATTAACAATATGAAATAGATAACCTTTCTGAGTAAAATATTAATGGTCACTCATTTTCCTTTTACATATATTTTTTCATATAAAATCAGTCCAGTGGTAGGGAATATTTTCATCCTCTTACAGTTATTTTTTCCCAGTAATTTTGCATATATATTATTCTAATAGCTTCCCATGAATCCACTTGAGTGACCAATGGAAAGGTTAAGTTGGAATATGAGAAAGCATTGCAACTAATTAATATGTCAGAGGAGTATAGTCCTGGCCAAAAGAGTTAATGAAGCTTGCGAAAGACACATGTGGGCCTTTTGTAATGCAAGCCTGACTGTACAGCCTCGTTAGGTTAAATTATCTGTCAGTTACTGGCCAGTTGGCCACCACCTGGCTGCCTAGGCCAGTCTCTCCCCGATCCCCAACAGCCCTCTTCCCAGCTCTCAATGGCAAGCTGCTGCCACTAACCCTCTAGAAGCCTCTGACAAGGTTTGGGCACACAATGGGCTCCTGACAAGTGAATGAAGGGCCAAGGCGACACTCTGAATGGGGAAGATTTTCCCCATTTAAACCGGTAATGTTCACAACAGCACCCATAAAAGAAAAAGCCCATCCTTGGTGTCAGGCCATTAACATGTATAACAATATGCTAATTACCTTCTAGATTACTTTCAGTTTCCAAGGACATTTAAATACATGAATTGATGGCTTCCAACTTAAAGGGGTGGATGGGGGAGGAGAAAGGAAGGGGCAGTTGGTTTGGGAGGAGAAACAAAAAGCGAATGGGAGAAATTGCAATCTATCTCACAGAAAACTGCTTTAAAATGCCTTCCACCCAAACAGAGGCCTTCTGTCTAAGCAGAGATTACAGTCAGGCTCACACAGTGCCCCGAGGGAAATGTTATCAATGACATGCACATCTCCATGAGCCTTGCATTTAAACGTGACTGTTGCGATCAGGAGGTGGCAATTTTATTTTTAAGTGAAGCCAAGGACCTTTGGTTTTATGGTTGTGTGTTACCCTTCCTTCAACTCCCTCCTTTGGGAGGATTTCCACGGTACTCTGGCAGAGCCTTGACCATCTGCCCAAATAACAGACATTTTTGGGGAGACTGTGAAAAATCATATCATAAGAAAAAATAATGCCATTTTGGAAACAAGCCCTGCCTGAGGTTGTAGCCTGAAGCAATTAAGAAATTAGTGAAGGAAATAAATTATAAAAGACATTTTCTCGCCCATTATGTCATAATATGCCATTTTCTTAGAATAAAACAAATGTGAGATGGAGTTTTATGTCCCACCATGTTCATTCAACATAAGCTTCAAAATTAAATATCAATTTATGTTATAAGAAAAAACCTATCATATTCACCACCTGCTACATTTTCTGTCAGAATTCACTGTTTCTGCCTTAAAAAAGACAGCAACTCTTTCTTTAGTGCTGATTAGTGATAATCAATTTGAAAAATTACTGTTCTCATAGATTTCAATATTGGGCTGTTGCCATGAAATTGAATCTGCCTGGCTTCCAATGAGAAAAGGCATTTGGTAAATATGATGTGCTTTTTAAAATCCTGTCATAAGGAACTTAACAGGAATGGGTAAACCTCTGGTATAACATTTGACTTTAATTTAGAGGGTAAGATACTTCCTTCTTTATACAGTTTTTGAAACAACTCATAAACTTGGAGCATTGAAATCTGCATGTAATGCACAGGGCAATTTGTACCAGTCTGCAAATAGGTGCCCATGTGGTGATGCTAAACAGAACCCCTTTTTGTAGGGTCAAATCTGTTAAAGGGTTTGCTTCCCTATGCAGCTGAGAAAAAGTATCAGAGTGTAATTTTTGAAACAGGATTATAAAAAGTAAACATTTGCTTTTCATGCTGTAAACATCTTTTATTTTTAATGACCCATTAGGCAAGTGAACTACTGAATTTAATTCTAGGTAACAGTAACAAAAATAACAATAGCAATGTGCATTCGTGTATTATTTTGCAAGAAATCTTTTATTGTAATTCAGATTTAGGATTCATTCAATATTTCTATTTGGGCTCAGGATCCCACTGTCTATCTTCTTGCTCTACCTTTAGTAGAGAGAGGTGTTCTGGAGGACACAGAAGCAAACTGTAGAAGATGGCAGTTCACATGCCATCAGCTCCTTGGCCACATTTCACCCCCAAAATGCATGTATTCAAAGGACCAGGGGATACCTCCACTACCAGAGTACTGCTGTTCCATTCCATCAGGATGGAGAGCCAGAGCAAAGTGTCCTTGAAGGCTGGTAATCCAATATAGTAAGCTACTTATGAAGAAAATAAAATAGACTAAGCCAAGGATCCCCATGTCTCAACTTTAGTATTTCTACTTCTGTAATGGAATCTTCCTTTTATGAGGCTAATTTCAATATTAAAGTTTACTGATTTCCAAAGTCACTCACTTGACTCTTTCCATCACCACCAGTAAGTAGCCTTATGGGATACTCTAATTAACAAAGTTCTTCAGGAAAAGTAGACTCAACGCTACAATTTCTAACAGAAAATGTGAATCAAAACCAAAGTTAAGATTGTGAACTATCATTTACATCTCAGTAAAACAAGCTGTGTTACATTTGGGTTGTAAACCAAAGAATAAAATGGCAGAAGAACTAACTTGAAAGAAACCTCTTTTTTTTATGGCCTAGTGACCCTGCAAAAGAGTTTTTCAAGTTCAGGGACAGAGCATTCAAAATACATGATACCTAATAATACACAGAAAAAAACATATGGTGACATATGTGCATTTTTCCTCTTCATTTGGGGTAAGAGTTACATGAAAGAATTGTTTTATTATATACAACAATTAGCAAATGAGTAGATATATTTTATGTGTAGATTACTTAAGATTGTAGTTTACCCTGTATATAAAAGGCAATATCATTTAAATAATTTCATCATGGTTAAAAGTAATAAAGAATAATACAATTGGATTAGACTTAGCATTTCAGAAGCATAGCTAAGGTACAAGTAACATGCATAATATAAAAATATATATTTTCTACCTGAAAAAGTTATACTGTTTTCACTACAAGCTTGAATATCTTAAGAAACTGTTTTAAAATAGAGAAAATAACATATACCATTGGCAGAGTAATAAAATTCAACTAGTATAAATTTCACAGGTTGTCTGGAAATTCGGTTTTTTTATACTTTTAAATTACTTTATGGTTTTAGAAAAAAGAAGTCTAATTTTGCATTCAGGTGACCTAAATGGGCTGAAGCTTTTTCATTAAAACAAAGATTGTCCGGCTGTTTGTCCAAATCTCCAGCCAAGAGGCAATTGTTGTCTCCAGTCAGAGACAATTGTTGGTGTTTATTCTACTGAAAAATGTGAATATATTGTGTTTCTGAGTATTTGCTTAATTAACAAAGGAGCTTTATACAACTTATGGACAATGAATTAAAAAGTTCTCTAAGGCTCCTTTTCTTTAATTTTTCTGCTAGTTTTATCTTCTGATGCTGCATGAGAGATACTCAAAATTTTCTATTTCAAACATTTATCTATTACAATCACTGAAAATTATTATTACATACATACAAATACCATTATATATAAAAATAAGGCTTCTTTACTTAGCAATAGGAATTTAGCATGCAGCAAATATCCATTTTGTTCTTACTTTCTAAAAGAAATATGTAGAAACATACATAGTAT
The DNA here is from genome assembly GCF_003676395.1 of Aethalodelphis obliquidens. Classification (NCBI taxonomy): domain Eukaryota; kingdom Metazoa; phylum Chordata; class Mammalia; order Artiodactyla; family Delphinidae; genus Aethalodelphis; species Aethalodelphis obliquidens. The sequence continues at coordinate 41,516,745 of NW_020837945.1, read as the reverse complement.
TCTTATGTATTAATTATTTAAAATTTCTCTATTTCAAAATGCATTGCATTTATTTCATTATCAGTACATCTTTTTCTTAACTACAGTTATGATATAATATACTAAAAACTAAAAATTTCCATGAAATTAAAATTTAAAGGAAGTTTCTTAATTAATGTGAAATTATATTTACTTTATATTCACCACAGTTCCAACTCTCAACAGTGAGCATGCAAAAATTAGATATAAATAAATAAATAACGTAGAAGTTTTATAGCAACAATTTTTTAAAATTTTGTTTTTGGTTTGTTTTTAATCATAGTCTTCTTAATGACTGAAGTCTTTAGAGAATGACTGAAAAACAACCTATAAAAATTACACACACACACACACACAAAAACAACACAAACTTTCTACTTTCAGAGATCCAATAACAAAATACCACAGTCGCCAAAGTTATCTGCTTCCTATCAAGACCCATGTTTGGCACAAGAAGTATTCAATTCATTCATCACTGTCAATGCACTAGTACTCTAATTATTTCAAATTGTTTCCTCAGCCAGAGGTCTAGGACAAATCAGGCAAGCCAAAAATAGCAGTTATGAATAATTATGCATAATTTACCTCAAGGCCTAGGCCAGTCTATCATTAAAACTTTTACTTGCCACACTGTGATCTCTGTTAATTGCAAACTTTAAAATTAGTTCAAGGTTGTCTTTTTATCCAGTGCCAACCTCAAACCCTCTTCCTAGGGACTTTGTGATAGCTTGAACACTTCAAATAAAATGTCATCAGAATTTTGTAAAGGATATATATATTAAATGAAAGATGGAAATTAGTGGAGAAAATATTGCTCCCACCTTTTGCAATGCTCAAATATGTTCACAAATGGTGTAAAAATGGGGGGTTAGAAGTCAAAAAAAGGTAATGACCTAGCTTCGGGAATTTTATCCTGCTGAAAAAGAAGAAAGAGTTTTAGCAATGTGCAAATATTTCTCTTTAGTGTCAGTCCTTAGACAGTCACTATACTTTCTTAAGGGAGTGACCCTTGACATTCTGCTGTTCACTAGAAAGTCTACAGAGCAATCTGACTTTGACCTTCATTTAGGACAAAAACTGAGACATCCATGTCTTTTACCACTGACATCAGGATTCCTAATAACTACAAATATTTCTTAATATTCGGTAAACACTCAACTGAAGGCAATGCATTTAAATTTCTATTAAATTATTCTCTGCAATGTTATTTCTCCCCATATAGAATTTATAGACAAACTTCTTCATTATCCCCCATCATTTTTCCCCTTTGTCCTACCCATGCTCTATCTTGTAGTTATACTTTATCTTCTCATTGAAAGAAGAGAAAATATTAATTAAGGAGAAAATAAATGTGATATTTTAAATTATCTGTCCTTCACTTTACTTAAATTTTAACCTTTTTTTCTCAGGCCTTTGAGTTTTAGGCCATGAAGACATATATCACTAAACTGTCATCCTCCTGAATTATTTTCTTTACATAAAACAAAGGATGCTCCATTTCACCTCAGACATTTTGAGGAGAAACGGGCCAGTTTAGGGGAATATTTTTCCTGGCTGTGAGCGGTCAGAAAAATGCCCTCACTCCTCCCCTCTTTAATAATACATCATACTTGCTGGGTTGCTGTGCTTGTGTTTTGTGCTTTTTGTTAATGGATGCTCTCAGAGAATCATCTGCTCAAGGGAGCCCTTCGATATTGCCAGGTCAATTCACTCAGAGAATGAGTTCTATCTGGATCCTCCCTAAACCTCAATCCAAAATAGTTTGAGTCTGAAGATTCTGCCGAAACACTGCTTTGGAAACTGGTTACAAGTGGATGGTGCTAAGAAGTGTAAGCAAAAAAGAGAGCAAATTGGAGGAAGCAGATGCATTTGGGGAAGAAAAGGAGAAAAGCTAAAAACAGAAGATAACTGATTATCTTCAATATTCCAAATAATTCTGTTGCTTTGTTTTTGTTGTCTTCAGAATGAAAATCAGAATGAAAATCAGAAAACAGCAGTTATTATACGTTGAATGACTTTGTGTCATTTCAAGAGTTACAGACCTGTCTAACACCCGCCTGGCCTCCCAGTGGGCCTCAGCTACTTCAAGCAAAAATGTTGTCGGTGCTTATGTTGAAAGGAGAGCCCATGTAGTGGGCATATTTTGCTCTTATTCTCAGAAATCTTTTAATTTAGTGAACAATTTTTTTAAATGAACAAGTTACCATAATAAATAATTACAAATTATGATAAATTGTATGAGGGAGAAGATAAGGGAAGAAATAGAAGATAACAAGGATGGTTACTAAGCCTAGTTTAGACAGTGGATCAGGGAAGGCCTGCCATTTAAGCTGAGAACTAGACCAGCAGGGTGGTACCACAGAGGTCTTACCGTGATGAAGAACCCAGGATCTGGAGTTAGATCACTGGGGTCTTCATTTTGTCACTTACTGGCTGTTAATTAGCCTTTGGGCAAGTTACTTAATCTCTCTGGCTTCAGTTTCATTACCTGTAAAGCAAAGATGATGATAGCATCTAAAACCATAGGGTGAACCACATTTGAAGAGACAGGGGAAAGTGTTCTGGGAAAATGAAAACACAAGAATAAGAGCCCTAAGGAGTGAAAGCATTTGGTGCTTCTCAGAAACTGAAAATTGGCCAGTGTGACCACAGCATAATCTGGCAGAGATGAAGTTCGAGAGAAGCACAGCAGGAGCTGTACCACTCAAAGCCAGCCTTGGAAAGAAGTCTGGATTTTGTTTGTTGTACAAAAGCTGTTTACTCTTCCTTCAGAAGATGTGTATGTAAGTGTTCAAGATAATGGAGGGTAGAAAGGAACAATATGAAAAAGATGACTATTTTTTTCTGAAAGTAGTAACATTAAAAATTAAACAAAGGATTAACATAAAATGTGTGTTTTAAAAAAGATCACTTTGACTGCAATGTGGAGATTTTAAAGGGAAAGGCAGCAGGAAGAGCAGTGACAGTTTTATTACATGCAGGAGACCAGTTAAGAGATGGTGGTCTGGACCATGGTGGCAGCATTGGGGATGGAAAGAATTTGACCAATTTGAAATGTGTTTTATTATACTGCATTTATTAAAAAATCATTTCTACAAAATGTATTACTTCCTTGGAGAAGTTTTTTATGCTGATAATACATATTGGGTGGGTTGTATATTATGTTTTATTTTAATTTTCAAGATCAATTTTTGAGGATTAGCATTGGCAAATTGTCTTATTCTTAAAAGAAGGTTCTTTGTTTTTTCTTCCAACTTTCTCACTGTAGCTAGAAAGAATACTACACTGGCTTTTCCCATGGTCCCAGTGGGATTGTTTAGAATGCTGAATCAGAATCACGTACAGAATGTCTCCTTTATTAATCTGTTTTATGCTCCTAATCCCTCACTGATTAGAAGTGACAGAAAGACAATACAGAGCTCCTGCAATCTTTAAAAATCAAACTACTAAATTATAAGTTCCTAAAGTATTAAGTATATGAGAACCCCAAATCAGCAATGTTGTACTCATAAACTTTTTGAGTAGTACTACCAATGGTCTCTGTGTAGCTGTGTAAATAAAATTTCATTTAAAGTATCTTGATTATCATCAGTTTATTCCTTCTATTAAATAAGTTCATCTAGTTCCTAAGATATACTTCATGGCTATTCTACTGGGTGTTTGGAGGCATTAGCATACCAGCACAGTCTGTTAGCACTAATTTGCGAATGGGAAGGAAAGCACATGCTTTCATTGAATAATCTAGAGATCATTTCCACTGCCTACTTAATTTTTTTTCCATGAAAGAAAAGGATCGTTAAGGCATCCAGAATTTTGTGTTGAAAAATTTCTGGTAGGGCAGAAGAAGTCAGGAAGAACTAATGGCTTTCACCCCCAAGAGAGTATGGGTGGAAGCAGATCCAATGGGCAGGAGAACCTGTGAATGGCAAGAACCAGGATAGGTCAAGTGAGGAATAAGTTTTGGGAAACGTCCCCCAACAAAGATTTCCCAGTTGATTCAAGCAATGACATCCATTATACAAAATTCTGTGACTTTGTTTTTTTTTTTGGTTGGATTTTGTCTGGGCTGCTTTGCAGGTCCATGCATCTCTAGATCAATTACTTTTCTCTGCTCCTTTCTGTCTGAAATTTTACATCTACCTGAACAATTCAAAATTATCACTGGAATAATTTGAGTCATTTCTATTCCCTTAATTCCATTTGATATCATTTTCTACCCTGGTTTGGTGCTCTTCACTGCTGACTTCTCTACCCAAACTAGGCACAGTCAGATGCTAAAAGATCCAATTCTCTAATCTGACCCTAGTTCACCTGGATAAACCAACCAGACTTCTTGTATTGACCTCAAATAGGGGTCCTTCATTTTAGAATGGGATTTTCTTCTCTCCATTCCCCAGTCCATCACTCTTGGGATGAAACTTTGTAGGTTTTATCCTCTCAATTGATTCTGACTTGTCCAGGAATGTTGCATTTTTCTATGCCACATGGCTATAGTAAGACAGAAAGGAAGGGGGCAGGGCACAACTATTAAAAGAATGACATGATCATTAAGAAGAACAGGATACCAGAAAAACTGGTTATAACCTACTAGACCCAAGATGGCAGAAGATATGACTCCCAGTAGACCTTGAGCCTTACTATACGCTCATTGTAATACATTAGCATGCTAAATGTCACACCCACAGGTGCCATGGCAGTTCAGAGGCCAACCATAAAAGGCCAAAAAGTGGGTAGTGTCCCAACTCCTGGAAATCCTCACCCCTCCTCCAAGATAGTTAGAATATTCCTCCCACTCATTAGCCTATGAAATAACCCAGCCCATAAAAACTAACCATGCCCACACCTTGGGGCATTCTTACCTCTTGAGATGGACCACACTGTCTCTGGAGTGTGTATCTCTCTGAATAAACCTTTAACTTTACTATGGCTTGCTCTTGATTTCCTTCCTGTGAGAAGCCAAAGACCTTCACTTGGCGGCCTGTTTCAGGGACTCACCCAACACCTGGGATATGACCCTCCTCTCACACCCCATTTTTCCTACAACAGTAGTAGACACCCATAGCCCATGACAGAAACCAAGAAACCTGGGGGTCTCCCAATTTTCAGGAGTGGATTTCAGATACCCACAATTAGCATCCATTTAGGGTATTTAGAGTGTTTCATTTCCATCTTTCCCTAGAAGCATACATTATAAAGGAACTCACAAAAATTTTACATTTCATTTTTAAATCATGAATATAACAGATTTGGCATTTAACTAGAATAGAATAGAATAGAATAGAATAGAATAGAATAGAATAGAATAGAATAGAATAGAATAGAAACAGGGATAGCCTAATGAATCAGCAGCCATATAAATGAGATGTTCTGGGAAAGTTTCCCATCCTATCCCTTTCCTTTCCCCTTCCCCTATCCGTAGCGCCGCCCCCCCCCCCCCCCCCCAAGTCAGAGTATTATGCTTGAAACTAAAAGTTAATCAAGTTTTTACTATTATTATTATCCTTTAAAAATATGAGTCATCATTGTTGAATGCTCACTATGCAACCAGGCAGTGAGCTAAACTCTACATATAAACTATACTATTTAATTTGTACAATAGTCCCATGAAATAAGTATCATCACCCTCACCTTAGAGATGGAGAAAATGAAGCTTACAGTGAATAAGAGGCAGAGGCAGGATTCAAGTTTAGGTCTGCCTGATTCCAAGGCTATAAGCACTCTCTTGGCTCATTTATTGTTCTCACAATAAAATAAAATATCCTTGGTAAACCTAAGCTTGAATAATTTATAACAGTATAAATTATCTTTGTTGAGTGACTGTGCTGATACATAGGGCTGACAATGCAACTTGCCATCCAGGACGCTCTTCATTGAAGGACTTGGCACCCTGGCTGCTAGGAGTGCTGCCAGCAGGCAGCAGCTCTCAACCCCTTCAGAGGCTGCCTCTACTGCAGGAAGCATCCACACCAGAGCTCATGCCCTTCCCAGGGTGGTGCATCCAAACACTGAACATGCAGGAATGAAAAGACCTGGCCATCTCAGCCCAATTCAATTGAAGACAATTCTAAAAGACCATTTCGCATCATGCAAGCTGGGATGGGTCTGTATCACAGCTCCACTTCTTCTGTCCTCCTGATTCCTCTTCTTCCTTCCCCAGGGATGGATCCCTAAGCTGCTTCTTAATAAATGTTCATCATGCTGAACTCCTTCCTAGAGTCTGCTTCCAGGGAAGCCCAACTCACAATAATGGAGAAAGAGGGAGGGTCTGGGCATGTGGTTTCTGGGAAAATGAGGAGTAAAGAACAACACTGAAGAAAGCACCACTGCACACTATGAGCAGAAGTCAGGTCATAAAATACAACTTCCCAGCTCATTGTGTTTGGTTCTCCAGAAACTAACATTGTCATTCCTCATAGCTAAAAATATATTAAGTATACATTACTACTTCAGTTGTTTATTCTTTATGATCTAACTTCTCCTTGTATATGATGTCTTCATTTATTTACTCCGGCTTTTCCCATTTCCATAATGCATGTCTCCTAGGATACCACATATCCTAGTATGCCTAGAACAGTCTCACTTTATACCTGTCTCATTTTAATTATAAGTAGTACCTCTCTTCAGTCTCAAGCATCCCTATAGGGATGATAATTATGTGTTTATCCAACTGATTCCCAGAACTTGTGTATATCTCCTACTTGTTGTGATTTTAAGTGAATTGTGTCACTTGGATAAAAAGGGTCTTTAAGCATGGCAGGTTTAAAATAATAAAAATTATGATAAATTAAGGATTTGCCAAAGACCTGTAAACTTAATACTAGATTGTATGGGTAAGAGGGTGGAGAAACCAATGCCTTCTTGGATTGCTAGCAAGAGAGTAAACTGGTACAACCTCTACTGAAGGCAATTTGACACTATAAAAATTTAATATGCACACAAAGTTGGGCCCAGCAATTCCTATTCTAAGCATTTAACAAAGATATATTTACTCAATTGTGAAATGATATTCATACCAGGTTATTCATTGCAGGCACATTTGTGTTAGGGGGGAAAAAGGAAAGAAAATTAAATGACTCATTGGCAGAAAGAAACTAATTAAATAAAACATGGTACATCCATACTGTGCAGTACTATGCAAACATAAAAATTAAAAAAAGGAAGCTCTTTATGTGAAAGATCCCCAGAACACACCGTTAGGTTTCAAAAAAAAAAACAAAAAGAAAGAAAGAAAAAAACTAGGCTATAGAAAAACAGGATTGAAAACTTTCATTAGATTTAAATTATATACCATGACACAATTCTTATCTACATATAAATATACAACTAATAATATGAATGGCATCTGAAAAGGTTAGATGACGTACTGTTGTCCATCTCCTCCTGGATGAATGTAAAATCCATTTGAATTGTTCCATAACATTATCAACTTCTAACATATTATATATTATACTCATTTGCTGCATTTGCAAACTGCCTCTCCTGATAGAATACAAGAAGACTGATGACCAACATTTTTATTCCAACTCCTAGAGTGCATGCAGTATTAGGATAAAAGTCTTAAGGTGTAAGTGTAATTGCCATATATATTTATATATATTCAAATCTAGTGCAGTGTTTCTATTTTTGGAGAAATCAAAAGAAAAAGAAAAGAATGAAGGAAAAAAGGAAGAAAAAAAGAAGGAAAGGAAGGAAGAAGGAAAGAAAAATAAAGAAGAAAGAAAGGAAGGAAGGAAGGAATCAAGGAAAGAGAAATAAAGGAAGGAAGGAAAAAAAGAAAGAGGGAGAAAGAAAGAAGGAAAGAAAGGAAGGAAGAAAGAGGGAGGGAGGAAGGAAGGAAGGAAGGAAAGAAGGAAAGAAAAAAGGAAGGTGAAGGAGGAGGAAAGGTACCCAAGACCTACATAAAACCTAGTTGGTATTTGTTTTCTTAAGAATCATGCTGATACTCCAACACCAAATTTCACAGTTCACCATGTAGAGCTAATTTTTTATTATACTGAATACTTGAGTATACTCCAACATACTAATTAAAATGACAAAAATAATAACATGAATAGTAATAATATTAAGGCTGTAAAGATATTTATCTACCTTGGATTCCCAGGAACTGAGCCACCTTCCTATATTTGAATACACAACCATCAAATGCTCTCCACTCATTTTCTGTGGCCCCAATTGGCAGCTAGTTCTTGTCTCTTTGCTATTCCTGGCCAGGACTGTGAAATGAAAGTGAGAGACAATGCAGGATTTATTCCTGTGGCACTGGCTTCAGCAATGCCATCTATGTTCCACACCCAGCCTTGTCAGTGGTGTCAGTAGACATAGCCTGGGACTAAATAAAGGAAGAGGTGACTGCAGGGACTTCCTCACTTGGATCCTGCTGCCTTCTGAGCTGGGTTGTCAGTTCTTGCTGATATTCCTTTCAGTAAATTCCTTTTCTGACTAATTCAGCCTGAGTCGGTTTCTGATGCTAGTAACTAAGAGCTCTGAGACATAAAATGAGTATCTGATTTGGTAAAAGAATTGCAGTTTGTTCCTCCCTCTGAAATTTTTTGGAATAGTTTCAGAAGGATAGGTGTTAACGCTTCTCTAAATGTTTGGTAGAATTTACCTATGAAGTCATTTGGTCCTGGATTTTTGTTTGTTAGAAGTTTTAAAATTACTGATTAAATTTCATTACTGGTAATTTGTCTGTTCATATTTTCTATTTCTTCCTGGTTCAGTCTTAGGAGATTGTACCTTTCTAGGAATTTGTCCATTTCTTCTAGGTTGTCCATTTTATTGACATATAATGGTTCATAGTGGTCTCTTATTATCCTTGTATTTCTGTGGTATAGGTTGTAACTTCTTTTTCATTTCTGTTTTTATTTATTTGGGCCATCTCCCTTTTTTTCATGATGAATCTGCCTAAAGGTTTATCAATTTTGCTTATCTTTTCAAAGAATCAGCTTTTAGTTTCATTGATCTTTTCTATTTTTTTTTTGTCTCTATTTCATTAACTTCTGCTCTGTCTTTATTTCTTTCCCTCTACTAGCTTTGGGTTTTATTTGTTCTTCTTTCTCTAGTTCTTTTAGGTGTAATGTAAGGTTCTATGAGGCCAGTATCACTCTGATACCAAAAGAATGGGAAGATATACCATGTTCTTGGCTTGGAAGAATCAATATTGTCAAAATGATCATATTACCCAAGGCAATCTACAGAGTCAATGCAATTCCTATCAAATTACAAATGGCATTTTTCACAGAACTGGAATAAATAATTTCAAAATTTATATGGAAACACAAAAGATCATGAATAGCTAAAGCAGTGTTGAGAAAGAAGAACAGAGCTGGAGGAATCACTCTCCCTAATATCAGACTATAGTACAAAGCTACAGTAATCAAAACAGAATGGTACTGGCACAAAACAGACATGTAGATCAATGGAACAGGATAGAGAGCCCAGAAATAAATCCACGCACTTAAGGTCAATTAATTTATGACAAAGGGGCAAGAATATACAATGGAGAAAAGACAGTCTATTCAATAAGTGGTGCTGGGAAAACCAGACAGCTATTGATACATGTAAAAGATTGAAATTAGAACATTCTCTAACACCATATACAAAAATAAACTCAAAATGGGTTAAAGACCAGATACTATAATATTCTGAGAGGAAAACATAGGCAAACACTCTTTGACATAAATCGCAGCAAAATTTTTTTGGATCCATCCCCTAAAATAAAGGAAATAAAAGCAAAAATAAACAAATGGGACCTAATTAAACTTAAAAAGCTTTTTGCACAGCAAAGGAAATCACTGACAGAACAAAAAGTCAACCTACTGAATGGGAGAAAATATTTGAAAATGATATGAACTATAAGGGATTAATATCCAGCATATATAAATAGCTCATACAACTCAACATCAAAAAAACAAACAACCCAATTTTTAAAATGTGCAGAAGAACTGAATAGACATTTTACAAAAGAGGAAATGCAGATAGCCAACAGGCACATGAAAAGATGCTCAACATCGCTAATCGTCAGGGAAATGCAAATCAAAATCACAATGCGACATCACCTCATATCTGTCAGAATGGTTAATGTCAGAAAGAACACAAATAACAAACGTTGGCACGGATATGGAGAAAAGGGAACACGTTCGTTGTTGGTGGGAATGTAAATTGGTGCAGGCACTGTGAAATACTGTTTAGAGATTTCTCAAAAAGACTAAAAATAGAGCTACCATATGATCCAGCAATTCCACTAGGTATATATCCAAAAAACAAAAAAAAAAACACACAAAAAACCCCACTAATTCAAAAAGATACATGTTCCACAATGTTCATAGTAGCATTATATACAATAATGAAGATATGAAAGCAACCTAAGTATCTATCAACAAAAGAAAAGAAGATGTGGTATATATATACAATGAAAGAATGAAATTTTGCCATTTGCAGCAACATGGATGGATTTGGAGGGCATTATGCTAAGTGAAATAAGTCAGACAGAGAAAGACAAATATCATATGATATCATTTATACGTGAAATCTAAAAACTACAACAAATTAGCGAATATAACAAAAAAAGCAGATTCACAGATATGAAATTTCATAAGAAAGAATGAAATTTTGCCATTTGCAGCAACATGGATGGATTTGGAGGGCATTATGCTAAGTGAAATAAGTCAGACAGAGAGACAAATATCATATGATATCATTTATACGTGGAATCTAAAAAATACAACAAACTAGCGAATATAACAAAAAAAGCAGATTCACAGATATAGAGAACAAACTAGTGGTTACCACTGGTGGCAGGAGAGGGGCAATATAGGGATTGGGGAGTGGGAGATACAAATTATTCGGTGTAAGATAGGCTTAAGGATGTATTATACAACATGGGGAATATAGCTAATGTTTTTTAATAACTGTAAAAGGGAAGTAACCTTTAAAAATTGTATAAAAATTTTTCAAAAGTTAAAATAAAAAAGAATCGTAGTTTGGTATAAAAGGATCAGGGCTATAGACATGACATTAAAATTAAATTTCAGTGTATCAAAATATATAGTAGATGTTTGATAAATATTGGCTTAACGAATCAGTGAAATCTCATTAGAAACATTTGATTTCTAATGCCAGTCATAGTAGTACAAAATAAACTGATATAAGTCATTAAATAAATAATGCATATTGGGTAAAGTTATTTATAATATATTGTCCTTGCCTATATAACAATGTATTGTTTAGGCAAATAACAAAAAAGATACATATTTCCTTTCTTCTTTCCACAACATATGTGTAAGAGATTTTTTCTTTATTTAAGGAAATTTAGGGCAAGTACATTTATATTTTTCATATGCAATGCCCTACCAAATTTTTATTCTTTTTAGATAGAATTAATTTCATATTTGAAAAGCAGCTTGATCCAGTCCTCTTTTTGTACTATTTATTAAACAGTGTTCCTTGGGACTTTGGAGTCCTTTGTAAGGTTAACGGTTATTACATTATTACTGAGATGCCCACTGTAAAATATGCTTGAAAAAAAATGGCTTATAAAAAAGCAAATCATGTGTCTTCAAAACAGGACTTCTTAAGACGGTAATGTGTTGGTTTGTTATGAATCTGAGAAAAGGTGACATGATAAGTAGCATCCTATAAACTTATTCTACTTGTTTAAAATTTTAATCTTAACATTTTTTGGAGTAATACATTGTCTCTTTATGGATTAGGAATTCTTGACCAAATATAATAGCCAACTACTAAATTGTATGTTCTTTATTTCCTTCTAATAGTAAAAAAGTAAAACCCCACCAACTTATAATTGTACCCTGATGGAAGTGAGAGAGAAGGTCTTATAATGAGAAACAACACATCTTCTACTTTAAGTATTAAAGGTAATCCTCTATGGAGTGGTAGACTCTATAGTGATATATCAACTTTTTGGAGACTCACCTAAAGAAATAGTTTAGAACATTCTGAAGTCAAGATGTTTAGGTTTAAATCCTATTTCCACCACACACTGGTTGTATGATCTTGGGCAATTTTCTTACCTTCATTGTATTTTAGTTTTCTCATCTATAAAGTGATAATAAAATGTGTCTCATAGGTTACCATGTAAATTAAATGAATTAATATTTGTAAAGCATTGGTGTACACTGAACAATGTAAGTTTGTTGTAAATAAATAAATAAATGCAGAGCCTTCCACCTGAGTAGGTATAAAAGGCCTCACCACTGTTAGGCCTTTCTGTCACCTTTTCTGGCTTTTCTCTTGTCAACCCTATCTAAAATTTCAACTCTATCTCCCTTCCCTGCTTTAATGTTATTTTCTTATTTTTTTCCATAGCATAGGTCGCCATCTAACACCATATATATTATTAATGGTGTTTATTGTCTATCTTGTCCACTTCCAAGCACAAATTTTTCTGTTTACCACTGTGTCACTAGAGACATGAAGAGACAACTTCCTGGAACTAGTCACCTGTAGGATAATTGCAAAATCAATATATGTACATCAGTGGCCCCCAGAGGGTTTCATCTCTACTTCTGGGTCCCCCTGGCCTGGTCTTTATTTTTCCAAAATTACCCTTTTACAACAGCCATCTGCTTGGAGAAAAGCATGGTTATTCAGATAACCATGAACTTAAGCACATATACCAGAACTCAAAGGAAATCAGGAAAAACACCTAAAAGAAATGTGATATTCTATGCAACTTGCTTCTCCTCCCTTCCCATCAACTTTGCAAGAGATCTGGTTTTGTGAAAGAACACCATAGGAATTTGCTACAGGTGTTATGGATAACAGCTGAAGTATGAGAAAGGGTGTCAAATAGAATTTGTTTTAATTCAACAAGCTTAGAAAATTATTTGAAAGCTGTATTAAGGAATAGCTGGCAATTTTTTTTTAATGAAGTTGTTTTTTGTTTTTGTTTGTTTGTTTGTTTTTTGCGGTACGCGGGCCTCTCACTGTTGTGGCCTCTCCCTTTGCGGAGCACAGTCTCCGGACGCGCAGGCTCAGCGGCCATGGCTCATGGGCCCAGCCGCTCCGCGGCATGTGGGATCTTCCTGGACCGGGGCACGAACCCGTGTTCCCTGCATCAGCAGGCGGACTCCCAACCATTGCACCACCAGGGAAGCCCAAATGAAGTTACTTTTAATCAAATTTTTCTCAAGTAAAACTTGGGAATAAGTGGTCCAGTCAGAAAAGGGTAGCTTGGTTGGCTAAGACTAGGACACTGCGTCACACTACCTTAGTGTCCTGGCTTTTATCCCAGTAGAAAACTTCACTTCATCACAATTTTAGTCTCTATATATCTACAAACTGAAAGCGTCCATGGAAGTTTACTCTATTCCTTCAGCTTTTGTACTGCACACTAAGAGATAGACACCTTGTTTCTGCCACATTATCTGGATTCATTTGTGAATCTGATGATGTGTCAGTTTTGAAACCTGTCCAAGCAACAAGAGGTGTCCTGTTTTCTCTCCTAGGCCATCTGGCTGCCCTTAGGTACAATTTGTGCAGGAAAAAAATGTGTAGTGGACATGAGTGAATACAAAGTGGAAAAGGAAAGTGATGCTATAAAAAGTAGTCAGAAAAAATCATCTTAATGTATTTAGCACTTTCATAGTCTACTTTTTTTTAAATAAAATGCTGCTGGTCTGTCTGGCATTATAATATCCTCTTTTAGCTTTTGCAACCTAACATGTTTTGATAATTTGCCAACTAATTTCATTCTTATTTTTGCCTAGGATAAGAAGCAAAAATTTTCATTAAGAAAGGGGAAAGCAAATAGCAGACACTAGAAAACCAGACCTTGAAATCTTACCTCACAGTGGAATAATAAACAAAAACAATACATTATGTTTTCTGTCAATTTCCTAACCATCTGAGCCTGGCACTTTGGTCTAATTTTGCCAAAAGCACACCAAGTCACCCCTTTACACAGAGAAAGAATAATAGATGAAGCACTATACACTAAATAAATTGCTTAAAAAATAAATTTTTTTATTGGAGACTAGTTAAAAATAAGAACATTTGCTCCTCATTTTATAATGTGTTTCAACTTTTTCCCATTTAATCTACTTTCTTCTTCTTTAGTATGTATAAGAAAGTCCTGGATGTCTAACATCCAAATAAGGCAGATGTGAGGAACACCCAGATACAAAGGACATGCTTTCACAAAAAACAAAACTCACATGAAAGCAGTTAAGACAAGTTTCTTCAGGCACCATTTCTCTATCCTGAAAAGTCTACTAGTCATTAGTCTCATCCCGATAAGATTAGTACTCCTGTTTTTGTTTATTCATTCATAAAATCTCTCTGACTTGCATATAAAAGGCATCTTCTTCCCAACAGCCTCCAATAAATGTATCCCTTCAAATGCCCAAGTTGACTAGTTTAACAAGCACCACACTGTTCATCACATAAAGATTGTTATTTCTTTTCCTTTGGATACTTACAATCTGTTTCTTGTAAAGTTGAAACGAGGTTGTTTTCTCATGTTGAAAGAACTGACAGCTGTAATTACTCCTACCACTGCAACAGGACGTGGCTCCCGACATTCAACTACGTACTGTATAACCATGAATCTGTTCAGTGTTTTCAAAGATGAGAAAGGGTAATCTCAGAGAAGTAATCACTAAACTCCTATTTTCACTCTCAAGAAACTCAACCCTCGACAACGGGTATATAAAGAGATTTTTAAAAATATTAAATTTCAAATATAACTGTAAAATTGTGGTTATTTTGCTGTTTTGTTTTGTTTTTCTTTCACAAATGATGTCTGTGAAGTCTGGCATTGTTTAAAAAAAAAAAAGTATTGATCCCTTTCCTTTTCAGGATTTCCATTAACAATGCAAAAGCCACCCTTAAAATAAAAATGGATTGTTACCATAGGTGGTCTAATCTGAAATCTTGTTTAAAATTTTTGTTTACTTACTTATCTGTAGTAGCATCCTTCTGGTTAGTATCATACTTGAAATTAATGCATTGTTGGAAAGATTAAATGAAATCATATACATAATAAATATAGTCAGTGCCTGGCACAAAGTAAGCACTCACTAAATGCAACTTGATAATCTTAACATAACTAGAAAAAGCTATTTTATGCTTCCTGTATTTCGAGAAATTTGTTTCAAATGGCATAGATTGGAAGAAACCACAGTTACATAAGAAATAGTTTCTAAGCTATTGAAGAATATACAAGATCATTATTCATAATTTAGAATACTGCTCATTACTTATCAATTTTATATATATTTCTGTCCCTACTAGCTCCGAAACTCCTCCAACCTGGGAATCATGTCATATATTCGTCTTTGCCTGTTTAATGTACAATACTATTGGACACAGGCACAGGAAGTGTTTAATAGTGTCACTTTGAACAGACTTCAAAAATTCTTTAAGCAAATTTTATCTTTAAAAAAACAAACAAAAATCTTCTAAACCTTTTAACACAATTATTTTTCTATTGATTAATAGAAACTAATAGAAACATCTAAACTGTAGATGAAAGCACCAAAATGGAATGATTAAAAGCAGATAAGATAGTTACTTGTGAAGGATTTTAAGATAAAGGTTGTCTTTAGCTCAATAAAGAAAAGCTGGATATACAATAATTTATTCCACATTTATCTAGGATTTAAAGCTTATATATCAATTCTTGTCAAAGGATTGTGGATAAATTAATCTATCATATTTTACAATTATTATCTGCTCCACTATCACAATCATTTTGTATATGCTCTTAGATACTTTCATGTGGCTTAAAGAAGTTGGTCTACTGAGTATGTCTTTTATACACATGAATGAAATATAAGGATAACTCCCTGATGTCTCAAATAAAATACTGATTTTTTTAAAGCTCCATTCTTTTTAAACCATCATCCATTTGATTCTTAAAACTTTGTATTACATTTTTCAGTCTTTTGACCAATCTAGCAGCTACAGACAGTTGTTTACAAATCAGCTGCAAAAGGATTGAAGTATTTTACATGATTTATAAAATTAACCCTAGCTTAATCAAGAAATTTAAAATATTTATTACTGTAGCCATTCATTCAATAAAGCAATCTCAGAAACTAGGCTCTAAACCAGCATTTTCAAAATTAATAAAAGACTACGATTTTCTGTACTCTATTCATAATCTTCCCACATTATATAATATAAGCATACATAGTCCACTGATTCTCTTCAATTCTGAAGAATTCATAGGGGGAAGACATTTTTCTACATTTATTAATTTGTTGAAGCATTCAACAAATATTTATTGAGTGCTCACCTGTGATAAGTCTTGTCCTGGGCTCTAGGGATAACTTGGAAAACAAAGAAGCCAAAAATGCCTGCCTTCCTGTTCTTATGGTAAGGGGACATACTTTTTTTTTTTTTTTTAATTAAATACAGTACAGAGAATGTTAGAAGGTGAGATAAGTGTTACAGAGATAATAAAAGTAGGACATGCCCCAGGGAGTGTTGTGGAAGGGAAGAAATGAAATTTAAAACAGAGTGATCAAGGCAAGCCTTACTGAGAGGTTGGCATTTGAAGGGAAAAGAAATGAAAAATATGAGAGGAGGCACCTCAGGGATGGGTTACGTTTGTAGAAACAGGGAGGAGTAAGTGCTGACAATCAGGGATAAAAGCAGACCTGGCTTGTTCAAGGTCACTGAGGAGGCCAGCAAGGGTGTTGCCTCATGAGGAAGGGGACAGAGTAAGGTCACTGACATCACTGGAGGGAGAGCACCTGGGCCTTCTAGGCAATTCTGAGGACTCAGCTCTGAGTGAGATGGGAAACCATCGAAGGGTTGTGAGCATAGTAACATAGCTGACTTAACACTTTAATTTCAAAATGGACTGTAGTTATTATGGGATAAAGATAGAAGCAGGGAGCTCAAGTTTTACAGTAATCCAGGCATAAAGATGGTGGTGGCCTGGCCAGGGTGGTAGCAGTGGAGATCATAAGAAATAGTTATATTCTTGATATATTTTGAAAGGAGAGTCTTTTCTTTCTCTTACATTTCAGTTCCATTGCAATTGAAATATAAGAGAAAGAAGAGAGTCAAAGTTGACTCCAAAGTTTTTGGTATGATCACCTGGAAGGAGGACATGGCCATGAACTGAGATGAGGAAGACTACAGAAGAAGTATATTTTGGGGGTGGGGTAGGGAGAGAAAGAAGAAATCAGTTTTTAATCAGTTTAATTTGAGATGGATATGTTAAAAAGGAAGTTGAATATACGAATCTGCGTTTTGGAGAATTCTGGACATGAAGAGGCAATAGCAAAGTCGATGAAGTTGTCACTAATGTGAAAGAAATAAGCAGAAGAGCAAGGTGTCTTATGAACCCAGTAGAGTGGGTAGGAAACATTCCCATCTTCTCTCAGATTTGTATGCACCCTCCAAGGCAAAACTGAACTTCCAGCTTTAAAGGTCTCTTTCCCCAACCACTCCAGTTCATTGTGGATCTCTTTATTTTCTAAACATCTATAGTTTTTACTGTATGCATACCAGTTAGGAATTAACATATAGTGAGGTGCTTATTACACCTGGCTTAATTATATATGATTTATTGTACTAACCTATATTTAGATCTTTTTCTCCACTCAGCTTATAAATATACACCTAATATTTACCAAAAAGAAGACAATAAAATAATCCAACAATTTTACAGATAAATACTAAAAACTGTACCTTGAGAGACTCTTCTAAACTCACCCGGCAAATTGGTATCAAAAATGCTGGAATTTAGTCCCTAGTTCATAATGAATACTTTCAAATTGCTATTAACATATATACACTCACATTCCCTCTTTCATCCAGAAACATACTAACAATCACCTTGTGATTTTTCACATCCATTTTTGTATTAAATGTATTCCTATAATCATAAAAGTAATTTTTACTTTGTACCATATTGTGTCTTGATTCTGCAAAAATATTTGACTGGATGGGAAATATAAGCATGATCTTTTAGAAAATTATAAGTTTCTGAAGGTTGAAACCATAAATGAAAGAATAATGATCTGAATTCCAGTCTTTTTTTCATAGTAAGAGTTTGTGTTCCATTAGTCCTCTCTAAAATGTTTAACAGGATGAACATTTTAGGTCCTGAGAATTATTCATAAAAACAGATGAATAAAATCACCTAGACATCTTGAATGGTCCTGACCCTAAGTTAAAACTTCCATATGTGAAAAGAGGTTGGAGGTGGAGAAAGAATGTCTGTGTAGTTTCTGAGAGCCTTTAATCATAATAAGAAACAGCATGAGGAGGTTGTTTTATGTTGACCAGAAGTAGACAACTGAGAGTATTTTGTTAATTCTAATGTATATGACTTATGTATGTTGTGTTGCCTCATATTATTCATTGAGCTAGAGATAGGATTTGTAATTGCCAACAGATAAAGCAGAGAACACAGATACAAATTAATATGGACACCATAGTGATGATGATTACTTTTGTGATCCAGAGAAAAATGAGTTTAAATACCCCAGAATGTATGTGAAATAATGTAAATAATCCAATTCACAATCTCAAGGTGGGACAGCAGTCTTTATCAAATGAAAAACTCCCTTCAAACAATGTTGTATTTTTGAATACTCTTTCAACATAGGACATCTATGATTTTTTAAAAAATCCCCCTTTCAGCCTCCTGTAAATACCTCTCACTATTTTTAAGAGTAAAGGTGGATAGATTGCTGCAAACAGAATTTGGAAGAAGATTTTTCTTTCTTAAGTTTCAGGGTATACCAGACTATGAAATGAATTGGCAAATTTCACATGTATTAACATTTAATTTCTATATTTTATTTAATTTCTATTATTTCTAATATCATGATTCTATACAGAATGCAGAATGTATATATTTATGCACATAACCATGTTAGACTTGGTTTTTCTAAAATATTATATGGTTGGTATATTAGTTAGTAATCATTTTCTACTGGTAGAGATGGGACCTGGAAAATCTTCACTAATATACAAGGTTTAATTTTCTCACATTAACAGGTTAGAAGTAAACAGTTTGTATCTGCTATGGCAGCTCCCTGAAATCATCGGTAGGCCAGGCTTCTCTCAGCTCTTTACTACATTGATCTAGTATGTGGCTTGCATCCTGATATTACAGGACGACTGCTGTAGGACCAATCAATACCCAAATGCCAGATTTCCTGTACAGCAACTTCTTAGAAGTTCCATACCCCTGCTTACATCAAACTCATCAAAACTTTGTCATATGTACACACTTCGATTTGATAGAAGCTAGGAAATGTATTCCTTTAGCACGGTACAGTGTCAGTCTGAAAAAAATAGGGGGTCTTCTTATTAGGAGAAAGGACTGAATAGATTTTGGAGTAGGCAATTAGACACAAATGACTTTCAGCGGCACACAATTCAGCCATGATAACTGGATCTACCTCTCTGCTGCTTTTATGAATCATCAATTGCCCCGTTCCCCTTAACAATACTTAATTTGTTCATAATATTTCTCTCATTACCAAAGTTAAAGCATTGAGCATGTTTTCTCTCATAGTATTTAATCCTGAGCATAACCAGGAAAAGGTGTTAGAACTTGCCCAAATTTATAAGAAGCAAATCCTTTACTAAAAATGTTAAATTTATGAATGTCCGACATGCATATGATGCTCTGTTCTGCCTGTATCCATCTGCCATTCTGACTGTTTTACATGGGGTAAGCAATTAATGGTATGGAAAAAAACTTAATACATATTAAATTCAAATTGATACCAAGTAACATTTCAGTCACATAGAATGCTTTCTATTTATCAGTATTTTGAAGCTTTCTCAAAGGTGTATACATGCATTTGGAGAAGCTACATTAATTTTCAAATTCTGGAAATGACCATTGATAATAAAATGAAGAATGTCATCTACTATCTACACTAGCAGGTCTCCAAAATGAGGTACATTAGCCCCTGCTATTGATATATGTTTTAGCCTTTTTAATTTCTCCTTTTTTCAATATTTAATGTATATTATCTGTCTATACATAATATAAACAAGTTTTCATATATAATAGGAGTATGTGTCAAATTTTACTGTCAAATTTCCTGAAAACCACAGATGATTTTACATCTAGTTCAGAATTAAGGCATTTGTTTAACTGATCAAACATTCCCCATGGAAGTCTAGTTGTTTGTTATCACTTTGACTTTCATATCTGCAGTGTCTGTTGTGCGATTAGACACAATTGAACTTAGTTAAGTGCTTAATTAACATGAGGTCATTCACATGCTAGCGATACCCTTTTAGAGTCATATCCTCCTTTCTATCCCAACTGTATCACTGAACAGAGAGCCCGAGATACGAGGAAATGGATATACTGCAACAGAACCTATTGCTTATGGTAGGTTGTAGTCATACTTGAGAACAAGCTGGTACTTGTACATGGGAATACATTTTGGTGCCTTTACTTGTGAATCCTATTACAAATTTTATTCCTTTATTACAAGGCCTGAGAGGAGAACAGAAAAATCTACCTAAAACTTCCTATTAATATCAATCACCCCTCCTTTGTCTGTCACATATTGCCATGCCAGTAAATTTCTTTTTTGCATTTAAACTGTATTAACTTGCTTCTTACAACTTCTTAAATTTTATAGAGATCGAAAACTTTTATATTTTCTGTAGGATTTCTATAGTAACTTTTCTTACTCTTTCTATGCATTTAATGTGGGTAGTTTTTCAATAAGTACGCACTAACCACTTGAAGTTCATGACTAGTGTCTGATGGATGACACAGCATTTCTACATGACTAGTTTAAATGATTTTCCATTTCAGAAAGGGAAATCCTGAAGATGACTAATGTTTAAAAATAGTGCTTGTTCCATTTTTAAATCAGTACCTTAAAAAATATCTGGCACTGCCTCAGTAAATAGGTTATTTTTAGTAAATATTTATAGAATGAATGGAGAACTTTTCAAAGGCAAAACTTCATACAGTTTTTAAGTGTCTGTAAAATCATGTCAGACATACCTGGTTTCAGGAAGAAACCAATACTCCATGAAATCCAATACTCCAATACTCCACTGAACTATATAGAACACTTTACAATTGTTTTGGCAAGGTATTCTCTACTTCAACAGACTCCTGGAGCACTATGGGCCCTGCTGCCATTTCTCTGTCCCCTTTAAAGGACTATGATAATCAGTATGCGCTGGCTTTGAAATTTGCATTATGCCATTCTAGCTCTGTGTGACTCAGTACTTTCAGGTCCCAATATTGATGTGCATTTTACAACTACTTTATATTATATCATAAATCCAATTAAACTATATTTTCTATTTGCAAATATCTAGCTTAAGTAGTTCCTGAGAAGGACAGCGATTTCTTCTCTTCCTTTACAGACTGAAGTGGCAGTGACATGAATTGAAAATAACCCAGATGCATTCACCAACTGTTTTTACAAGTGAAATGACAAACAGACCTTTCCTGAGATGAGTAGATTGAAAAGAAAAAGTTATACACACACACACATATATAATATATATCGGATTAAATCAATCCTCAAAAGATGTTCCAAAAGGATGTTCTACTATTCTAAAAGATATGCATGATTTTTTAAAGCACATTTTGTCGCTAATTTAAAAAGCACGACTTTTCTCTGACCATTTTTCAATCCTTAAAAATAAGAAACCTAGAGGCTTCCCTGGTGGCGCAGTGGTTGGGAGTCCGCCTGCCGATGCAGGGGACACAGGTTTGTGCCCCGGTCCGGGAAGATCCCACATGACGCGGTGCGGCTGGGCCCATGAGCCATGGCCGCTGAGCCTGCGCATCCGGAGCCTGTGCTCCGCAACGGGAGAGGCCACAGCAGTGAGAGGCCCGAGGATCGCAAAAAAAAAAAAAAAAAAAAAACTAACTTTAAATTCAATTTGGGGTCCTGTTTCATGAAAGATGGAAACATTTTGTGTAACTTTTGATATTGACATGTGATCTTAATTTATTCATATGTTCTTTTCAGGTGCTCTTAAAAAAAATTTACTAAACATTTCTTGTCTCCTTTGCTCATTAATTAAATTTTTAAATCCCCAAAGTGAAAAAGACAGAGAGTGATGGAGACTGAGAGCACAGTCCTCCCTGTAAAACAGTAAATCCATAGTCACTAGTCCCAGCATCTTCAAGACAATTTAATAACAGGTACATGAATAAACACTTATTTTTTATAACAATCTTTTTAAAAAATTTATTTATTTTATTTATTTAATTTTGGCTGTGTTGGGTCTTTGTTGCTGTGCACGGGTTTTCTCTAGTTGTGGCGAGCAGGGCCTACTCTTCGTTGCAGTGCGTGGCCTTCGCATTGTGGTTTCTCTTGTTGCAGTTGGACAGCATAGGCTATAGGTACACAGGCTTCAGTAGTTGTGGCACATGGGCTCAGTAGTTGTGGTTCGCGGGCAGTAGGGCTCAGGTTCAGTGGTTGTGGTGTATGGGCTTAGCTGCTCCGCAGCATGTGGGATCTTCCCGGACCAGGGCTTGAATCTGTGTCTCCTGCATTGGCAGGCAGATTCTTATCCACTGCACCACCAGGGAAGCCCCTATAATGATCCTTTTATATCAACTTTATTAACTATGCAGTTTTCATTTTAATATATATTTTAATTTCCAATAATAAGTAAATAAACACACACATGCACACACACGTGCATACACATGTGCACATGTGTGTGGTATTGGTTATTTGTGTATTATCATCAACACACAAGGCCATTCATTCTCCCCCCCAAATATTCGTACATTCTAGGAATTATGCACTTCTGAAACGTAGCATCATTTCTCCCAAATGCTTTTGTCCTTCTCTTGTTTATTGAACTCTACTACCCCATACCCCACTAATTCTTTTCCTTTAACTTATCTAAGGTAAAACAGAGACTTTTCCACTTTGGTTACCTGCTTTTATACCTGCTACTCCATGCTTCCTGTCAAAGGAACTGATGAATTTTTCCTAAACTTATTCTTTGCTAATATGTGGGTCATTCCACTATTTCAACTGTTAGTAGTCATCATCTCCACCTTTCTAACAACTTCCATTTCTGCCCTACGTTATACTTCTAGGCAAAAGTCCTCATGTGTGAGAATTAGTCATAAGATCAGGATCAATAAACATTTTTTCCAGAATTAGCATTTGTTCATTTTAACATTATATCTGATTTTTAAATTATTTTTATTTAAGTTTTCTTTCTTCGTTAGAGAATATTACTTAATTAAGCCAAAGATCGTTTTACACACTGGTGCCTCCTTCAATGATGCTTGCTAGACTGAAATACAGCAACAGGGAAGATGGAGAGTGGGAAGTAAATCCTAAAAATATTTGAGAAAGAATCCTTAGGAAATAGTGAAAAATTCTATATGAATAAAAAGAGACAATTCTCTCTTTTAGTATATTTTGGATATTAACCCCTTATCAGATTTGCAAATATCTTCTCCCATTCAGTAGGTTGGCTTTTTGTTATGTTGATTGTTTCCTTCTCTGTGCAAAAGCTTTAAAGTTTGATGAAGCATTATTTACAATAGCCAAGATATGGAAGCAATCTAGGTGTCCATTGGTAGATGAATGGATAAAGAAGATGTGGTATATATACACAATGGAGTATTACTCAGCCATAAAAAATAAAGTAGAATCTTGCCATTTGTTATAACATGGATGAACCTAGAGGGTATTATGATAAGTCAGATAAAGAAAGACAAATACCATAAAATTTCACCTATATGTGGAATCCAAAAAACCAAACAAACAAACAAAACAGAAACAGACTCACAGATACAGAGAACAAACTGGTGGTTTCCAGAGGGGAGGAGGGTAGGGGGTTGGACAAACTAGGTAAACAGGGTTAAGAGGTACACACTTCCAGTTATAAAACAGAAAAGTCACAGGGATGTAATGTACAGCATGGTGAATATAGTCAATAATATTGTAATAACTTTGTATGGTGACAAATGGTAACTAGATTTATCATGGTGATCATTTCATAATGTATAAAAATATCAAATCACTATGTTATATATCTGAAATATAATATTGTATATCAATTATACTTCAACAAAAAAACTGGTTTAGCTCAAAGAGCTTACCCACCTGAAAACTGACTGAGTCCACCTAAGAGAATGGTTTTATTAAGAATGTTTGTAATGGATATTATTTTTAAAAATTTTCTATATGTTCACCTGAAGAATCTCTATATAAAAGAAAAAATATTGTATATGTGTATTTGTCTCTATGTGTGTCTGTATCTCTCTGTATGTGTGGATACACACATACACAACTAAAATAAATTTCTAATACATTTGATTTAGAAAAAACAAAGCAAATTTATTAGGAGCAAAATTTTGATAATAGTGATTTTAGGCAAAATAGTATCTGTTTTCCAATCCTCTCCCTCTCCCTTTCTCAAATAGATCACCAGGAAAAAAAGTTCTTTATACTTTATAGAAATCATTTTTTTCTTCCTGTAAAGAAAAAGAAATTTGTCTATTTTTATAAAGGTAGATTTAATTTTATTTTAATCTGTTGAATGCTCTATGAAATCCTGTGCCATTATCAAATGCATGCTATTGATAGTATAAGAATGATATGATAATTATTCCCTAATTTGTTTTAAATTATACGACTAAAGTCGGTCAACCAACTGTTATATTTCAATTAGTAGATTGGCCTATTCTCACTTTTTTTTTTCTCAACGCTCATTAAACTCTCATAGCCTAAAAATTAGTTTAGGGAATTAAGAACTATAAACAATTGCAATTCACCATGACTACAGATTCAAAGTGTTTGGAAAATGAGAAGCAAACCTAATATTTGGGACTCTATTTAACCAAAAATAAATCATTGAATGGTATTGTAAAAGTAATGAAAATGTAGAAGAAATATACCTTGTCATCTTACAAGTGATACTATGCGAAGAAAGGAATGTCTTGATATGTTCAGATATTCCCTAAGTATATTTCACTGAAAGGTTTGTTATAACTTGAGACCAAGAATTATGTAAAACGAAAACAAAAACGAAACAGATCTGAAAAAGAAGCAGTCCTCATTAAGTAGAAAACGGAAGGAACACATAGACAAAACTTCTTTGGTAAACTCAGAATTCAAAACAACATGTGTAAAACTAGAAGTATAAATTGAAAGTCAAAGCAAATACAAAGCAGCATCATACACAGAGGAACCTTAAGTGCTCATTGCTAAGTGAATGAAGCTTTTCTGAAAAGGCTACATACAGTATGATTCCACCTATAGGACATTTTAGAAAAGGAAAACTATAAAGAGAGTAAAAAGATCAGTGTTGTCACAGGAGGGGGAAAGGGGTGATATAGGCACAGCACAGGGGATTTGTAGTGTAGTGAAAATGTTCTGTGTGATACTGAAACAGTGCATACACACATTATGCATGTGGCAAAACCTAGAAAATTGTACAACATGAAGAGTGCACTCTAATGTAAACTATGAACTTTAACTAAACTATGAACTTCAGTTAAAATCATCAGTATTGGTTCATCAAATTTAACATACATACTACAGCATTGCTAGATGTTAATTATAGGGGAAACTGGAGAGAGTATATGTGAACTCTGTACAGAGTGCAGTGTACTCTGTACTCTCTGTTCAACTTTTCTGTAAAACTTCTGTAAGAAATAAACTCTATTATTAAAAAAAAACTGATGAGAGTCAAACTTATACATGGTAAAATATATTAATGAATAGAAACTGATGGGAAAAAAATTCTTTCACACTAAATGCAATGCGGTACCTTGGATTGGATAGTGGAACAGGAGAAGGATGTTAGTGGAAAAACTGGTGAAATCTGAATAAAATCTGTAGTTTAGTTAATAGTAATATATCAATGTGAATTTCTTGGTTTTTAGAAATATTACTATGCTTATATAAAATCTTAACATTAGGGGAAACTTGTGCATATGGTAGTGTTATGGGATCTACTGTCTTAGCTTTGCCACTTTTTTATAAATCTAAAGTTATTCCAAAATAAGCAAAATTAAAAAACCAGCATCATACATGGTTATGAAATAATCAACAGCTAGAATTAAATGTCCAAACACCTCAGACCATATTCCTTCTTGTCTCTGAAAGCTGGATGTACGAGAACGAGACAAAACATACTGGTATGCTAGAAACTCCTTGTGGGCAGAGATTGTTTCTCACTCTCTTTCTACTCTAAAATGTCTAGAGTATAGACATTTACTTGTTTATACTTGTTCAATTGTTCTCAGTTACCTAGAATCAAATGAACAAATATCTTATGAAGCCACTTATTAGTACAGCTTGTGTTGTATTAATCAAAATGACAGCTTTTTCTTGAGGCTTGCTCAAAGAGAAGCCACATTATATATTCCAAAAGAATATACATAAGAGCACCATATATTTCTGTAAAAAGTATCCAACAAAAATTTACTATTTTAGCAGTTCAGAAGACAAAAATGTTGCTAATAATTTTGAGACATTTTAAATCTTGAGGATTTATTGTCTAGAAGATAACACATCTAACCCTTCTGTTTGAAGACTAGTCACATTAAAAATGATGTACTAATTTTTTAAAAGATCTCAAAACATTTATTGGTTCTTATGAAAATTGAGAGTAGTTGAGATTTGTTTTGGTTATGAGCTAACATTTAAAAATACTGTTTCAGGGCTTCCCTGGTGGCACAGTGGTTGAGAGTCCGCCTGCCGATGCAGGGGACACGTGTTCGTGCCCTGGTCTGGGAAGATCCCACATGCCGCGGAGTGGCTGGGCCCGTGAGCCATGGCCGCTGAGCCTGTGCGTCCGGAGCCTGTGCTCCGCAACGGGAGAGGCCACAACAGTGAGAGGTCCACGTACCGCAAAAATAAATAAACAAAAATACTCTTTCAATGCAAGTACATTTAGATTTATATTTGAATCTCAGCTAAAATCAATTTCTAGTTGTCAGAGAATAAGTTAAGAATCTTTAGGCAGAAAGTGACAGCTCAGTCCCTGGATCATAAACCAAGCTGTGATGAGGGGATACGGATACACGAGAGAATGGAGAGCTAATAATAATCCTATACAACTCAATTTTCTTCTTGGCCTTATGAAAGATCAGCATTTTCAACTGCTGAGAAAGGTAGCTCAACATTGACTGACATATTCCAAAATTTGTTTATTATTTAGGGTGCTGCATGGCAAGACACTCAGACAAAATAGTCCTGAAATTCTATGAAGTATAGTCTCTTCAACATTAAATCACATAATCTTGAATCCTTCTCTGGTACTGTCCGCAGACCAAGACAGAAAAGATTAATGAAAAGACCACTGAACACAGACCCAGAGAGCAATGATATGACCTTGCGCAAGTCACTAAGACTCCCTGGGCTTCAGCTGCTTGTCTGTGTACTTAAGGAATTGCATTAGAGGACTTCTAAAGTCCCTGCTGGCTCTAAAATTGATTACTCATTCAAATATATTCTACTGCTCCAAATAAGATAAAAATTTGCCCCCTTTATTAAAAAAAGTAAAGCAGCTCTATCAATAAACATTTTCACAAATTTCTAGTTATTTTTTTGTTTATGACTACGTTGTTGTTTACTTGCTTTTTCAACACTCAAGAGAATGGGTAAATTTAAATAAAAATGATCACTAATTCTACTTCAAAAAATGATTACCCATCCAACATTCAGGATACAGATGACAAATATTTCTAGGGCACAGTTTACAAAATTGATTCATATCATCCACAAGCTTTAAACTCAATTGAAGACTTTTGAGAAAATCCATAAAGTTTATGGCTACCAGCTGTCTTGATTTCCATGGCATAGAATAAGTATCCAAGTTCAGATGGAGTGTTAAAGTTCTTTGAAAGCATCACACTGAATCTCTTCTCTCTTCCTGCACTGGCCAAATCTCCTGGTTGCTGGGTTCATGGTCTTGTCTCTTCATGTTGAGAAGGGAGATCTCTCCTCACGTTTGTTTCAAGTTTAGCTTATTCTTTTTTTTTTTTTTTAAGTTTAGCTTATTCTTAACCATACACCCAAAAGAACATTAACGTGTATTGTCATATGGAAGGGAAATTTGATTACTTTTACTGTTAGAGCATCTTATGCCCTCTTTTTTTTTTCTTTTGCTTTGTCTTCCTTAGTTTACTAATTTTCATTTCTACTGAGTCCCCCAAAGGTCTTACAACTTATTCAATTTGCCAAATTTGGCTTCTCTTTATTTTATGGCTTTATTATGAAAATGACCTATTAATAAAAATTCTTTTTGATTTTTTTAGAATATTCCTTCTTGGAGGGTCAGCAAAATAATGAAAATTTAACCTATGCCAAATCACTAAGATGTATAACCAAAGGAATAGAGGGCTGATCCTAGGTTCCTGTAATCTATCGTGGGAACTTTCACAGTGATTTCCAGCTGCTTTTTCTGGTGCCTGTCTGTTCTTTGATTACAACATCCTCCATAACCTCTTTAAAATACTGCCTTTGAATTATCTCCAGTATCTTTCGTGGGGCACATAAAATCGATCATAAGCTGATCTCAGTAACTTTCTAGGAATGTTTCATAGTCATTTCCCGGACAACCTTATATTCTAGTAACTCCTTGATGGGGGAACTTTCATATCCCTTATTCCAGTTTCACTATCACTTAATTCAGGGCTTTTCCAGTCTTTTGGTTTTAATGTTATCTCTTTTATCATGAGCAACGGACACGGATGTATAAGTATCTTCAGTATTTACAAATACTGAAGATACTACATGCAGCTCAAATTGAGCTCCAAGATTACATGAGAGAAACTTGAGGATTCTAAAATGAATCCCTCTTGCAAAAGTGCTAAGAATAGACTCCCCGAGTTGCTAGTAAAATACCTATTTTTTTGCTGTGTGTTTATTGTAAAATTCTAAATTTAAAAATATCCAGAGCTATATTAATCACAAATTATGCATAGTGCTGCACTAATTAAGAGTTTGGAACAAACTACAGCACTGTATCAAGCAGCTGCTGAATACCTTCATAAGTAATACCTGTCTTATTACAGCAGATGACGATTTTCTAGCAGTGATTCCCAAACTTGAACAGCATCAGAATCACATGGAGGGCCTGTGAAAAAACAGGTTGCTGAGCCCTGGTCCCAGGATTTGTAATGTAGTAGTAGGTCTTGGTTGGAAGCTCAGAAATTTGCATTTCTAATAACTACTGTTTACAAATTTAAAAGAATTTCAATATATTAGTTTTTAAAAATATATTTAACTATATATGACTCTGTAGTTTAATATATATAGTTTTATATATAAACTGTAAATACATAAACACACATATATATGTGTGTGTATATATATGTTAAACTGCATCATTAACAGAATGAATAAAAATAACTTGTAACCCAGACTATTCAGAAAATTGAGTACACTATCCCCCTTGATGTTTTCCTTCTTATGTCCCATGTAAAGGGGATAAATGACTTTAGCAACTCCCAAGAAAGCTGAGATATTACATTTTGGTAGTTTTTCTTCATATAACACTTCTTGAATAAAGTGAGCATCACAAGCAGAAAAAACAAACAAACAAACAAACAAAACTGATGGTAATCAATGAGCTATGAAGTTTATAGAAATACTTCAAGTGGTTTGTATTGTAAATATTATAACCTTTAAATGTTCTCAGGTCCAATGTCTGTCATTTGGGACATGGGACTTATTTAAAAAGTGTTTTATGCCATATTTTTTTTACAGGCCAAATTTAATTTCTTTTTCAAAAGGCTTTCAAAAGAAATTAACCATCAGAGAATAATAAACCTAAAGGTCAAAACAACTAATTCATGAAATTTAAAAAAAATAATTAAGGAGTAAAGTAAATAAGCAAAACTTTTGGGAAATTATTATTTTTAAAAATTCTTGACATAGTGGAATGACAGAATGGAAACTCGTCTCTATTGGAGTACATATATTTATATCCTATATTCAAATGAAAACCTGGAAGCTTGAAAACATAGTGCTTATTCTAAGTATGCTCTTTAAAATATTAAGGGAATTGGACATTTCTTGGCAATATAGAAATAGATATTCAGTCTGTCATATACTATTTTGCACATGTAGCAATAAATTTAATGTAAAATAAGTATGAAAGTCATTATTTTTTTAAGTTTAATATCTATATTTTGGTTACTTTTATTTTAATAATCATTCATTTTTGATCAGAAACTACATTCACTTGAAGTTGCACAAAGTTAAAAGTTTTGGTGTCAAAAAGTTATTATTTTTTAAAAATGCTATTAATATGAGAAATCACTAGAAGCAAAACTTTGTTTTTGATTTGAATGTTTTAAAAAGCTACTTTAAAAAACAAATATGAAATGATCTTAATAAATTTATGAAATATTTAAACATTCAAATTAGAGATGAAAATTATTTAAATATGTCTTAGCTTTTTATATAACTTTATAGTCACTGTATGTTAAGTAAGAATCATGTAGTACAAATTTGTGAGCAAAGCTGAAATAAATAAACCTATCCAAATATGTTTCAGATCTCCTCTACTTTAAATTCCACAAAGCTATACATCAAAGTAAAAGAAGTAAAGTACATTGCATGTCATATTAAAAAAATTCTAATCTAAAACCCCCAAAATATAAACAAATAATATTTTGATGCAGAGAGGAAGATTCACATAGAAATATACAACATTAACAATGGAAAATATTTTCTATTCTTTAAGCACTAATAAAAGTTCTGTTAAAACAAATACAAGATAACATTTTAATTTTTATAAATTAAATGTTGCCAGAATAAATTCTATCTTTGCTGATTTCTACCACTTATCCACATGCCCCCTTCTTTTATAGTGTATTTTGTTTCAAGGAAAGGTTAAAAAAACCTATGAAACTTTGTCATGTTTTTCTAATTGATCAGACAACCTTCCTTGAAAGGTTAGCACAATAGGTAAAAGTGACACATTTAAAATATATAGCATTGTTCATTCTAGGCAAAAAAATGTCAATGACCAAGAATCACATATCACATATGTGAATAATTTGATTTTCCTGGATGGACTATTCAGCATATGAAGCAAAATTTGGACTGTGATTCATAAAGGCAAAGTCCCCAGTGGTTATTGTTGACACCCAGTTGTCAAAATATTCTTCCTGCATTTCAGACACCATTCACAAAGTGAAAGCTAGAAATCCAGCAGATAAGACTTTTAGAATCCAGACTTCACAAATAGCAATAATTCCAATATCGAAGGCACATTATAGTATACTGGAAACTTGTTTTAGAGAGTATTTTTATTATTTCTGTTACTCTCTATGATTCATTCAATTCTAAACATTTCTAGTTTTAGTTAAATGGAATTTACTTGCAGGATCCTAGCTTTTTACTCTTAGAGAACAACCTATATAATTTTCAATATAGAACTGTCTTTAGCTAGTTTTCTTTTTCAGTTAACTTCCAATTCATAGGCTTGTAGTATTTTCTAAATACATTTAACTAAATAGCTCTGCTAGTACAAAAAATAACATATGTAATATAGACATAGACATATATCTACACTATTATATATGTATGTTTGTATATTATATATCTGTAATATATACTCATATATATACAATATATATACTATAGTATGTATATATTATAATTTTACTTAAGTTTACACCACTGAAAAGAGAGTGAAGTCATTACCAGACACCATTTAAAATAACAGACTAGAAATCATCAAATTTTCTCAACAAATGCAAAATTAGTATTAGTTTAGTTATCCTTCCTTGTTTTGGAAAGCTTTTATTATGCATTTATTCAGGTAATGTTAATTTATGGACAACTAATCTACAAACTTTAAACAAGGAGAATAAAAGGGAGAATTTCATGAAATGGGAATTGGTCTCAAAGAGCTTTCAGTTTCCAGGCTTAAATAAATATCAATGAAATCACTGCAGTAATGTATAATTACAAGCTGTAGAGGTACAACAAAGAACAAGGCAGATGAGCTTAATAGGTGTTCTGTCCTAGTCTGGGGGGTGCCAGAAGGGTAGCATATGAGAAATAGAAGGTCTCCCTGAAGAAAAATATTAGTATTCTGAGGAAATTCTAAAAAATTCTAAAAATTATTAAAAATTTAAAATAAATTAGACACCCAATTTACCTTATTTTGATTCTTTCAATTCAAAATGTAGTTCAAGATTATATGCGAACTTTTATCTGTGCAGATTCAATGAAATAACAATCATGTGTTGTCAAAGGCAATATTTTGGGCTCTTAATTGAGAAGAGGTGTTTGCTGGCACCTCAGGCAATACTATCAATTTTCTTTCCCCAAAATTCAACTCCTAGACATCAAGTTTTGACTGAGATTTAAGCAGACATATGAATGAATTTACCAAAAGGTTTTGTATTAGAATGGGAAAACCGTAAAATTTATCTAAGATTAAGAAATGATATTTGTATATCTCTTTTACATACATTAGTATATATATACTTATTCATAGATAGATATATAGCAACATCTCATTTGTTCAAGTGTCATTCACTATAAAGCGCTGTGACATAGAAATTACTGTTATCCCTTGTTTAAAAGTGAGGGTAAGTATTAATGAAGGTAATAGGCCTGTATTAGATCATACTGCAATAAATGACAGAGCCAGAATTCAAATGCAGATGTGCCAATTCTACACGATGTGCTTATTCTATTTTACTATTCTGCCTGTTTTCTTTGACTTCATACTAAAGCACAAAAAAGATAACTTGGGAAAATACAAATAACATTGTAGGACAGAATTATGCATTTCCATAGCCTCAATTTAGAAATTAAGGTATTTGATCAGGAGAGAAAACATTGGATTCTATCAGGAGGCCTTTAACTGGAAAGTATGAGAAATACAAAAAGAATGGATTTAACAGGGAACACGTATTTTTCCATGTAACTCAGTGGTTCTAAGATGTCAGGGTTCCAGGCTGATCTCTCTAATGCTCTCTGGGTTCCACCTTTCTGGCCATTAAGGGAGTGCAGGTGCTCCAGACTGGACATTGGACTATCACAGGGCAAACTCAGAGGCACAAAGCACCTGGCCTCTTCCCATCTCTTTTTATTGGAAGGAAACCTTTCCCATAAGTCATTGGAATTCTGTTCCAGTCTTACTGGCTTCACTTACTCTTGCCTAAACCAATCACTGGCAAAATGACTGTAATTATCATGATTTGCTCTCAGATAAATCAATATTCACCCTGCAAAGTGGCAAGAGGGGTCATTTTCCAGGAACACATGGGAGGGTGAAAACCTGAATAATTTCAGTGTTCTATCAGCAAGGAAAAGCCAGGGTACAGATACTCGATGAGCAACCAATGGGTCATCTATTTGCCAGGAGAGTGTTTTTTATTTAAGTACATTATCACTGTTAAGACACCAATAAATAGCTAAGGAAACCTTTAGGGAAAAAAATCTAAAAGAATTGAAAAGAGGGGGGTGGTATAAAATTTTTAAAAAATCTACAACTGTTGATTTTGAGACTTCTCATTTCAGACTATTCTTTCACTATACCCCCCCCCTCCAACCCTCTCTTCATTCTCTTCTCCTTACTTGAGTTTCTTTGAGTCCAGGTTCTAGATGCCTTTGTACTGCTTGACCATCATCTCAATACTATCCTAAGTGAAAACTGTGTAGCCTCCCTCCCTTTAATCCCTCCTCTGGGGTGATACATAGACTAAGACACTGTCAGTCAATCAATCAATTTAAGTACTAGTCATGTGTAAACCAAGGACTCTTTCTACATTGTAATCCAGCAACATATATGGGCTTTGATATATGTTGATTGTCCCCTAAATCAAAGAATATTCAAACTATTGAACTATTTACTAAAATTTCTGAAGATAATTAAGCCCAGAATTCAAAAATTATAATTCATAATTTACAAGGCCAGAGAAGGTTAATTGCTTGTCTAATTTATTAAAGTGAACAAACTTACTACCAGAAAATATCCATGTCAAATAAAACTCTTCTACTGAAAAGTGAACTGCTGTTCATGACCCCCTTGATAATTTCAGTTTACAAGTTTGAGTATTATTTTCATGAAATTCATTTAGAGAAAACCAAAGTTTCATTAAACTTCTTCACAGATACTTATTTGGGGAATTTGTCCCATGCCTAATAGTATAGTACCATACTTTTCTGCCAGGTTTCCTCTAAGATTTGAAGCACCATTTGAAAATAGAGATAGAAGTAATCCTCCCAAGAAAATCGCATAGGTTAATTGTAAGGTTTTATGAATGAATATATCTCTGGGGAAGAGGGTAAATAGAAATAGAAAAACATATACATGAAGGAATGGGTCACTCTTGACAATTTTCCACAAAATACATTAATTTTATATGGCTCATGTGATATAATCATTCCATGAAAGATTCATTTCAAATTTGGAATGAATTATTGGCTTATTTCTTAAAATTTATATTTCAAAAGATTTGGAATTTAGAGCTTCTAATGGGAGTATCGTTGGGACTTAGAGAAGTTGCTGGCAATCCCAGCTCCTCGTGGAGTGACCATAGCTCCTGCTGGAGAGCTTCATTATCCAAACCCTAAGCAAGGGTTTCTCAACCTGGATGCTGTCATTTTGGACCAGATCATTCTTTGCTGCCCTGTTTTTTGTACAAAGACTAGCAGGATGCCTGGTCTTCCACACCAGATGCCAGTAGTGCCCTGCCTTCCCAGTTGTGACAACCAGCATATCTCCATACAAATATCTCCATGGGGCAAAATCAGAATTGCCTCCTGCCTTATCTACCCCTCATCACATGGAGAACCACTGCCCTAAATCAAAAGTGCAGGATTTTCCATGTCGTTTGTGACAACATGGATGGAGCTTGAGTGCATTACACTAAGTGAAATAAGCCAGACAGAGAAAAACAAATATTGCATGGTATCACTCATATGTGGAATCTTAAAAAAAAAAAAAAATCCATAGAAACAGAGTAGAAAAGTGGTGAGGGTGGGGTATATAGGGAGAGGTTGGTAAAGGGGTACAAACTTTCAGCTATACAAATAAGGCCTGAGGATCTAATGTATAACATGGTGACTATAGCTGATAACACTATATCATAAAATTGAAATTTGCTAAGAAAGTAGGACTTAAATGTTCTCACCAAAAAAAAAAAAAAAAGAAAGAAAGAAAAGAAGAAGAGAGTGGGATATTTCGATAATTCAGTATGGTCTGACATTGTTATAATTTTTTCCTCCAAGGTTTATATTTTAGTTAACCTGCAAACAGATGCACTTTTACTTATTGGGGTTAATTAATTAAGACAATGACTAGTTCAAAGTTGTTTCCAGCTATCATTTCATTTTTTTATGGAAAAGCTTGCATCATAGATATCACTACTGATTTAACTATCTATTCCCTTTAAAACCAAAACAAACACAAAATTCCTCTATCCTTGTCAAATTGAAAATGACAATGATCAGGCAATAAAAATGATTAATTGAATCTAAAGGCACAAACAATCATACAAGCAAAGATGTTAAATCCCAAACTTAAATTGACTCAAGAATTGAGCTTTCACTCAAGAATATCATCAGTTTCTCAAAACGAAATGAATATTAATGTCACATTTTCTAAATTAGTGCTACTTATTTCCTCATGGACATTATGGTTAACATAATACAGGGGGAAGATTTAAAGGAAAAATGTACTACAAATCACCCCAAGACAATAATTCACATACTTGGTTTTTCTTTTATTTTAATCATTTGGAGCTTAAGGTATTATAAACATCATGATCTGTTGAGGAGATTTTTTTTTTTTTTCTCCCTGCTGGTTTTAATGATAAGCTTGGAGAACCTGACTAGCTGTTTCAGGCCATTTAATGCATCTGAAATAGTGAAGTAACAGCTGCAAGAAGACCAACCAGGAAAGCAATGAAGAGGAGGCCGGAGCGCCTGAGGTCAGCTTTCTGAGGCTAACGGAGAGACTGAAAACTGTTCATGAGAAAACCATAAGCGATTCCTAGGAGAAAGGAGGTAGGAAACTGGGCAAGAGATGAGAAAAGTCAAGAGGCCAGTTACCCTGAGGAGTGTTTCTTAAATTTAATGTGCTTAGGAATCACCTGGGACCATGTTAAGATGCAGATTCTGATTCATCTGGAGTGGGGCCTGACAGCCTGCATTTCTAAGAATCTCCCAGGTTTTGACTCTGCTGGTTGGTGCATGTGTACACTGTGTGTGGCAAGGTTCTAGAACATCCCTCCCCACCCAACATTTCTCTGGAAGTAAAAGTGAACTTTGTTCATGATAAAATCTATGAGATTAACAAGGTAAATGAATTCATTTCCCCAAATTCTCAACATGGAGAAATGTGTTTTCTTTATACCTTCTTTAAAGGAAAATAAGAGGTAGACTGCTGCTTTGATATACAAATTAACTTATTGTTTACTATATATATATATATATATATATATATATATATATATGTAAAGTATCAGTATGGTTTTTGCTTTTCATATCTCCTTAGGCAGCAAGTTTCTATGATATGTTATCTAATGGAGTAATGAAAGACTCAAATTTCTAAAATCAAAATCAAAGTTAGGTTTGAGTTTTGGATGATGAGTTTTAAATGAGTTTTCCAGCTCAATCCTGAGTTTCAACTCATTCGTTATGACTACCCAGGATGTGCTTTTACCCTAACCATTTGATTCCTTTTAAACCTATGGGAAAACCAAACCTTGGCTTACTTCATACTCTTCCCTTCTAAGCAACTAAACAAGGCCTGATAATGTGATAGGTTTTGGCATCATGTCAGTGTCAAGGTGCACCAGGAAGAGAAGCAGATACAAAGATGACAGATAGATGAAGTATCCCTGATGCAAAACATCCGTCGGGGAAGAAGAAGCTGGTAGTAAAAATTAGTATGTTTAGGCACAAAAATCTAAAGACTGAACACCAATACTAAGTCGATGTAATTATAACCTCTTTGAAAAGAGGCTGGCCTAGAAAAAAAAGGAATATACACATTTACTCCTATCACAAATATTCCTAAATAGCACTTTGCATTTTCCACAGGCTATCCTTGGAAACAAAACAGATATGTTTAGGCATTTTTTCTACAATTTTGTAGGAACAAAAAATTTCCAAATGTACGACCCTCTTTTTTCTGAAAAAAGAGAAGGAAAATTTTCTCACACAAAGGCTCATCATAAATATTCGGGTCCCAAAATGCTATACACCTCAGTAATCTGTGTCTGGCTTGACAAAAGATTAAAGGTATATACAGTGCTTAGAATTTAAAGGCAGTCATATTTTCCTAAATAAAATGTCCGGTTTTAAACTGATCTAGACAAGCTGAAGACACTTTAAGCAAAGAAATTAAGGCAACACAGGCTTATACTGTTCACAAATACCTACCCTATGTGGAACTGTCACCACAGTTGATTTTAAGGCTACAACTCTGGAGGCAACCATCTCCAAATACACACTTTCTACATTACTTAAAATTTAGAGTCTCTCCTCAACTCACCTATTTTGACCACATCACAAAAAAAATGTTAGGTGATCACGCTTAGATCATCTGCATGATGGTAGTAATAATTAAACTGTTTAGTTAGTTCATTCAAGCAATTGATAAATTCAGAAGGGGAAAAAATACTTCAAAACTCTCAATAGTTCCATTGGATACAAATACTAAGCTGTGTTAGTCCATGTACTGAATATACTGATAAGCACAACTTGTCATCAGAAGTACAGGAATTCCTGTTCCCAATAATTCCTCCTGCTCTCTAAGAGAGGCAATGGACAGAAGAATCATGTTCCTTTTAATAGTTTACCAAACTCACCCCATGTGATGGGTAGGAGATCCAGCCCAGCTCCCCCTGAATTGTTTTTGAGTCCAGTAGATCGACTAAAAGAAAACACAGATAACACAAAAACAGTTGAAAGGAATGAATTCTATTTACTTCTGTCAAGTTAATGTTGTCTGTTGCTGATATAATAATATCAACGTGTTCAAAAAACACGACTCTGTTCATTCTCATTATATGTGTATGATGAGTAGAAGAAGGGAATTACAAAGAAAAGCAACCACATGGAAAGTTAAGGGATCAAAAGTTTCTGTGACTTTTTAAACTGTTTATGTTTGTTTATGTATATATATTGTATATTTAATATATTGACAGAATAATTACAGGTTTAGAGAGGACACTATAAAAATACAAAATAGGAAACATTAAGGCTAACATGAAATCAAAATAACTGCAAAGACCATTAAATTTAATAAATTGACATGATTTCACTATAAATTAGTTAAGTATGCTTCCATAATGAATCGTATTTCTTTTTGTACATATTTTGATATGACATCTTCATATTGTCCCTGGCCAAAACCAAACATACTATAATAAATACTGTATAAATTGTGTACTTATGTAATGAACAAAATGCTTAGCTATCAATTTGAGGAGAAGCCAAAGCAAAAATATGTATTATAATAGCGTAGCGCTTTGTAAAGCTTTACTTCTTTAAAAAGGGTATTGTTACCCAAAGACTTTAATGATTTCACTCAGAATTTTGTGCTAGTTATTAAAAAGTCTGATGAATAATAAAATATAATAAGAATGTAGTTGCATTTTGAATATATTATTAAAAGAGAAAGGCAAATGATTTATTTTCAACCCAGAGAGTATTAATTTGAAATGGACTGGAAAGTAAAATATAAAAAGATACTTTAATTAATAACAAAGGGCTCATGTTGATTGTCAATCTGTTAAATAATGGAAACTATAGTTTTTCCACATCCTTCTTCTAAGTTAGAAAACAACCCCATGATTGATTAATGGAAGATGTAGAAGAAGTTTACATAAAATATGCAGGTACTATTAACATGAACCAGAGCAGGTGAATCAATAAGTATAATAACAGACAGTCATTTTGAAGGGTTCCATATATTCACAAATCAAAACATAATGTTAATACATGCAAAGCACAACATGACCATGTGTTGTCAATAAAGGGCTTCCTGATGCATGAAAAGCACCACCCTTTCTTTAATCATCCCAATTATTTTCTTACAAAGGAAACATTAATCATATAAATGTTAAGAAAAAGAATTATTTTGATTGATGTTAGAATTCTAAATTTTCAAGCACTGCTTTCTAAAAGAAGATATTTGGTTAGCTGGTTAGATGATAAATATACTAGATGAGTATAAGAAAAATTCCTAATCATTAAGATAAAAAGATAAAGTTCTCAGAGGAAAAAAAACACATAAACTTAACCTATTACACTGGAATTCCTTAATGATTAAACTTTTTTCCCCTCACAATAAATTAATCCCAGTGAGAAGTAATTATATTTAGATAAAAGAAGATAGTTGCTGCATGGATTACATAGTGTAATTTCCATAATGGAATTATTTCCCAGGATATCAGTTTGGAAATTAACAGTATGCTTAATTATATTGAAATTATCTCTAGAAAATGATTTTTAAAAAAACTTCTACCAATTAATGTCACGGATAACATTTCAGATTACATAATGTTAAAGAATTTTTGAAAATATGAGAATACATCCTCACCTTTAAAGTATGTTACCAACATTTATTCTGATAGACATACCTAGCTCAGTTGTTGGTTCTGTCACATTCAGCAGTTGATTTCTCTGAGTTTTACACAGGATTTGCATCGTAGAATTTACAGGGCCAGTATTCATAAATCATTGGATCACATTTGTAATACCTTCAGGGGTTTAAATGATTCAATGTTTTTGTGTGTATGTAATAATTGAATATGTACTAAATGATGAATATATGTTATTTCACCTGCTAAGATGAATGGTTGATTTAATTTCAGTATTAATAACCAGAGGAAAAAAGTGTTTGAGGCAAGGAAGATATAAATATTTTCTCCACTTAGTAAATTACTCATTGGAACGTAGGTTGTTAACTAAAGAACTATACCCTTAAGTTTTCTCTGATGATAATGATGAGGGGAAAAGGACTGGCTTTATCACATCAGCATTTGGTTTCAACTCAAAGGAGAAAAGCTAAACCAAAAAGAATTGTATTGCACTGTCAATTAAAATTGGTATAAGAGATTAATTTAATTTATTTCATTTACTCAGAAATTGAATTTTTAGTGCACTCCATTTAGCATGAATGAGGGAACACACAATTAGCAGCATTACTCATGATTCTGATCCTCTTATCTATCAAACATAATTAGGTCTGCACTGGTTATCTCACAATGTTGCTGTGATGATCAAATAATATAAATTTAGTTAAAGCCACCTGAGGTTATTACATGCTATACAGATTCAATGTTCTTGTAAACTTAAAATATTATCTAACAACAGTTCCAATACAATTCTTCTGAATGGTATTGGAAATCAACCATCAATATATGGCCTAATAGAGAAGAAAAGTGACATCAAGACACTTTTTAAAAGCACCTATTTGGGGTTTATAAAGTGCTTTTGTTTATAGCCAAATAAGAACAACACAGTCTAAGAATTCTAGCCACTTAAAGTCAATGGTTACTAGACTGGAATTTGCCAGGATATAAACCTCAAGGCTCCTGTGATCTGTTGTATAGCAATCTTGAGTGCAGCATAATTGAGATAAGAAGAAGAGAAAAGTTAATGGAATTTGAAAGTCAACCTGCTGTGAGTGATGTCTCTGGATACATTGACTAAATCTAACCTTGCAATGCAATATCTTAAACCCCACACTGATATGGGCAAGAACATTAGTTACTAATGCTTTTCCTCTCCCAAAAACGCTGTAGACCTGATCATAGCCTTTCAAGTAGTGCCATTATTCAAATGCCAGGGCAGATAGAATTGTGATGTACAAACATATTGTAGTCTGAGTTTTAATGACACTTTGTAACATGGAATATTTATTTTAATTGCTAAAATTTTTGAGTTTACAATTATGAATTTTAACAAAAATATTAGGAAATTATTCTTAAGGGTAGGTGGGAATATATAAATAG
Organism: Aethalodelphis obliquidens; assembly: GCF_003676395.1. Taxonomy (NCBI): domain Eukaryota; kingdom Metazoa; phylum Chordata; class Mammalia; order Artiodactyla; family Delphinidae; genus Aethalodelphis; species Aethalodelphis obliquidens. The sequence goes on along the minus strand of NW_020837945.1, from coordinate 41,475,815 downwards.
ACTAATTCTTTAATGACTGCCTCATGCTAAGTTATTTGCCAAAGATATAAATGGTCTCTTACCAGTTTTCATATTCTAATGGTTGATTTCCAAATATTTTTGGTTTGTAACAGAAAATATGTCATTTCATTAATTTCAGAATATTTTCTATTCAAAGAGCTATGTAGCATATATTAACTTCTAAAAGTGATTTAAATTGGACACATTTTGAAGTGTTAGAACTCCACTTGAGATATAAATAGGAGTTTTTGGCAAAAGAAATCATTGTGGGGAGTCTGGATGGATATGGTTCTGGATGTCTTTCACATGCTTTACTCTGTCTAGTCTCACTGCTTTTAAATATAAAAAAATGTATAAATAGGTGAAGGGGTTTACATTCATGAAAACAGTAAAGGAATCTTCACTCAGTCTCCTTGAATTGGCTTTCAGGTGGGCACTAACACGAGATTTGCTGGTCAAAATGATGTGTGGTGTCTGATGAGAATTAGAAGGCGTAGAATGAAGTAAAGGAATAAGAACAAAGTATAGGGTAAACTGGCTCATATTGGTTGTAAGTGCTTCTGGAAAGAAGGAACCCTTGCTGTCATTCCTGCCACTGATCTTTACTGTCACTTTTCCCACTTGGCTGAATTACGGATTTAAGATGCTCAGGAGTCTTTTTCTCTCTTCCCTTCTTACCCTCTATAATAATGAAGAGACAATCAAATGTCTACTCCTTTGCTCACTGGCATTGACAACATCATAAAGAATTATCTGTGCCAAGAATTTATATACCACCTTCCCTTCTTACTAATAAGAATTCATTAAAAAATTTTTAAAGGACTCAGTCATTAAAATAAGATTTTGCAACAAGTGTTCTCATTTAGTAAGGACAGATTAAAAACTTTAGGTATAAATTTCTGGAGTTTTACATTTAAAGAATCATTAATACACCAAGATTTTTCAAGAGCATTTCAAAATTCTGATTCATAGTGGCTATCTGTCCACTTAGAAAGACTAAGAGTTAAACAAATATTCACATCTTTTAGATTAAGTGCTGCAAATATACAGATAGTACGAAAATAATTTTTAAAATTAAATGCCACAATTTCTTACTGAAGTGGAAGATCATTTCAATTATTTAATAACATATCTATGCTTTGTGGTAATGCTATAGTTGCATTTAAGAAAACATTTAGAAATGTCAAGGTGACAAGTAGGGTTTAATGGCTAAAGAATTTCAGACTTGTAATAATAGACATGTTTTCTTGTAAAACCTTCAGTTACAAGGTGCTTTTATAACCAAGTGCAAATAACTATGAAACCACTACAGCAGAAAACAAACCCATCCTTTGATTTTGTCTTGTTTTTACTAAAATATAATGACATTTCCTTTCCTGTTTGTGCCATCACTGTAATTGTCCCAGACACATTTCTTGTACACTATTTATCTTTATCATTTTCATCACTTTCTGTTATGATGAAAAGAGTAGCTTTGCTCTAGGTTACAGATAGCAGAAGAGTCCTTTAATCTGCTCCTAACTTATACTTAAATGTCTCAAATAGAATACAGGAAGTAATACATTTTGATCTCAGTGTTGTAATTCACTGTATGGTACTCTGGTCAACCATAACATGGAATCAAGAAATCAAGATGTATTTGCTGACAGGAGTCCACCAAAGCTCAGCTTTTCATTTTTACTGTACACACCCAGGTATGCCACAGAGAAGAAATTTAGAGAAGTCAGTTTTATTAATGTACTTATCTATTTCAACATAACTTTTATCTACTAGGATTATATATTCTTAGTTAACAGTTCCTATAGACTTCCTGTTTATGTTTATTTCTAACTAAATATAATTAAAACATCTTTGTAATAGATCATTAGTATTGTATTTCACAGACTAAAACTTATAAAAATGTTTTAAACTATAAATGAAGTCAACTAAAATCTACTAATTGTGGATAGATAAAACTTCTTGTAATCTATGTTAAATTTTACAGGCATTTTGTGTCATAGAAGTATAAATTTATGATAATTTCTCAATCAAATAACCAAGTAAAATAATTATGTAAAAAATTTAAAAAGTGTGTAGTGCTAGACATTTCTGTGAAAACCCTCTTGTTGCATGGTATCAATGGCTTATTTATGGGATATAAGCAGATTTCTGGACAAGGTGGTATACTATCAACTTTTTCGTATTAGCTTTTCTTCCTGGGCAATAATTTTATATTAACTTCTATACAGGCAGGTCCTAATTAAAGAAGAAACTGTAATTAGCTGCCGCATTTCAATCTTTGCCAACAGCAGGAAGAAGTCATTGGAATCAAAACATAGTCTTACAGTAAGATGTCTTGTGTTCTCATGACTACAGCAGCTCAAGGAAATAACAGAAACACAGACCAAAATTCCACTTGAAACTTGGATACTTCAGTAAATGTTAACTCTGTGTTGTTTCTAAAGTGTTAAAATTTTCTATTTTTTGCTTTTTAATCTGAGAAATCTGAAGGTCACTCTGATATTAATACTCTTATGGAGAAAACAGCTATTAAAATATCCCTTGGGAATGTGTTCTTATAACAAAATAATTCTTTCAAATAAATGAGTGGGGGCTTCCCTGGTGGCGCAGTGGTTGAGAGTCCGCCTGCCGATGCAGGGGACACGGGTTCGTGCCCGGGTCCGGGAAGATCCCACATGCCACGGAGTGGCTGGGCCCGTGAGTCATGGCCGCTGAGCTCTGCACATCCGGAGTCTGTGCTCTGCAACGGGAGAGGCCACAGCAGTGAGAGGCCCGCGTATCGCAAAAAATAAATAAATAAATAAATAAATGAGTGGGGATGTTCTACTGTCAATGAGGTTTTACTACATTAACAACCTCAGCTTTGATAATGGTCCCTAGAATAGCAGGTCTCTTTGCTTCTGTGCATCGTCAACCTATATTATGAATCATTTAGACAAGTGAAATGTGTTTCCCAAAATGTAACGTACTAAAAGCAGAACATTAATGATTATGTAAACATTGTACTTTTTCAACACATTTTAGCTTTTTAAAGTGTTCTAGAACAGAAAAAATTGTTTATTTCTACTTTGAAAGGACTTTTTTGACAGATTAAAAAGTGAAAAATGAAAATATATCCTTCAATTTGAAATTATATAAATAATCATTAGGGTAAATAGGCACTCAAGCATTAGCACATATATTTTGCCTTCACACCATAAATTCAGGCTGTCTTGGTATATACTTTTTATTATATCGCTTGATTATTAACCTTTGACTACTAAATGTAAGCTATCTGTTTAGTCAGGGTTTGAACAATGGCTATGAAAATGGAATAGAACGTAGAAGATGGCCTACAAAACAATTCTAATATAGTAGTTATTTTCAAAATAAAAATGTGCTTGGAAGTCCCTTGGATATAAGGATTCAAATTTTAACATAGGGAACAAAAAGTGTAGTGATTAAATTAAATTTCAATTTAAAAACATTCTTTGGAAGATATACAGATTGCCAACAAACACATGAAAGAATGCTCAACATCATTAATCATTAGAGAAATGCAAATCAAAACTACAATGAGATATCATCTCACACCGGTCAGAATGGCCATCATCAAAAAATCTACAAACAATAAATGCTGGAGAGGGTGTGGAGAAAAGGGAACACTCTTGCACTGTTGGTGGGAATATAAATTGATACAGCCACTATGGAGAACAGTATGGAGGTTCCTTAAAAAACTAAAAATAGAACTACCATACAACCCAGCAATCCCACTACTGGGCATATACCCTGAGAAAACCATAATTCAAAACAAGACATGTTCCACAATGTTCATTGCAGCTCTATTTACAATAGCCAGGAGATGGAAACAACCTAAGTGTCCATCAAGAGATGAATGGATAAAGAAGATATGGCACATATATACAGTGGAATATTACTCAGCCATAAAAAGAAACGAAATTGAGTTATTTGTAGTGAGGTGGATAGACCTAGAGTCTGTCATACAGAGTGAAGTAAGTCAGAAAGAGAAAAACAAATACCATATGCTAATGCATATATATGGAATCTAAGAAAAAAAAAAGGTCATGAAGAACCTAGGGGCAAGATGGGAATAAAGACACAGACCTACTAGAGAATGGATTTGAGGATATGAGGAGGGGGAAGGGTAAGCTGTGACAAAGTGAGAGAGTGGCATGGACATATATACACTACCAAATGTAAAATAGATAGCTAGTGGGAAGCAGCTGCATAGCACAGGGAGATCAGCTCAGTGTTTTGTGACCACCTAGAGGGGTGGGATAGGGAGGGTGGGAGTGAGGGAGACGCAAGAGGGAAGAGATATGGGAACATATGTATAACTGATTCACTTTGTTATAAAGCAGAAACTAACACACCATTGTAAAGCAATTATACTCCAATAAAGATATTAAAAAGAAATAAAATAAAAAAAAAACATTCTTTGGACATTTTTATATCACAAAACTTTTTTTTAATTTTAAAAGAAGCCCAATGCAGAATAAATTGGTTTAAATTTCTAGAAAATTAAAATCAGGATATAGCTTGGACTTCATCATATTCTAGAGGATATCTACATCTAGACTTTATGTCATACACCATGACTGTTGTCTACAGACATACACACACACATATAAACAAACTCTTCAATGTATAAATATGGGTCTTTATAAAGGCTCACAAAGGATCCAGTGAAGTGCCACATGCCTATCAGTTTAATTCAAAACTCTAGCCCTTTACTTTTCATATTAGGAGCATAGTGTCAATGGAAAGTATCAAACAATTAGTGCTGTGGTGGTCAGGAAACTTCATTTATCACTGCAAGAGAATGCAGAATTCAGACAAATCTCAATGTTTTTTCTTGGTAGTGTAGTCATAATATGAATAGCACCTATAGAAGCTTCTGTTCTGGGATGGTCTTTTTTGATATTCAATCATGTGCATTTCCAATACACACATGTGTGTGCATGTATATGTTCACACAGAATTTACATTGAGCTTAGATATGTGCTTATTAAAATAGCTATTTCTGAATGTTTGGTTCTTTCAAAAGTGCTTTTTACTTGTATATGTATTTATTATGCATTCATTCAAATTATTTATAAAGTTTTCTAGATATATGCAGTAAAAAAAATCTGGGTTATAATTATCCCTATTACACAAATTTAGGCAAATCATTTAGTCTTCTCTCTTTGTTTTTACTAATTTATTGTTGTTATTATTAACTTTATCTTTAAAAAAAAATCTTCCTTATATTCCAGGGACTCAGTTTTAGGCAGCTAATCTTCTGTAAAGATTCATATTGCACTTTTTATGACTTTCACGTCTATATTAAAAGTTTTTTATGTAAGTATTCATTTTGTAGTCCCAACTAAGCTGTTATTTTCAAGGCCTTTCAACATGCTGATAACCTTCTTTTCCAAAATCCAGTAACTAATTCTCAGGTGTGCACTGTTTGGTAAATAAACCAAATTATTGCAGTATGAAAGATGAGTTAATTTTTTTCTTAACAGTTTTCTTAATTCATTTTAATGTTTTTTAAAATTTATGCCTTTGAAATTAAATATAGAGTTCTAATGTTTTCACTAGGGCTAGGGTAGTAAAACTTGAGTTTCCAAAGGATCACCTTTGGAAAGGAAAATTTAAAGGGAATGGTTCAGTTACATAAGGGGACAATACTGTTGGTCACACACATGCACACACACACACATACATACACACACTCACACACAGTGTTGCACATAGACTTTTCCTCAGAGTGTTGTTCTGCTTAACCAGAGGATTATTTAGACAATCTACAAGGAAGCGATTGGAAATCAGCTTCCCAGCCTAACTTCTCAGTGTGAAGATTGCTATCATATGCAATAAAAAAGTACCTTTCTAAAATCTATAGAATTTTATTTATTGCTAAATTACTTTTGAAAATCAAGAAATAAAGCATATGTTAACTACTAACAAGCTGTTCTCTGTTTCCCGTACTCTTCCTGAGATAGATAGGGAATGCCTAAATTTCATATTGATTAGAAACTAACTAACTTTCTCACTGGCAAAAAATAAATTTTAAAGTCTCATTTTTTATCAAGAGAGGGAGCGGGGGGGATGGGTGTTATTTTTTTACTGGACCTGCAGAATTTATTGATCTACCTTTATTATTTTAAAGACGATAAATTAACCTCCCCTTAGTGAATATACAGAAAATTCAAGATGAAACTATTTTCATATTGATTAAATAGACTTATCAGCAATAAAATTAACCCAGGCTTCTCCCCTTGCTCCAGTCCCCACTGGGTAATCTGTCAAGAATTTTTGTCTTAAAACAAGAGGCAACTCAGTTTGGAGACTTTGAAGTCACATTACATTTTCTTGATTTGAGAGAGCTCTGCAAAATCATATATGAACTAGAACATTAAATAGTAGGGAAAACAGTTGTTGATTCTAATCCATCAGAAGTGAGAAAACAAAAGTTTGTTGCTAAGCTTTTGCTTTTGCTCATGGAAAATGTGCCAATAGCAATAGCTTGAGTGGTTAGAAAACTCATAGGGAACCTAAATGATAACACGTTTGAAAACTTTTTTTCTCATGTTTCAGAGAAGAAAGCAAGGTACTGAAAGCAGCTTTCTGATTTGAAAGCCTGATGTCATCAATATGCTATTTTTGCTCTTTGCCAGGTTAACAGAATTTATTGCAGTAATTAATGCAAAACATATGTGCTGAAACACCCACATGAAAAATATAATTGCCCCCAACTTAATTTGCTACCTTTCAAAACCCTGTTTTAGCTACCTTTTTCTCAATGCCTCCACTTAAATAGAGTACAAGTGGTTTTATGAAAGAGGATATAAATCTTTATAATTTATTTTCTCATCTTAAGTAATATATAAATTATCTTTTAAATAGGGGAAAGTTTCCATAGAAATTAAAGTCTACTTTTTAGGCCAAGTTCTACTTCCACCCATTACTGACCTTTATGACAATTCCAATAGTTAATTCACACTTCATTTTTATTATATAAATCTAAAAAAAATCACATCCAGGTTATATTGATAATTGCCTCACAATCTCTGTGTATGGAATTCTTGACAATAATCTTTCCGGGGTGAGGAAAGGAGTGTCTGAGGGTCAGGAAAGGAAGACAGAGGTAAGAATGTATGAAGAAAACACATCACAGATCACATCTTTTATTCCTCTGTCCACATCAAATTTTCTTTAATTCTTAGTGAGTCCCCAACCTATGCAGATAATCATACCTTATGAGGGTAAACACTGCAGATTCAAAGTACTCTTTGAAGTACTTTTTTGAAAGTACTTTGAAGTCTGATTTTTCACACAAATACTCTGAGTACTTCTAAGATTTTTCTTGCGAGTCAACAAGACACATTAGTATAGTCAGTAGGATTGAGGTTGAGAAGCTAGAGCTTTTCCTGAATAGGAGACCTCCTTAATTTACAGGCATTTGTGTACAGGAGAAAACATATGAGGTTAAAATCAGAAGACAGACAAGAGAGGGCCAGGCTCAGTTACTACTTTATTACGATGAGTTTACTTAGTTTCCTCAGTTGTAAAATGGGAGATATCATAATACCTACTTTAGGGCGGCTTTAAGATTAAATGAGGTACAGTACGTACTCAATGACAATGTAAGGGAAAAATCTTTCCAGCCAGTGGAACTCTGTGTAATTGTTATCTGATTACTGGGCATGACACTGAAGCCATATTTAGTCTTGGAATGCCCTGGATTCAACAATTCTTTTATGAAAAACATTAAAGTTTTGATGAACACACAAACATCAACATCAACCAACTACTAACCTACCTCGGTAATGCCGCTCGCAGAAACCCTTCCTGGCCCATTCCAGGTTTACTCCCAAAATCAGAAGAGGGAAAATCCTGTTTTCATTAAAAAAAATGGTGCCAATCAAATATGGGGCTGTGGGGAAAACAGACAACTTTCGATTGTGCACGGGGTGGGGAGTGGGTTTGTAGAACACGCCCCTTAGCTCTCCCGAGGGACCTAACAGGTGGCATCAGTAGATGGTCTTAACGAAAACTGAAAAAAAAAAGTTCTTCATTTTCGTCTAGAGAGATATCTTTTGAAAATTCAAGAAACAGCAAAGGGGTCGGGAAACACAGCAGCAAGCAGGACAATGGACGTCTCAGGCTCGTCCCAACCGAGCGGGCCGGGTTCGAGGCGCTTTCCCAACTCTACAGGGAGTTCTGTGAACCCTGGAGAACCCTGTCCCTCTCCTGCACCTGTCACCTCGCGGGGCCGGAACTTAGGAGGGCAGACCGCGCCAACTATGGACGCCAAGCTGCAAAGACTGCCAGCTATGGGGGGAGGTGGGGAGTTGAGGGTGGGGGCGATAGAGACCTCGGGTCAGAGTCTGTTGTGAATGTCGGGACTTGCCTGGCGCGTCCGAGCCGCTCGCGCTCTCCCCAGGTAAGGAGAGTCCAGGTGCTGGGGAGGACGCCACCTCTCCGAGCGCCGGCAGCTCCGTAGTCGCAGGCAGAGGGCGCACGTTTGCCTCTCGCCCGCCCCGCCTACGCCCGGCGCTAGTTTCCGCCGAACTTGGCGCCCTCGCGCTCCCGTGGCTCCAGCCTCCGCCCGGGCTACCAGCGCCCGGCGCCGGCCGCCGGCAAGAAGCCGGCCGCCTCGGGGGCTCCGCGCGTGCTCGCCGCCCGCCGCCTGCGGGAGGCCGCTCTAGCTCGCAGCGCCCGGGCAGCGCGCTTTGGCCGCCGGGCGCGGAGACGCTCGCGCACAAAGAACCACCGAACCCCGAGGGCTGAACTGAGCTGGAGGACGTGGACCCGGAGATGGGCTTTTCTGATCCCATCTTGAATCCGATGAGGAGTGAAAAGTACTGAATTGTTGGTAGACTCCGTTTTCCCGCCGCACCTATGAGCCTGGTCCCGGCGGCGGCGGCGAGTTTGAGGTTAAGATGCCCTGGTGGTGGGTGTGGTGGCCGCGAGGGCGCCTGCTCATCCCTCAGTTGCCATATCCCTGGAATTCCCCGTAAAGCTCTGTTTCGTGCTAAAATTTCTCAGGTCACACTTTTGGAATTTAATCAGTATTGCATTATCAAATGTGGGAGGTGTGATGCGAAGGAAGAGAAGCGCCATCATACCTCCTGTGGCCACCCCAGTTCATGGCTAAGGTTATTCACAACAGTTTATTTGTACAGTGCTGCCACTTGTTTTCCCCCTCATTCCTCGCCTATTATTCTGACTTCACCATGTTGGTTTGGATTATGTGGATTTTCACCCTCTGCTTTGACTGGAACAGCAGGACATGGTTTAAAATGAAGAGAGGGAGGGGGTTCCCCACTCAGGGCTTGCAGTTTAATAACATCACTCCAAGTTGGAGGCTTTACTGCTGAACTGGTTTTGATTCCATCCATCCTCCACATGCATACGCCCAGGCTTCCAAAGGGGTTTGGCTTACACTCTCAAAACTTTCCTAGACAAAATATTTTCTTCAGGGGAAAAATCAAAAGTGTGTAAACTTGAGAGGAGAAACAAAAGCACGCAACGCCCCCCAAATCCACACCCCGCCCCAAACACACACCCTTTTGTGTGTGTGTGTGTGTGTGTGTGTGTGTGCGCGCAGGTTTTTAGAGATCTACTAAAAATTGATTAGCCAGATGTTTGACGTGGTAAATATTTTTCTTTTAAGCAAAAGACAAATATTATCATTGGTTTTAGAACCTTTGCATTTCTCTACCTCTCCATCTTTCTAATCGACTTTTTATTTTCTATTCTCTTGCAAAGACGTTTTTCCTCTTTGTAATCCACTACTTTTTTTTTTTTTTTAATTTCACAGAAAGCTGGTAGGAGGCAAACTAAAACTTGCTGACTTTCAGACTTTTCCAAGAGGAAAACTTCTGCCAGGTTCCAAGAACTACCTGATTTTAGGGAGCTGGTAATAGACACAGAGAGTGAAATCAAGGGGTGCACATGTGCCCACACACTGATTTCCAGGAGGGGTGTCTGCCTAGATTGATTTGTGTCTTGGAATCCTTTGCATTTTATAAACGTCCAAGAATGTTTTTATTTCTAAAGTCATTACAGAAGAATTAAGGTTTTCAAATTTCTTAGAAATAAATTTCAAAGCCTGGTTTTCAGTATACCTGGATGAATAATATAATGAACGTTTTACACCACCAGTCACCCCTTTATTTGAAAAATCTGTGGAAAGCTACTTGTGCACTTGGTAAAAGCCCTGCTCTGACCCTCCCTGGTGATAAAATCCAGATCTCTGAAAACAGAATCAAAAAGGGGGCACCTACATCTATTTTTCTAAATCTTTTATCAAACAGGAATTAAAAGAACAAGATTTATTAAAAGTTTTAAAGACAAGTGTGTAAAAAATAAAGTTGAGGATCTTGACAGAAAATGATTTGCAAAACAGTGTTCTTCCAAGAAATACATATTTCTCTTTCCATCTAGTATTTATGCCAAACAGAATCATTGGAAAATGACTAAAATCAAAGGTAACCCACATCACAGATTTCCTAGTAAGTAAATGTCTGTAAGAACTTATCGAGTTTTGATGATTTGTGGAAAGTTTTATTAATATTTTCTTGAAGATTTTATGACTTGGAGAATGTAACTCTCAAGAAGAGTTCTTGCTGTTTCCATTTGTGTTGAAGTTAGTAAATCAAATATACTGTGGAAATATGTTTTGCCTCTAAAAATCCTTTGCATATGTAACTGATTATTTGATATTTAAAAATTGCATATATTTTATTTCAGAAAAAATCCAGAGTTTCAGAAACAATTTTGACATTTAGGGATCTTCATAAAGAAAGTTATTTTGAGAAACTATTAAAAGTGAAGGACTCTTAAAGAACACACCAAAATTTGAATATTAAAATGTGGATAATATATAGACACGATAAAAAATCTTATGTCTTTTCTTTAAAGATAATAAGTTTCTTATGAGTCAAGGTGAAACTACTAAATTGTTTATAAAAGCAAAGAGTAAACCATAATTATATTCAAGTAATAAAAATCTTCACATGAAACTCCATAAATCTACTACACAATGTTAACAAAATACCTTTAAGTTATGATTGTACACAACGTTTTAAAATGTTTGTATTCATTTTATGTACTTTTCATTGTAGCTCCCAATTACTAGTGTTTCATGGGAAAGACAACTTTATATAAAATGCACCATAATCTTACATGGGGTAATGTTGTTTTGTTATATGTAGTTTCCCTTTTATGGTTCCAGTTGCTTTTGAGTTATAAACATATTCAATTGACTTTATATCTTAAAATGGGTAGAAAAATCATATTAACTACAGCACCAATAATAAGAAAGTATAAAATTGAATCTGTTCAATTATGATGAAGCTGGTTTGTACTTATAAATCTATTGTTATTGCAAGAATATTTACTATTTAAGAGTTTTTAATTGCTCATTTATAACAAGGACAAGAATGGCGTGATATATAAAACATAAGAGTGAGGAGAATGGGGTATCAAAGTGGACATTTCCCCACTTGAATTATTATTATCAATATTAGTCTTTAGGAAGATATAGATTCAGAATGAATTAATTTCATGATAGATTTTGAGAGGTTGCAAGAAGTTTCTTTCCGGCACAATCAAAATATTATCGTAGCAATTCAGGTTGTCAGTAAAAGCTTAAACAAATTTGCTGATAATCCCGTTAATGACCTAGGTCAAGTGTTAACTGTTGTGGGTTATAAAATAGTGAAATTAAGGTTTCTCCTACCTCCAGGCAAATAGCAAAGTTATAACTGTTGGGGGGAAGTAGGGGCGAGCCATTAGGAAAGCTATTAAATTACAAAAATGTATAATGCATTCAATTATTTAGTCTAGAATGATAAAATGCTATTAAAAGCAAATGTAAACTCTCTTTAAAAAATAACTATAAAGGTGATATGACAGCTTAGTTCTCTATTAATATTTCAACCACAATGTGTTATTATTTGAGGAAGTGTTTATACATGAAAATGATGCCAAGTCATACTGATTTTTAAAAAGGGAAAAATCTATTATTTTAATGTTTAATGTCTCCATCATTTGCCTAATATTCAAAGGGAAGCATACAGTGTTCATCTCTAAGTTTTACTTTTGAGCTTTAAACGATCACATAGTATCCTTTTGTACTTAAGTGACTTACGTTCAGTGAAATACATTTCATATAGTGTGCCTACCACTCCGATAAAAATCTCCCCAAAAAAGTAGTATATATATGAAGATTGAATTTTATTCACTTTAATTTTGAAAACTGATTTCCAGTGTATAGAACTCTATAGGTAAATGTTAATCTAAATTCCAAACACTTTTGGTTAGAAAAATTATTTAGTATATTATGTACTGATGAATAAGAAGTGCATTCTGCCTCAGAAAGCTTCAAATGTAGAAAAGTGTCTAAAGAGATTACTTTATCCACTGCTAAAAGAGATTAAACAAACAATAGTTGATTCTTTACTTTATATCAAGTTTTAACCGCTTTGTAAAGTTATTTTTATTTAACATTATCATCATCCATCTGGGATGGCAACAGGGAGAAAATATATAAACTTTTCTAATAATACATAATGTAACAATCCTATTTTGTCATGAAAAGTAGTTGATTTCCCATGGAAGTCTTTTCTTGATGTGTCATGTAAACAGACCTGGTAAGATTTTAATAAAGTTCCCTGCAGCTTTTGCAAAGTTTCTATATAAGTATATAGGCCAATTCTTGATTTAAATAACCATCAAAATTATAAATAATTATCATCAAAGAGGCCACTCATAGAAAGTATCATCTGGAATCATTTTCTTGAAGGCATATTAGAAAGTTATCTGTAACTGGATTAATAAAAGGAAAGTTCATACTAAACTTTTTTTCTAAGTATTTTTCTCTTATCATGGACCCATGGTATTTCAAAATTGATATTTGATTATCAATTCTCAAATTTAAAAAATAAGTCACACAATGGCACATTTCCTAGCAATTAACTCAGTGGTTAGGTTTTTGTTCTCTTTTATTTCTATCATGACTATCTTCATAATAGATTGCAAAATAAATTTTAGTAAATTTCTAGTAAATTTTCTATAGTGTTGAAATATAATTTTTAACATATTTTAAATACAACCTAGTATTTTGTATTTCAGTTCTCAAAATTTATATTAGAAACCTTTATTAATGAGATTCATTTTATCATTATTCCTTCTACCCAATATATGAATTTTCATAAGCATTGCTTCTTATTCAAATAACATTGTTAGAAGAATTGCACAGAAATCTTGGCACATACTTGGATTTTTCACTTTTCATGTTGTTCAACTCTACTACTATGTCCCAAGCTATTGCATTAATATTTGAAATCTTACCCAAATATTACCCAAGTTAAATCATTCATTTTACATTTTGTTTCAAATCTTCCCTTCATGACCTCAGAAGAGAAAGGAGACTACCATAGGACGTGATCTGGAAAGAATAATCCCACAAACAATGGATAGATAAACTTTTGCCCAAGCAAATTAAATGTAATTATGTCAGCTTTCTGAATATATTCACCTTTTTATATACATATTGTCAATGTGTACCTGCCTGTATAATAATATGCATTATATACCCAAATATACATAAGGTGTGGCTTAAAAGCAATTTGCATTTGATAATTCCTATTTCATTAAATTAATATTCATTAATTTTATATAAGTGTCAATAAGTTTAAAAGGCCTTTTTTTCTCTTGCAGTTTACTGAAAGGTTACGTTTTGCACAAAAATAATGACTCTCATTAACGACTCGCTATATCCCTGTGCATTATTAATTCACTAAAATCCATTATCTAAATAGTTTATAAATATTCCATCTGGAGAAATACAATTTATCATAGCAATATGGGAATAATATTACTGTTTTCTAGCTATTATCAATACTTTAATATTTTCAAAGAAAGAAAAAGAATAAACACTAATTTTAACATACTTATATGTTACTCATTATACAGATAACTAGGCTTGCCTTTCATTCATAAAAAATGATTGACCATTACTTTCAAATAAACATGTTAATTTGATTTGTAAAAAAAACTCACTTGAAGGTAAGATAATTTCTTGATCCTTTTATTTTAGAATTTCTAATTTCCCAATTAAAAAAAGATAAAAAATTTAATGAAATCTGCCAAGTTGATAAAAGCAGTCATTAAGGAAAGAATGAAATTAAACTGCTCTATTAGCAGTGAAAGTAGGTCACCAAATATGAGAGGCAGTTTTTATATTTAATTAAAAAGTTTCTAAATATTTTTGAGTTTTTACTTGTGTTTTTAAAAAATAATATATACAATATACAACGGTACTGGCTTGCCAATATATTTTTTAGTTAGTGACATAACATATAATGTAGCATTTGCACATCAACTTCTCAGTATTGCTAAATTGCTAAATATTATTGTTATAAGTTCAAAATGATTAAGAGGAAATCCAAGTTGTAAGTGTTGCTTGAAAGCAATCAATTATTCAGAAAAGTTTTTCTTAAGAGTTAGCGATTATATTCACAAATCATTAGGAATAGATCATAAAAGGTATACAGGAAAAAGGCAATGTCTCTATTAAGCATAAAATCTTATAGGAAACATTGGTGTCCTTAATATTAGGTTTGCACTGTAATCCATTGAAAAGGGATGAATGCCCATTAGGAGGAAAATAAATAACCCAGCACTAAGGAAATACCATTTGCTGCATATGAACATTCTTTCTTAATTTGCTGTTCAGTTATTTACTACACCTACCCAGGAGTTTTCACTATTCATTAAATACATTCTCCTATTCGTATATAAGCCCTTAAACAAAGAAAATCCAATCTCAGCTTATTGTAATTCCTGCAAATATTACTTATGTTAACGTGGCATATGCTGCTAATTAGAACCTGTGCCACAGAGCAAACCACCGCCTGGCGGGATACACATCACTTCAATACAGCAGTTGCAACATAAATACACACACACACACACACACACACACACACACACATCTCCGCTTTAACAAACTCTGATTTCGCTTTAGCCCATTCATAAATGCCATGATCCTAAGTTGGAACAACCTGTCATTACCTTTAAACATACTAAAGAATCTAGAAAGAAGGGTGGAAAATTCTTTTAAACTTCTCAGAGTACTACATGGTCATAATTAGGAAATAAAATACTGCCATGACTATTTGGCAATTAACATACCGGGTTGTAAAACTGGAGGATTTTTCTTTCTTTCTGCTTAAAATTGGCAAACAAGATAATTGCTTGAATTGGTATCAGATTTAAAACACATTTTAGGTTTAGGCAATCCAAAATTATCTCTTAGAGTGTTTTAGAAGACAGCCGAAAATAAAAGCACCTCTTTCGTTTACTCTGCGAGCAAACTGCTTTATTCGGAGGGACCTCGACGACCTGAGAAGGCTTCGGTGCGAACGTGCTTGGAAGAGCTTTAGCCCCGCCGGGCAGGGCTGTGCGCGTCGCTGTACCTGGCTTACCTTCATTGGAAGGTTGGAGAATCAGTTCCCCGAAGCAATTGAGAACAGAGCAGCTGAGAAGGAGGAAGATGGAGAGGTGACAATCCATGTTGCTGGTGCAGAGGGCAGTGAGAGGAGCATATCTCCATGAAGCATGCCACTGATGTGAGGGGGAGCGCTCTGATTGCTGGAGAAGTTACCATGCTCCGCTCGCAGGCTGATGTCAAGTTTGACACTGGAGATAAGGAGGAGTCTGGCTGCCTTTCCTCGAACCTCGCTCAGGGACATCCCAGGGTCCTAGTGCCGTCGGAAGCGAGCGCTGAAGAAGAACAGGACAGCGCGCGCGGCCTCGCAGACAGCTCTGAAGCACCGAGCTGGGGCGGAAGGGGGTGGGGGTCGCGGGCGTCACCAAAGGCGCAGGAAATCCCGAAGTTATGATGGTGCGGTGGTGGAGAGTAGTGGTGGGGAGAGAAAAACACCCCCTCCTTATTTTCAATGGAAAGCAGCTATTTTATTGTTTGCAGTACATGCTCTTGTAGTTAATCCCCCGAAGAAACCAGAAACCCTGCTAGAGTGTCATATGGCAAAGTGAATGGAAAAGAAACTGAAATGCCAGAGAAACGTTTGTTATTAAAAGAACAGGAGCCCTTCATTTAAAAGAAAAGATTGTTGATTGTATTCAAAGGAAAATTGGGATTATTCCTTCACTGTGTTCAATGGGATCATAACTCTTCGCATAACTCTTTCTGGCGCAGAAAGACACTAATACGCACCCCAGATCAGAAAGTCTCTTCAGTTCTACACCAAGTGGTGTCAGGACTTTTTAAAGAGATTTGGCACAGGATTTCCGTGTGCATAAAGTGCACTTTGGTTTTCCAAACTAGGAAGTAACCTTCAGCATCCTAAGGAAGTGAGCAAACCCAGCCCTAAGAATAGCTGCAGGTCAGCACGCATCCCTTGTTCTATGCTGTGGGTATAAATAAGAGTAATAGAAGTCAAGCCTGAAGTTCTTGACAGCACATCACTACCCTCCCTCCTTTACTATCTAGCATTCGGATCTCTGAGTTCTGTGAGATAAACAATGCATTATTCACAGCTTCCCATTTAGCTTTCCAGCCACTTCCAATCTGATAATAGTTGGAAGCTGTTCTTTAGCATTCCAAATCCAAAGACTAAATAATAGTGTCCTTACACTTTCTCACTTACTTTACTCCACGGTTATAAATGGTTTCTCTTATTTCCGGTTCCCTTGCTGGACAACATAATTGCAATCTATTTCAGCCAAATAATTTTGTAATTTCTATTTTGAGAACTATTCTTGTGTATCTTTAAAATATTCCCCAGAAAATGATCACTCAAATATCCTCCCGCTCATCAATCTCTTCCTATTCTAAACAGAAAACAAGACTCTTACATTCCTTGCACAACTCTGGAAAGTAAAGGTAAGTTGACAGCTGTAAGATCAGTGATCAATTTTAGAGCTTTAAGTTGTGGAATCTAAATAAGGATTTGAAAGGCCTTGCTAATAAGTATTCTTTTCACAAACACTATGTTTTTAATGAGAGAACATGATTTTCACATGAATTTAAATAAGTGGCTTCTGATACTAGTTTGTCTGCTGGGATCAACGGTTGGGGGTGGGTGGGTAGAGGAAGCCAGGAAAAAAGAGTGACTGCTAACTTTTTGTGTGTGTGCCTTGTTACTTTGTATCTCTAACTTCTTCCCACATTATGTCACCGGAGGCTGTAGAGCCCCCTTCAAGTCTGTCAGAATTGAAAATAATGACAGGTACTGAACAGAAGATTCAGATAGTGGTGACTCTGGCACTTTTTAAAGTTCCAACACAATTTTATTCTTTCCACTGTTCTAGGTTTAGATAAAATTTTTCTGAAACTTGAAAGAAAATAAAGCCTTATTTGGAAGTGGCAATTTAAAAACATTTTGGAAAAACATGGCAATGTGCTGATATCCACGTATACTGGCTTCCCCTTACACTACTTCTCTTTTCACACTTAAACTGCTTATCACTGTGGAAAGAGGCATTCATGTTTGAAAGAAGCTACAATAGTGTGAAAATAAGTAAAAAGCAATTCCTGGCCTGGGAATAGAAAGTAAATAATATAGGATCTCTCAATTATAGACTCTCTAGCTCAAGAGACATTGGGTAACAAGAAGTTTCCATAATCTGAATGCCATTTTGAATAGATGTGAAAAAGAATGATGTCAGCAAACAGAGGGGTGCAAGGAATTTAGCCAAAGTAGTAGGAGGAGGGATAGAGGTGTGGGCAGCCAATTCAGGGAAAGCCTCATCAAGAAAGTAATAACTGAGCTGTAGTTTGAAGGATGAGTAGGAGCTTGCTAATTGGAGAATGGTTTGGAAGGCACTGCAGGCAAGCAGATGGAACATAAACAAAATCATAATAGTTTCCAAGTCAGGGCAAAAGAAAGCATCTGACATGTATAGAGCAAAGAGCATATGTGATGCCAAAAGGGCTAGGATACAGGAAAGAGAAGAGGTGGGGGAACAGAGTGGTAGGAGATGTTCTTTGAAAGGCAGATTGGAAACTGCAGAAATTTCTATGCCACATGTCAGTGATTTTACAATATATTCTAGATGAAAGAGGGACATAAAAAGCGTTTCAGCAAGTAAGAACTTGATCATATCTGGGTTTTAGGAAAAAAAAAATTACTGATAGTATTGTGCATCTCCACCTGTTGTACAGGGCCCACCTGCTATTGAAGTTCCTGGAATACTTATTCAAAGTGCACATCCCCTGCACATTGTTAGAGCTTGGAGTTGAGGCCACTGGCCGATGAACTCACAAGTGTAGGTAGTGTGCTACCTGAGAGGCAAGTTTTTCGCTAACACCACAAGGGTCTCTGGCCCAATGAGTGGAGTTTGATAGTAATACTTGCTACAAATGTATGATTTTAATATATGAAAGCTTTAAGGAGAGATGAAAAAACATTTTTAAAATGGCCTGTGTTTTCTTCTGTTTTTCTCCATTATTTCTCACTTAGGACCTCGCAGGCATTTCTGTTTTCAGACTAACTTGATGTATCCTCTTGTAAGATCCTAAAAAGGGAGCTCACTCAGTGGGTCTGATGTGGTGGACGCTTGCCCGGGAAGTTCTGCGCATGTGTGGCACCATCTCCCGTGAACACCCATGGGGGGTCATGCGTGATCTCTACTTCTACAGAGATCCTGAAGAGACTGAAAAGGAAGAGCAGGCGGCAGCTGAGAAAGCTGTGACCAAGGAGGAATTTCAGGGTGAATGGAACGCTCCAGCTTCTGAGTTCACTGCTACTCAGCCTGAGGTGACGGACTGGTCCGAAGGTGTGCAGGTGCCCTCTGTGGCTATTCAGCAGTTCCCCACTGACTGGAGTGCTCAGCCCGCCATTGAAGAACGGCCTGCAGCTCCCACTGCTCGGGCCCCTGAGTGGGTAGGAACAACCACCGAATGGTCTTAACCTGTTCTTCCACAAACTTCTAAAATGGAAATAGGTTGACGGAAAATAAAGTTTCTAAAAAAATAAAAATAAAAGTGCACATCCCTTCTGCCCACCACAGGCTCGTGGAATCCGAATCTCTGAGGTTGGGACCCAAGAACTTGCAACTTGACAAGCTCTTCAGGTAATCCTTTTGATCCCTGACATTTGAGAACCACTGCTGAATGTGAAGGAGGGAAAATCAGAGGCAGAATGGTGAGATTTGATGCCATTTTTTTTTTTTTTTTACTAAGATGCTGTAGCCTCTTTTATTTTATTTTATTTTTACATCTTTATTGGAGTATAATTGCTTTACAATGGTGTGTTAGTTTATGTTTCATAACAAAGTGAATCAGTTATACATATACATATGTTCCCATATCTCTTCCCTCTTGCATCTCCCTCCCTCCCACCCTCCCTATCCCACCCCTCCAGGCGGTCACAAAGCACCGAGCTGATATCCCTGTGCTATGCGGCTGCTCCCCACTAGCTATCTACCTTACGTTTGGTAGTGTATATATGTCCCTGCCTCTCTCTCGCTTTGTCACAGCTTACCCTTCCCCCTCCCCATATCCTCAAGTCCATTCTCTAGTAGGTCTGTGTCTTTATTCCTGTCTTACCCCTAGGTTCTTCATGACATTTTCTTTTTCTTAAATTCCATATATATGTGTTAGCATACGGTATTTGTCTTTCTCTTTCTGACTTACGTCACTCTGTATGACAGACTCTAGGTCTATCCACCTCATTACAAATAGCTCAATTTCGTTTCTTTTTATGGCTGAGTAATATTCCATTGTATGTATGTGCCACAGCTTCTTTATCCATCCATCTGATGATGGACACTTACGTTGTTTCCATCTCCTGGCTATTGTAAATAGAGCTGCAATGAACATTTTGGTACATGCGTCTTTTTGAATTATGGTTTTCTCAGGGTATATGCCCAGTAGCGGAATTGCTGGGTCATATGGTAGTTCTATTTGTAGTTTTTTTAAGGAACCTCCATACTGTTCTCCATAGTGGCTGTACCAATTCACATTCCCACCAGCAGTGCAAGAGTGTTCCCTTTTCTCCACACCCTCTCCAGCATTTATTGTTTCTAGATTTTTTGATGATGGCCATTCTGACCAGTGTGAGATGATATCTCATTGTAGTTTTGATTTGCATTTCTCTAATGATTAATGATATTGAGCATTCTTTCATGTGTTTGTTGGCAGTCTGTATATCTTCTTTGGAGAAATGTCTATTTAGGTCTTCTGCCCATTTTTGGATTGGGTTGTTTGTTTTTTTGTTATTGAGCTGCATGAGCTGTTTGTAAATTTTGGAGATTAATCCTTTGTCAGTTGCTTCATTTGCAAATATTTTCTCCCATTCTGAGGGTTGTCTTTTGGTCTTGTTTATGGTTTCCTTTGCTGTGCAAAAGCTTTGAAATTTCATTAGGTCCCACTTGTTTATTTTTGTTTTTATTTCCATTTCTCTAGGAGGTGGGTCAAAAAGGATCTTGCTGTGATTTATGTCATAGAGTGTTCTGCCTATGTTTTCCTCTAAGAGTTTGATAGTTTCTGGCCTTACATTTAGTTCTTTAATCCATTTTGAGCTTATTTTTGTGTATGGTATTAGGGAGTGATTTAATCTCATACTTTTACATGTACCTGTCCAGTTTTCCCAGCATCACTTATTGAAGAGGCTGTCCTTTCTCCACTGTATATTCCTGCCTCCTTTATCAAAGATAAGGTGACCATATGTGCGTGGGCTTATCTCTGGGCTTTCTATCCTGTTCCATTGATCTATCTTTCTGTTTTTGTGCCAGTACCATACTGTCTTGATTACTGTAGCTTTGTAGTATAGTCTGAAGTCAGGAAGCCTGATTCCTCCAGCTCCGTTTTCCATTCTCAAGATTGCTTTGGCTATTCGGGGTCTTTTGTGTTTCCATACAAATTGTGAATTTTTTTGTTCTAGTTCTGTGAAAAATGCCAGTGGTAGTTTGATAGGGATTGCATTGAATTTGCGGTACGCGGGCCTCTCACTGTTGTGACCTCTCCCGTTGTGGGGCACAGGCTCTGGACGCGTAGGCTCAGTGGCCATGGCTCATGGGCCTAGCCGCTCCGCAGCATGTGGGATCTTCCTGGACAGGGGCACGAACCCGTGTCCCTTGCATCGGCAGGCGGACTCTCAACCACTGCGCCATCAGGGAAGCCCTGAAGCCATTTTTAAATAACTAAAGTAATAAGGAACTTAACTAGAATCCAACTGACGGAAAGAAGGAAGATGTACGATGAAATTAAAACACACGTTTGTGGTGAAACAAACTATATACCCCAAAGGAAAAAAAATGGGTTTGGGGGGCTGAGGAAGAGGGATATGACTAAGGCATTTGCAGTATTTAATTCCGCTCATTGTTCAGTTCAACAGAAGGTGAGTGCCTAACATGTGCTTGATCATGTGCTAGACACTGAGGTCAAAAACATGAATACGAGGGCCCTTTAAAATAATTCAGAATCACAGCAAGAAATTATGCAAGTGTTAGATAGAGGTGCATGTAGAGTATTTTCATAGTACAAGGTGGAGGGGTGGGGGTATCTCAAGTTAGGAATTAAAGGGAAATTCCTTTGAATAGACGGCAATTGAGTGGCACCTGGAAAGATGTGTTTTAAAGAACAGAGTTCGGAGAAGAGAGATTAAACATGAAAAGCATGCTTTTTGGAGGAAATAACATATACCTCTATTACTAGCGCACGGATTTGGAGGCAGCGTCAAGGGGTATGGGTAAGAGGAGACAGGAGGGTTAGGGAGAAGCAAGGTTATAGTGAATTCTGTGAGCTGTTCTAAGGAGCCCGGACTTGAGGGTGATGTGAGGCAGAAGAGAGACATGTTCAATTAGCATTTTAAAAAGATCATTTTGACATAGTTAAGTGGGGAGGGTAAAACGGAAGCAAAAACACCAATTAGGAGCCAAGAGACCAATTAGGATCCCTTCACAATAGAATAGCCAACATCATGCAGAGGTACAAGTGGGGCTCTTGAACCAGACTGCCCTGGCTCTGTTACTCTTAGTAAAATTCTAATAATAATAGGTCCTATCTTATAGGGATGTTGTAAGGATTATATGAGATTTGGGATGGTACAGATAAAGTGTAAGATTAGTGCTTGACACATTAAAATCATTCAATACATTTTTTTAATCGTGATCTAGAAAAGAGATCTAGAGGGTCTCATACTGAGCAGTGATGGTAGAACTACAAATCACACAAATGTAACTGGGTGGAATTGGCAACCAACTTCACAGATTGATTATGAGCAATGAGGTAGCTGGATATGTCGAGGAGGCCTTTCAATCTGTGGCTTGAGTGAGGAGGTAGTCAGGACTGCAAGAGAGATTTGAGAATAGAGAATGGGCATAATACAAAATTTCTATTTTAGGTTTATACAGATGAAGTGACCTGAGGGAAAGCCAAGAGTAGATGAACTATTAGGAGACAAAGACTTTGACTGGAATTGTTCCTTTGGAAATGATTTCCTCTGCAAATACAGGTGACCCTCTGTTCCGCAGATGCTGAACCCCATACTATGGAGGGCTGACTGTATTGATTGTGCTTCTCATTTTATGTAAGGGACCTGAGCATTCACATATTTTGGTATTCAAGGAGGTTCTAGAAGAATCCCTGAAGGATGCTGAGGGAGGGACCACTGTAATTAGTATGAAAAAATAAGTAGGTTCATTCATGTAAGCAAAGTGTTGGCAGAAAGATCAGTTGGCCAAGAATGAAACCCGAGCATCTACCAATATGGGCAGACCCTGGAGACACTACAGGCTGGTTCCAGACCACCACAGTAAAGCAACTATGACAATAAAGAAAGTCACGCAAATTTTTTCGTTTCCCAGTGCATATAAAAGTTATGTTTACACTATACTGTAGTCTGTTAATCATGTTATAGCAATGTCTAAAAAAAATCAATGTACTTTAATTTAAAAACAATTAATTAATTAGTAACATCAAAGGTCACTGATCAGAGATCTCCACAACAAATAGTAATGAAAAAGTTTGAAATATTTTGAGAATTACCAAAATGACACAGCAACAAGAAGAGAGCATATGCTGTTAGAAAAATGGCACCGATAGACTTGCTTGACGCAGTGTTGCCATAAACCTTCAATTTGTAAAAAACACGATGTCTACGAAGCACAATAAAGCTAAGTTCAATGAAATGAGGTAAGCCTGTATTTAAGACAGGCAGAAACAGAGAAGAGCAAAGAATTAGAAGGGATTAGCCTACTGGAAGCCAACTTTTTAAGGGTTTCACAAACAGCTGATGGTCAAAAATGCATTCAACAAAAATATCCAATAAGATATTGACTGAAAAGTGACAATTGGGTTTGACAACTGAAGGTTTTAATGACTTTTGTGGTTTTGGTGGGGTAATTGGTTTGCAAGTAGGATTCAGATAAAAGAGTAAATAGAAAGTGAGGAAAAACAGTAAATGTATTACCCTTTCAAGAAGGTTAGCTTAGAGAAGGCAAGCCTAGAAAAGGGGAAAGCAAGGTGTAGTGACAGTATTACAAAATGGAAGAGGCCTATAAGATTTATCTCTCCTGTGTTTAGCTGACTAGTGATACAATTAATTGACAAAGGAGTTTAGGGGATTAAATTTGGGATAGGAAGAAAAGGTGGGGAAATAACCACTTCTGCTTAGGACATGGTGAGATGCACATGTAGATATATTTAAGCCAAAAGTTAGATGTAAATGCCTAGAAGGGAAGACAGATTAGAGACTGCAAATTGAACAGTCATTAGCAGATTGGTAGTAGCTTAAGCCACTGCAGTAGATGAAGTTGTCCAGATGGATCATAAACAGTGAGAGAAAATTCAATCCTGTTAAATAAAATGTTCAAAAGGCAGATGGAGGATGTATAATTATCAGAATTCATTGAGTAGGAATAAATATCATAAAAGAAAGGTAAAGAGAGAGTGAGTTGGAGATGACAAGAGAATTGAAAATTTCAGGAAGGAAACAGTCAACCAAAAGAAAAAAAAAGGTAGAGTTTGGTGAAAATTAAAAACAAAAATGTTTTTTCCAGTTAATGGAAAGACCACAGGACTGGGAATCCCCTCTCAGAAAAATCATATTTAGAGCTGCAAAACTCTTTGGAGCCTATCATTTTACAGATAGAGAAAGTCTAAAACATTAGCGACTTCATTATGTTCAACACAGTCAAAGGCAACAACAGGAAAGATCTTACATTATACAAAGAAAATATTAGAAACAAATATCTAGGAGAAAATTTGCAGGAAATCTTCTGTTACTGAAGTGTTTGAGGGTGATTAGAAGAACAGAATAATCCAAGAAAACGTCTTGAAGGGTTGTGATTTTTGGAACAATTACTGGATTTTGGATTTGAAAATAGTCACAGTAGGTTGCACAAATTAATTTGCTATGCTTGAACTGATATCCACTGAATTAATATATCTTGGATTTGAACATGCAAGTTTATGCAATCAATATAAAAATTAGCATGCCTGAGCTAATTGAAAAATGCTCATTCAATTGTTATAAAGTCATCAAAAGAAAAGCAAAAAATAGATCATAAATGTGATTTGCTTGTTAACTAACCAATGCTATCTAAAACATACTCTTATACTCATTTTTACTATTACCTCTGGAACATTTCTCCATTTTTAAAAACAAACATTATTACTTCCGTTATTTCCTAGTCTTCCATTTCCCTTGCCAAAAGACAGCCAAAACAAGCCAAGAGTTCATCTTGAAATCTAAGGAAAACATCCCCAAACTCTGAGCAAACTCTGAGCAAGAGCATATGCGGCTGGAGGTGGTGGGGGAGTGAAGGGAGTGTTTTGGCCGAAACAGAATCTGTATCGCAGTCCTTTTAAGTCAGTTTTTGAGAAATACTCATATCTGCACACACGTATACACTTATATACTTAAGAACATTCACATACACACACACACACACACACACACACGTGAAATACTGTGTCAATACACTAGCCAATTGTGTTTTCTAGAGCAGGAGGTCTCAATCTTTATTATGCAGGACATTGGGGGAGCTTGTTCAAATGCAGACTTAGAAAATCTTATTTCAAATGATTTAGTAAATCCAGGACAGGGCCTGAAATTCTGCAACTCGGACAAGTGCCTAGGCAATGTCTTTGCAGATCTGACAATATTTTATATGGCAGAGTTCCAGAATACATACATTTTGTTTGGAAAATTAATATAAATATATAGATGTATACTTAAATACAAGCATTAAAATATTAAAATATCAGATGGTAAAAATATGGGAATCATAGCTTAATCAATTCAACCTTATCAGTAAACTTCAAAATAAACCTAATGCTCCCACAAAGTAGTCAGACAATACTTTATTACCCTAAATCCCTCTCTTCTTGAAGGTATATAGTCAAGATGAATTCATCATTGTTGTGAATTCTTATTTCACTTCTATCTAAATCACTCTTTTAAGCATTTTATAATTTACTGATCTGCATTGTTAACTGTTTCAAGGGTATAAATTATCTGCCCAATATTTTAAGTTCTTTCCTGACAAGGTAAATAACAAACATTATCTAGAAGAGAGAAGACACTGTTCAACACAAGCATGTATGACAATCTCTTTCATTTTATTTCAGATATGTTGAATATGTGATCATTACAGCTGGATGATAATTTCTCAAGATATGTATTAAGTGGCCAATTTTCAACTGTCCAAGGAGATTTGCAACCTTAACAAACATAGGAAAACCATTGTAAAAAGAAACCTATGACTTAATACAAAATGATTTTGTGTTTACAAGTATTATGAAGTTTATCTAAAGATGAAAAAGTAATTTTTTCATTTCTAATGAAATAATTTGAAATACAAATGAGCCTTTTATGAGCTTTTGGATGCATTGATATATGGTTCGGTAAAACAAATAA
This sequence comes from Aethalodelphis obliquidens, assembly GCF_003676395.1. Classification (NCBI taxonomy): domain Eukaryota; kingdom Metazoa; phylum Chordata; class Mammalia; order Artiodactyla; family Delphinidae; genus Aethalodelphis; species Aethalodelphis obliquidens. The sequence goes on along the minus strand of NW_020837945.1, from coordinate 41,449,926 downwards.
TAGCAATATGGCTAACTAACTGAAGGAAATTTGTTTTAATGGCGTCATAACTGAAGCTATATTTATGGCTTAGGTTAAAATTTAGGTGTATCTAGAGTAATTTTTAATAAAAAAAGAAAGGTGGTAAAGGATTATTAAATGCTCTATAGAAGTATATTTTGAGAACACATGGCTTCAATTTTGTTTCTCAAGCATCTTGTAAGCCTGAACATAAAATAGCATTACTCAGTACAGAAAAATTAACTGATTATGTGCTTGTCTAACCATAGTCGTCAATTCAGCTGGGATCCGGAAAAATAATCCATATTAAGTCATAGGGATCTTATATTCAACAGTGTCAAACATTTGTGATTTTTCACGGATGCTCTGGTTTCCACAAGTGCCCAAATAACCTCACCTGCTTTTCTAATTTGTCTCCTAGATTGTGCTATGGGTCAGTGATCCCTATTCTGTCACGTCAATATAGTGGTTAAATAATGATAAATAATTTAAAATGTGGCAGGTAATCCACATCTTAATGTCAATCATCTTTACCTGTGTAGTATTTCTCAAGTTAAAACGGAAGTTACTTCGGTCACAAACTCTAGGTTTTTATATATCCAAATCTATTTCCTTAAATAAAAAATATGCATTTTACAGAGGTGTTTGAAGCTCAAAAGCTAACTAAATTGAAAAAAATAAATCAAGGTAAAGGGGAGTGCACCTAAAACTTTAATTACAAATATACTGATGATATATATTGTTTTCTAGAAAAAAAAAATTAAACCCTCCATCAGTTCTTAATTATGGCAATGAAAGGATTCAAAATGTGCATGTTACATTCTTATTATTTCAAATGTGTTAACTTTTCAATTTCTTTAACTTAGTTAGTTTAGGCTTAAATATTCAGTAATTATTTTTTTTTGAAACACTTGCAGAAGTCAAGGCCCAAGCAAAAACCTAGACTTTTTTCAATTCACTTTAGAACACAAAAGCTGGAATAAATTTACAAGTCAAGCTCTCATATAAGAAATCTGTCTATTGGAGGTACCATCACATCTAAACATGTGAAGGAGTAATGGCATGTGCCAGTGCTCCCTTCACTGGATTTCATGAAAGATTTTTTATTGTGAAGTCTCTGGTTTAGGAAACTGCTATAGCCATGCTCTCCACTAGAGGGCTCTGCAGAAGCAGCAGCCGCTGCAGTTGAAGATTCAGGTATTTAGATCAGCTCAATGACACAAAGCCCAGAGGTCTTCACAGGAACTAGCACAACTTTGTTTTTAGGTTTAGTTTAATTAGTTTCATGATGGGTACTAATTAAGATGGGTTATGAATGCCTACGTGTGATCTTTATCTGATCACATAACATTCTTTTACTTACCTTATCTGGACCCTGTGATGAGTTCATCCTAGCCCTGAGGAATCAAGAAAAGAAAGTGTCACGTTTGATTCCTGATTCAGAGAAATCCACCCATTTCCACACTAAAAAGTGTTGAGATAAGACACATTTCTTTATCATTCTCCTCTTTATGCAGTGTTTCCTTGTTAAATTTCCCCATTAAAATGCATAATGAGAATGACATGAATGTAAGATTTACAGTATATTATATTTTCTGCAAAATATATGATTTAGTAAAATTTACTGGAAAAGGTAAGGAAATATGATAAAACTGACAATGAGAAAATTGTCAAAATCCCAAAACGGATAGTCATTGCCTAAGAAGTCCTCTTAGTGTATGGCGGAGAAAAGACAGGGGCTTGTCTGTGTCATTATGGTAAGGGTATTGCAGAGAGCAACCACAGCAAAAACTAAATAATTTGGACTGAGCACTTTAAATTGAGAGGTGTACAACTTCAAGAAGGGATTAACATAAAAATGAATAGACCAAATGTCCTAATCTGTTCTGGGCAGCAACATACCTGATGTTCCTGAGGATGTGTCTTGCTTCCATTAGTAAAAGTGATTCAACCTATCATGATTTTCAAGACAGACATGATACACTCCTTGAATAAGTACAGAAAAATCTCGTAGGGATGAGCTTTTTCTGTGGAGGATACCATGCATAACTTAAAAAAGCTAATCTCTTATTCTATCTTTACTGTAAAACCTTGAATTATCTGTTTTTAATATCCTTCAGAATGAAAGTTTGCACAACTTCCATAATATTTAACAATGTCCTAAAAATTTTCTAACTCTGAACTATATTTGATGGGTTGCTGGAGACCCTTCACTGATGGAGTAATACGCCAAACCTAAGAAATACATACTATATTATGACAAGCCTAATAATGTCCAGAATACTGGACTGCTAGAAATATAGGGATGCGTATGGATGCCAAGTAGCCTACAGACCATCTGTGACCAATGTCTGAGACTTTCAGAACATGACTTCATCCAAAACACTATGTAATTAAGCAAATACAATGTGAACTCCAGGAAAGCAGAGGTTTTGGTCTGTTTTGTTCCCTGCTGTCTTCCCAGCATTTACAATAGTGTCCAGCACATAGTAGGTCTACAATCAATATTTATTGCATGAATGAAAATGTAATTCATATTCATGATAAGAGACTTAAAGTTCATTTTTTAATTGTTCTCTTTTGTCCCTTTTTTGGATTCATTTTATGTCAGACTTCAACACTCTACCTACTAGCTTGCTTCTTTAATTTTCCTTTTCAGTTTAACACAGCCCAAATGTAGGCAGGAGTTACTCACATAGCAGTGAGTTAGTAACACTTATTTCACTGTGTTTGAATAAATTGATACATTTATTGTATTTTTGATAGTAATCTTATATGCCTGCCCCTTTAAAAACATAGACAACTGGGTTGACTAGACAATATTAAGGGCTGTTTAAATGAACCATTGACCCTAGAGTAGGTAGCCAGAAATTATTCTTAAGGCAAGCAATAAATAAACAGCAATTTTTTTCTGTATATCCATTGAATTTGTTTAGCAATCTTTATGTTAACTTACTTATCATTCATAATAGATTTTATACAGAGACATTTAAAGAATGATAGGAGCAAAACAAAACTGTAATTTAGTAAAACTGTGCAAATATTTTCAATATGTAAAATTATCTTTCCTTTTAGTTTTTGAAATTTAAAATCCTTGAAATGCAATATTTTATTTTGTGGGTTTTTTTCTCTCAAATAGGAAGAAGAGCATTCTTATAGCTTTAAACTCCCAACAAATCAAGTCAAACAGTCAGAGAGCTCTAGGTCTCATGCTTTCATAAATAATAAGAATATAACTATTATGTATCAATGTTTTAAATGACTGCAGAAGAATCAAATATTATAGTCAAATTTCAATTTTTCGACTTCCTGTAAAAAAGCTATTTAATGTCCACAAAGTTTAATTTGTATCTTTAATTAACTGTACCACATGTAAGTCATCTTCATTTTAGAGGCATCAATATTTACCAAACTAGCAATACCTTTATTTGCAAAATAACACATTATGTAATAGAATGACTCTAGCATCTGATTTATAGAGAAAGCCCGGTTGGCAGCTGTAAGAGTTAAGGTCCTTATTTGTCCTCAGGACAAGTATGTTACAGGAAAAGATAGTGACACTCAGGTCCCTCTGTGCTGCTCTGCACCTCATGTGTCGGGTCATGTCTAGTAGTCTTTTATTTGTTAATTTTCCTAATCAAAGTACAATTACCTGAATATCCTTTTGTAGCCACTTGCATTTTTTAATTAATCTTAAGATTATAAGGAAAGAACCTAGAGAAAAATATTACTGCATTATTTGTGAGGTTTAAGAGAAAAACCTAGCTCCTTCATCTTTATTTATATATTTAGTTATCCAAGAATTTAAGAACAAACGGGGTTAACTTTGGGTGAAGAAAAGCTTCCAGGTAGGCCTAAAAACAGAAGTCAGCCTGCTTAACACAGTTTCTGAATATTACAGAGAGGTCTTCCAACTTGGAAAGATGAGTTCTTATTCCCTTGATGCTTCTTTGCTTTATGGAGCATCACAGTCCTAGAATTAATCAGTGAATGATGTTTCAGTAAAACCTACTACAGTGAGGAATTCTTCAAAGAAATCTTGAAACATACTTCACCAGGTTATATTACAATAGAGTAAACAGAAAAATTAAAAAGGGAAAATAAAAAGGCAGATGTAAATTACAGTTATAGAAAAGTCATTATATCCCCCAAATCATTCTAACATCCAGACTGAGTTCTAGTAGTTATTTTTGCTCAATTACAAACTCTCTAGAAAGCAGTAAGTTCTTAGAGAAATGGAGTAAATATAATTGAGTGACAGACAGTGATTCAATCTATTTGATCAAGACCCCTCTTTCCATCATCTTACTTTGTGTATGAACATTTAATAAATGTTTAGAAATTACTGCACGATCTCATTGTTAGCACCTTCTCAAGAGGTCTTACTATGAATAAAATTTTCATCTATATTTCCTGACTTAGCTGGCAAATCAGCTAACATATTTGGGGAAGAAGGCTAATAACGCTGCGTAAGTCTGTCTTACTGTTCCCTAATGACTGACTTCCAGAGGAAGGCTGGACTGGGTAATTAAACAATGATAGGCAGCAACTAGAACAAAAGTGTGGATGAGAGGAAATGTTCAAGCTCAAGACATACAGAAGGCATGAACTCTTTAAAGCAAATTCAGTAACAGGCCACAATTAGAGATCAATAGATACATTATATTTGCGATTTATAAGGAGTAATTTTTTTCTAATGCCTAGTGATACTCTATTTTTCTTCCAAAGATGGCAAATGCAAGAAAAGTGAAAGTAAAAAGCAGTGGCGTGTTATAAAGTTTAATGAGTACAAACATCCCCCCCGAGATAGTTATTACCTGTCTTAGTGGCTTTAACTTACCTTCCTAAGAACAGTACTTTGATTATGAAAAACAAGGTTTTTTTTCAGAACTATTATAGATTTTTCTTCATGGGTTTTAAAATTCCAGAAATTCAGTATTTTTAAATTTAAAATGGACTAACTGAAGATAGAAATTAAGAGAATATGTTAATTAGTTAAATGTTTATTTCCAATTTGAAATTATATTATTAGTTTATATTTCTTATTGAGCTTTTTAAAACAGCTAAACTGAATCAGAAACATATAATATGAAATATATTAATTAGGAAATTTGAAAGAGGGTGTATCTATGGTTTTTGGTAGAAAGCCAGCATGTCGCATACACTCCTCCAAAAAATTTCTACCAGAAAATGGAGTGCCAGGATTTTCTTAAGCAAAAAATCTGCAGGAAGAGCAGCTGGGCCAGCTGCGCCATGGCCGCTGAGCCTGCGCGTCCAGAGCCTGTGCTCCGCAACGGGAGAGGCCACAACAGTGAGAGGCCCGCGTACCACAAAAAAAAAAAAAAAAAAAAAAAAAAAAAATCTGCAGGAAACCTGTAATTTAAAATATTCTGCTTAACAATTTCCTTGGAAATACCCACAAATGGTGATTTCAATATTTGAGCTGAAGTCTTGCTTCAACCAGAGGAAAAAAAAGTTAAAAACAAGACAATGTTAAACATGTATCATAGAATTAAATATCAAGGATCACCGACTATATATGTATATACATATATATCCTAAAACCTCTAACTAAAATTATCTGGTTCTTAACAATAGCAACATTTAATGTGAGACTCAGCCACAATAAAAAATTAACTGTAGGGCTTCCCTGGTGGTGCAGTGGTTGAGAGTCTGCCTGCCGATGCAGGGGACACGGGTTTGTGCCCCGGTCCGGGAGGATCCCACATGCTGCGGAGCGGCTGGGCCCCGTGAGCCATGGCTGCTAAGCCTGCGCGTCCGGAGCCTGTGCTCCGCAATGGGAGAGGCCACAACAGTGAGAGGCCCACGTACCGCAAAAAAAAAAAAAAAAAAAAAAAAAAAAATTATTGTAATATCATGAATAGAATTAATCATCTCTAACTTGCCTGCTGAGTCACACTTTTTGCAAAAGATATCTAAAATATTGTGAAAACACTGACATTTTCTTTATAGGTGAAAAAGAAAATTCTTGTCATTGATCAGAACCTACAAGTTCACTCTCACCAGGGTAAACAGGTTAATTCTGTACAGTGACATGAACTCCAAGGAGATTTAAGATCAGCACGTTTGGTTAAGGGAATGATGACAACCACGTGAATGTAGTGATTAGAATGTTGACACTAAGACTGTTTTAGTTAGAGCTCATAGGAACATACACAAAAGCTCCTAAGACTATTTTTTTCACTAGTGGCTATCAAAGAGAAATAATTATTTTTGTCGAATTTTGACCATTATATCACTAGAAAGAGAAGACTGAGAATTCTAGAAGCTAAAATTTAAAAGTATTTTTTCCCTCTATTACATTTTACAAAGCCAGTTTGCTTGAATGTGTTATTGTGATTGTGGGAATCATGTTATACACGTTAGATACGATTTTAAGGTGACACAATTATTTAATTTGAATGGGAACTTGAAAAAGAGGATTTCTTTTTTAATGTAAATCACATGAAAATATAATAATTTGATTTGTTATCTGTAATCCAGGAACTAATGATACATAAGTAATAGATCAAAAAAATGTACACTCTCCCAGGCTTTTTGAGTGAAAAATCACCACAAAAGCTTACTTAAATTTAGTATAGTAAGGTTTCAGAGATGAATGAAACCTATGCTTTAATAAAAAAAAGCCTATTTCTGAGAAATATGTCTCATTTCTGCCCAAACTTGGTGTGTAAACCTAAATAAGAGTCTCTGTCGTTTTACTGTCTTAACTGGCAACATTTTTTTTTTTTTTGGCCTCTGATTTATAAGGTCTCCTACAGTTCTAACCCTTTTATTTATAAAGCAAATTGAAGTACCATTAGTTTTTAATATAGTACACTAGTTTCTTTTATTTACTTCAACTGGACATTGCACTATTGGTTATACCAATTGGTATACTGAAGCAAGTAATCTCAATAGTAATATATTTGCCTGCCTTGTCAATGTGTATTGCTATTATTGTGTATGTTGCCTTTTTTTTTTTTTACTTTAAAACTACAGCTTCAATTACTATCAGATTAACAGGTGATGCCTAACTACTGGTTGTCTTCTACCCATCTGACTCTCAAGAAGCAATGCAGGCAGTTCATAAGAGAGTCTCTTCAGAAGAAGCACGATGAACCTAAGTAATACTGAAAACGGACATAGAAATTTCCTGGCTCTTCCCTCATCCCACCATCTCTATCATATCAACATCACTTAAAAGTAGTTTTAGAACAAAAAGAATCTCTCTCATTTATAGAATGTTTGGAATTTACAAAATGTAGGGGAAAAAAGCCTGAAAGATATCTTAACACATATTCTTCCAGTTTCATTTGTTCTTTTGCATGTATACATTTACATAGGTTTGATCTTCCTAAATAAATCAATCCATCAGGCTACTCATTTTATAGCATTTTAAAAGATGTTATCAACAGTTAAAAATCATTTTCATAGTTACACCAATATGTAGTCCTGAGGACATACCATACTTTGATGATTTGCTTCCATTTTAAAAATTGCTTTTATTTATAATTTTCATACAACTGCATCTATTTAAAGTGTACACGTATTTGAATTTTGATGGATATATACATCTTTAAAATCCTCCCTGTGAACAAGATGTAGAATACTTCCATCACCCCCAAAAGTGTTCTCATGCCTATCTGTAGTCCATCCCTCCTTTGTTGCTCAGCCCCAGGCAATCATTCATATACTTTTAGGAACAATCCATTAGTTTCCATTTCCTAGAATTTTAACTGAATGGAGTCTTAGAGTTTGTGTTATTTAAGTCTGACTTTTTTTCACTCAGGGAAATGAATTTCAGATCATACATGTTGTATGCATCAGTAGTTTGTTTCTTTTTATTGCTGAGAATTATTTCATTACAGGAATGTAACACGTATTTTTTAACCCATTCACATCTGGATAGATATTTGGCTTTTTCCCAGCTTTTAGCTATTGTGAATAAAATTGCTATGGAAATTCATGTATAAGCAGTTTTTGTGAATATTTATTTTTAGTTCTAGTGGGTAAATATCTAGAAATGAAATGGCTAGATCATAAGATAGATGCATTTTAAACATTTAAAGTAACTTTCTGATATCTCAAAAACAATGTACATGAGATCCAGTTGTTCCAAACCTTTGTCCATAATTGACATTTTTTTTTGTATTTTATTTTATTTTTTTACACACATAAAATAAAGCATTTATTTGATTATGATTTACAGCTTGCCAAGGTTCGGCATCAATTACAAAAATCCAAACTGAAAAAAATAAAAACAACAGAGCTTTGGAGAAATAATATAACATAACCTACTTACTTAAAAATACAAACACAAAAAAGTCCACCTAATTTTTAAAATCGTTACATTTTTGTTTGCTTTAGTTGATATAATTCTGAAAAGAAAAAATAGATAACTCAAGCCCAGTTAATATACATGTTATCTTTCAGGAATCGTTTATAAAGAAAGATTTGTGGCAAGATAATCACTAATGGTTGACTTTACTGGAAAAACTAATTTTGAAGTAAGTCAGGAATTCCTTCAAAGCAGTAGATACACTTAGAAACATCCAGCTTGTCAACTGCAAATCGAGTAACAGTGTTGCTCCTGCAAAATTTTTTCACTGTCATTCTGAAGTGAACTAAGCATAATTGACATTTTAATTTTAACCATTCTAATCATGAATAGTGGTTTCTCACTGCATTTTTTTAAAAATTTATTTATTTATATTTTATTTTTGGCTGCATTGGGTCTTTGTTGCTGCATGTGGGCTTTCTCTAGTTGCGGCGAGCGGGGGCTACTCTTGGTTGCAGTGTGCAGGCTTCTCATTGCGGTGGCTACTCTTGTTGCGGAGCACAGGCTCTAGGTGCAAGGGCTTCAGTAGTTGTGGCGCGCGGGCACAGTAGTTGTGGCTCGTGGGCTCTAGAGTGCAGGCTCAGTCGTTGTGGAGCATGGACTTAGTTGCTCTGCGGCATGTGGGATCTTCCCAGACCAGGGCTCAAACCCGTGTGTCCTGCACTGGCAAGTGGATTCTTAACCACTGTGCCACCAGGGAAGTCCTCTCACTGCATTTTTAATTTGCATTTTTTCCCTGATGATTAATGCATCTTTTTGATGTTTGGCATCTTTTCATGTGCTTCTTGACCATCTGTATGTCTTCTTCTGTGATATCCATTCAAATCTTTCACCTATTTTTTAATTGGTTGTCTGCGTATTACTGAGCAATAAAAATAAATTTCCTGAAATCCTTTGTAAGATAAATGTATTGTGAATATTTTCTCTCATCCTTTGTTTTACCTTTTTGTTGTCTTAATACTTTATTTTGAAATATACAAATTTTTAATTTTGGGAAAGTCCAATTTATAATTTTTTCTGTTACATATTATGTTTTACGTCCTCTCTAAGCAGTCTTTACTTCAAATTGGTAAAATTTTACTTCTATGTTTTTTTCTAGATGCTTTGTTATTCTAGCTTTCTAGTTAAGTATTTGATTGACTTAGAGCTAATGTTTTTATGGTGTGGATAGGTTTAAATGTTCATTTTTTTTCCTATATGAATATCCAGTTTTTCTAGCACTGTTTATTCAAAAGACTTTCTCTACTCATTGAACCCTTTTGACATTTTTGTCAAAAAACAATATTGCATATATGTGTAGGTGTATTTACGGATTCTTTATTCTGTTGTATTTATCTATATGCCTATCGTTTTACCAATACCACACTGGCTTGATTACTAAATAATTTAGATAGAAGAAATGTTAACATTAGTTTGTTCTACTACTTAGTTCTTCCTTCTAAACATTGCTTTGAATATTCTAGGTCATTTGCATTTCCATATACAATTTTGCATCAAATTGACAATTTCTATGAAAAAATGTTCTAAGAGTATGATCAAGATTGCAATTAGGGCAGAATTACTATTTTAACAATATTGAGCCTTCCAATGTGTGAACATGAATATTTTCATTTATTGATATCTTCTGTAACTTCTCAGTAATATTGGGTTGCCCAAAAAGTGCCTTTGGTTTTTAAGTAAAAATAAAAGACACATTTTTCATTTTCACCAAGAATGTTATTGAACAACATATTCACCCTTTTGTTCCACTACCTTCTGCCGTTTTCCAGGCAAATTCATAATTCCATCTTCCCATAACGTTTTATCTTCTCGAGCAAAGAACTGTTCCAGGTGCCTTTTACAGTCTAAAATTCGAGGGAATTGAAATTTTTTCCATTAAGAGAATTTTGTAATGACCGAGATGAATGGAAATCCGAAGGTGCAATGTCTGGTGAATACGGCGAATCAGAACTTCCCAGCTAGGCTGTAACAGTTTTTGCCTGGTCATCAAAGAAATATGTGGTCTTGCGTTATGCTGATGGAAGATTATGCATTTTCTGTTGACTAATTCTGGACGCTTTTTGTCAAATGCTGCTTTCAGTTGGTCTAATTGGAAGCAGTACTTGCTGTAATTAATTGTTTGGTTTTCCAGAAGGAGCTCATAATAGAGGACTCCCCTCCAATCCCACCATATACACAACATCATCTTCTTTGGATGAAGACCAGCCTCTGGTGTGGTTGCTGGTTTGCTTATTTCGCTTGCCCCACGATCTCTTCCATTCCACATTATTGTACAGTATCCACTTTTCATCACCCATCACAATTTGTTTTAAAAATGGAACGTTTTCATTACATTTAAGTAGAGAATCGCATGCAGAAATATGGTCAAGAGGGTTTTTTTCGCTTAACTTATGTGGAACCCAAACATCAAAGCAATTCACGTAACCAAGCTGGTGTAAATGATTTTCAACACTTGATTTGGATGTTTTGAGTATGTCAGCTAGTTCCCACGTGCTATAACGTTGATTATTCTCAATTAATGTCTCGATTTGATCACTATCAACTTCAACTGGTCCACCTGAACATGGAGCATGGTCCAGTGATTAAAATCCAGCATGAAACTTCACAAACCAATTTTGACACAGCGCTTTGTCACAGCACCTTCTCCATACACTGCACAAATCTGTTTTTGCATTTCGGTTGCGTTTTTACCTTTCTTGAAATAATAAAGCATAATATGCTGAAAATGTTGCTTTTTTTCCCTTCCATCTTCAATATTAAAATGGCTACACAAAAATTCACCAATGTTGATGCCTTTTTTTAAATGCACGCGGATATGACAACTGTCACATACAATCTAACAAAATTGTGTCAAATGAAGTTAAAGATGACTAAGTGCTACTAGAGCCATCTTATGGAAAAAAATGAACGAAGCTTTTGGCCAACCCAATATTTTATACTTTTCTGTTTAAATGCCTTGCATATCTTTTGTTAAATTTATTCCTGTGTTTTATGTGTTCTGATGCGATTACAGATTTACCTTCTAATTTTTTACTGCTAGTATGTAAATATATATTTGCTCAATTGTATTGACCTTTATCTTGCAACCTTGATAAATTTATTTGTTGGTTCTAGTACTGTTGTATATTCCTCAGGATTTTCTATGAAAAAAATCTTGCCATCTCTGAACGGAGGCAGTTTATTTCTTCCTTTTGAATCTTTATGCCTTTTCTGTATTTTTCTTTTGTTATTGCGATGATTGGGACCTTCAGTACAATGTTGAAATAAAAGTGATGAGAGCATCCATCCTTCTCTTCCTGATCTTGCAGGGGAAGCATTTAGTATATCACTGTATTAGTCAGAGGTACCCAGAGAGACAGAACCAATAGGTTGTGTGTGTGTATTAAAAAATGAGATTTACTACAAGGAATTAACTCATGTGATTATGAAGATTGGCAATACAAATTCTTCAGGGTAGGCAGCAGGCTGGAGACCCAGGAGAGTCAGTGTTCCAGTTTAAGTCTAAAGGAATTGCTGTAGAACCATAAGAACCAATGTTGCAGATGAAATCTAATGGCAGTCTGCTGGAGAATTCCCTCTTGCTCAGAGAGGCCTAGTCTGTTTGTTCTATTCAAGCCTTCAACTGATTGGATGAGGCCCACCACATAATGGGGAGCAATCTGCTTTATCCTCAAAATCTACCAATTTAAATGTTAATCTCATCCAAAAGCATCCTCATAGTAACACCCAGAATAACATTTGACCAAATACTTGGGCACCCTATGGTCCAGTCAATTTGACACATAAAATTAGCCATCACAATCACCATTAATTATGATGTTAGCTGAAAACAATTTGGGAAAAGCTTTCATCATGAATGAATATTGTAAGCTGTCAATTTTTTTTTTTTTTACTGCTTCTTTTGGAAGGATCATATGGCTGTTATCCTTCATTCTGATATGGTGAATTACATCATTGATTTTGAACATTAAAACAAATTTGTGGTCCAAGAATAATCCCTACATAGTTATAGTCTATTGTCCTTTAATATGTTTTTGTATTCAATTTGCTAATATTTTGCTAATGATTTCTACATATATATTCATGGAGGATATGAATTGTTAATTTTCTTTTTTTCAGTTTTTGGCATTAGGGATACGCTAGCCTGGTAAAATGAGTTAGAAAGTATTTCCTCCTCTTTTTGGAAAGTGCTAATGTACAATCCTTTGAATATTTAATAGAAATCACTGATACTATCATTTATTTGGGTCTGGAGATATCTTCATGGGAAAGCTTTATAAATGAGTTCAGTTTCTCTACTTTAGTTAGGTTATATTTCATTAATTTCAGCAATATTTTAAAATTCTCACTATAGTTGTCTCTTTTTTTAAATATCTTTTGTTAACTATTTTATTAATTGTCAATTCAGATTTTATATTTTGTGCCAATTTTGTTGTATTTCTTCAAAGAATTTGTCAATTTCACCTAAGTTCTTAATTTTCTTGGTATATGTTTTTAAAAAAATATATAATATAAATTATTCTGCACATTATTACTCTTTAAAACTATAATATTTTTTCCTGGATTCTTTCTTTGTAACCTTGGAAGAGTTGTTACCATTTTATTAGCTTCTCTTGAGAAATGAGTAATGGCTTTTAGTGGGTTTAGAAATCCCAGAAAGCTTTTTTCCTATAGATACTTTAACAATTCTTTACACACTGTGAATAGCAATATTCTTATCACTCTTTATACCCATTTCTAAAATTTTATAGTTCTTTCAAATCACAAAATATTTAATAGAGAAAAAGAGATTTATAGATAATATAAACTTGCCCATTTGTTTTTCTAATAAAAATAAAATTTTGTTCTTGCCAAACACATTGTTATGCTTGATTAATATGCCTCAATAGGCTTAAAAATATGTTTGCCCAAGACTGCCCCAAAATAAATGATAGTGGGGGTAGGCAGGACATTACAATTAATAGCAAAACTATATTTAAATTAAATTTAATATAAATGATAAACTAAACACATGTAACCAAAAAATATATGAAGTTCTTTGCATGTGTCTACTTCTAGTCTTTGTTGAGGTAAAATATACTAGATTGACATTAGTTGTAATTATTTTTAGACTGTCACCGATTCACTATGTTTAAGTTGAGAGGAATTTAATCATTCTGCTTCAAATTTGTTCAACTGAAACACTATATTTGTTTCTCGTATTTTCATTTCTAAGAGAACAATAGCAAATGTTTTTGAGATAACATTACCTGTATACACATATACATATGGATGTAAAGATACACATATAGATCAAGTAAAGTTTTCACGAATATTCTCCTCACACTAAGCTTTGAAAAATAAATTCTTCAGGTGAGACTCCTGCCTTTTGCAGAGCCACATAAATACTGATGTTACTGTAATAATATTAAAATAAAACATTAGATATTTTATTTTCCTTTTCCTTGTCAAAACCAGAAAACATACATGAAATCACTAATAATTGCTCCCCATTCCTCAAAAAAGTGTGAGTGCAAGATACAGTGGAATCACTGAGAATACTCTACTGTCCCAAGAAAAATGCCTATATTAAGAGTGTTGATTCCTGATAACTTCAAAGAATCTAAGCTTTGTATATAACAAGATAGGGCTTTCTATGTGCAATTCATCAGTGGCATTGGCTTATAGTTAAGTGAACAAAGTAAGAACTTAACCCCATCTCTGACTTGTTAGGTCCCTTGGGATCCAAAGTAGATCTCTGTGTCTAGAATCTAGAAATGTCTTAAGAGAGTTGCATCAGTTCCTGGCCTGTCCTTCAATCAGCATTTTTTTTTTTTTACCAATTTTCTCTTAAAAACCCATTTTGAGATTCTGACATTCATTTTTTTAAACATTTTTATTGATACATGTAACTCCCATATTATAAGATTCACCACAGTGTGCAATTTAATGTTTTTTTTAGTATACTCACAGAACTGTGCAAGCATCGGTCACCATCTAAATTTAGAACATATTAATCATCCCAAAAGAAACTCCTACCTATTAGCAAGCATTCCCTAGTTAACACTAGCTCTTTCTTTGCTGCCCCCAGCACCCAGCTGTTGGCAACTGCTAATCTACTTTCTGTCTCTATAGATCTGCCTATTCTGGAAATTACATCAAATAAAATCATACAATAGATGGTCTTTGGTGTCTGGCTTCTTTCACTTAGCATAATAATTTCTACATTCAACTATGTTGCAGTTGAATTAATACTTAATTTTTTTAATTCACAAATGATGTTCCATTGCATGGATATACCATTTTTTATTTATCCATTTATCTGTTGATAAACATTGGGGTTATTTGCACTTTTTGGTTATCATGCATAAATTTTGGGTGGATGTTTATTTCCCTTGGGCACATAACTAGGAGTGGAATTATGAGTCATATAGTAACTCTATGCCTAACTTTTTGAGGAACTGAAAATTGTTTTCTCGAGAGGTTACCATTTTACATACTCACCAGCAGTGAATGAGAAGTCCAATTTTTCTTCATCCTCCCCAGAACTTGTTATTGCCTGTCTTTCTGATAATAGCTATCTTAGGGGGTATGAACATGGTGGTTTTGATTTATATTTACCTAATATTTCATTATGCTGAGCATAATTTTAGGCCCTTATTACCCCAGTGTGTATCTTCTTGGAAGAAACATCTAGTCAAATTCCTTGCTAGTTTTTTAATTGAGTTATTTTCCTTTTTATTATTAAATTGTAATTGTTTTTTATATATTTGGAATTCTAGTCCCTTATCAAATATATTAATATTTTCTACCAGTCTGTGAGCTGTCTTTTTATTTTCTTGATGTTCTCATTTGTAAGACAGAGGTTTTTATTTTTGATGAATGTTAGTTTAGCTATTTTAAAAAGTTTGTCACTTGTGTATTTGATATGATCCCACTTATAAAAGATATTATAAATACTACTGCCTAATCTGAGGGCATGAATATTTATATTTGTGTTTTATTCTAATCCTTTTATAGTTTTATCTCTTACATTAAGGTCTATGATACTGTTAATTACTTTTTTTGTGTATGGTATAAGAAAGGAATCCAACTTCAAGTTCTTACATACAGGTGTCCAGTTGTCTTAATATGATTTGTTGAAAAGACCATTATTTCCCTATTGTATTGTCTTAGAACTTTCTTCAAGAACATATTTAAAATAAACAATCATTCAATACCAATCAGTAAAGGGATTGACTACCATGATGTCCCCTCCATTATCTTTCTCTACCCTCTATTCAAAACCAAAAATAACTTACTGTCTTCCAAAAAAGCAGGCCTTTTAGGTCATAGGAGACACAGCACCTGTCATCTCCAAAAATCTCCTATAAATAAAAAATGATTTCTTTAGAAGAAATAAAACCAACAAGTAAACATTCTGTAAAATCAATACAAGTTTCCTTTTATTTTTTTACAAGTGTGAGAATGGTTTAAAAATTTGAAATTTTATTCTTAAGCTACACTAAGCATATATTTTAAGTTACATTCTTCTTGAAAACTACTCAAGCTACTTTTTACTTCCCTTCATGTTCTCTACCCCCAAGATCTCTGCAAATATCAAAATGGTTATCCAATGACCAGGAGCTCAGCTCTGTGACAACAGCAGTGGAAATTCTGGATCCCCTTTCTAGGGGTCACCAATTTGTTCCTTATTATACACTGTAACACTTTGTGCCTATGGAAGGTTTGGGCTGGATAGAGAGATAGTTTCCCCAGAAGAAAATTATAGGATTTAGAAAACTTTGTAAATTATATGTGCCTTCGGGTAGAAGTTAAATGATCCAGGAGAAAGTACCATATTTTTTTTGAAGGCTTTCTTTCTCTTACACTATAATGCTCTAAGAAGAGCATTTTAAGTTCCAATAAGAAACACACACACAAACAAATGAAACTAAGCACCATCTGATGATTTGGCCGCAGAAGTTATAAGAATGGTGGTCAGTCTTCTTTTCATTTCTTGAAGTTATATCAGAAACAAAGTCCATTTTATTTTAAATAGATCTTCATGATAGAAATACAGTTGCTATGTTAGTTGAAATGGTCTGGTCCCTAAAAGCTTGCCGTTTATCACCTAAGGAATGCTAGAAGATTTACAGTAAAATCAGTCTTTAAAGTATGAAAGATGTGCAATATCGATTGTAGTGGGAACAGCAAAAGTCTGCATTTTAAGCAACTTTGTCTGCTGTGAACATTAGCAGATGCCATTGACGAATTCCAAAAAGAAACATGTGAGATTTATCCCCCTCTATTCTCTTCTCTCAACCAACATTATCCATTCACTCAAGAGCACTTATGTTCCTGGAACAAGAACAGCGAAAAGAAATAGCTCTTGAAATGCTACAGAGCAGGATATTTCTACCCAGGGAAAAAGCAATCTTTCATATAACTGTATTTCATTTATAAGGTATGTTCTGAAAAACTTAAAATAATATCTGCTTTAATACTATCAGGGAATATTTTGATGCAAAAAAAAATCCACTTAAGTTTAAATAAAACAATTTTCAAGTAACTCCCAGTGTCCAAATATTGGTCTTGATGACAATATTATCTACTAGTTGCAACAAAATTTATAGAAATGTTGTTCCCCATGATGATTATAAAAAATACAATCTAAATACAGAATTTAGTGCTATTTCTAACTTAGTGTGTCCAAGAACACATATGGCACAAAATTTACTTCTTTTAGCTTTACTAAATTTAACAAATGTATTAATACAAAACAGGACACAAGATCATGAGAATTACTGACTATGAATACTTGGGTAAGATAATGTAACAACCCAAAAAGCAACTTCTTAGACACTATAAGCATCAATATATAAATATGAAATTAAGTATTAGTATCCCATGTTCTGTCTGATGTATTGGTTTAAAAACAAAAACTCAGCAGTTATGATGATAATCTTTCACAGAAACAATGATAATGTTTCAAAGAACTTTAAAACTCATGCCCTTAAATAGATGAAGAATTTGTGTAGAAAAGTTTTTGCAGTAATATTTATAACAAAAAGAAAATCAAAGAAATTCCAAATAGACAATGGTTAAATAAATGCCACAGGATAGAATATTATGCAGCTATAAAAAACTAATCTTTCCAAGAGTATTTAATTACCTGGAAAAAATGCTAATGATAGAAATAAAAAAAAAAAATCAGACTGTAGAACTGTATATATTATTAGTTGGAACAATTAAAAACTGGACATATACACAGAAAAATAGGTTAGAAAGGAAAACACCAATAAAAATTATCAAACAATTACACTGGTAATTGTAAAATCATGGATAATTTTTATGTTCTTTGTTGTATGTTTTCTTTTAACAGTCATGTACTACTTTATAGATAGAAAAAAAATGTTGTCATTTGCTTTCTAATGCCAGAACAGTTAAAAGAAATGACAACATTTAGTAAAGCAGCTGGATCATCAGAGAGGGATAAATATTCTGTGGTCTGTCCCATTAAAGCTTAAACAACAACTATCATCAGTCTGAACAGATGATGATGGCTTCTGCCAGGAATCAAGTGGAAAATTCAGTTTCAAGATAGAAAGATACTAGATTCTTGCAAGTCCACAAGGAGATTCTAAGAAAACTGAAGCCCAACTAATTTTATCTATTATACTTTAGCTTTATATATATATATAGATATACACATATATATGTATTTATATATTTATAGGTACATATACATCTATTTACCTATATTCATATACACACATATATTCATATATATACATATACATAATATATACATAAATGATATATGCAAGAATCAAGATATATATATATATATATATATATATATATATATATATACACACACACATATAGGTTAATTTCAGTGAGTAAAATACACTGACATCCCATATTTGCCTATTTCCCCCCACAATAGACTATATCTGAAGAACTTAGTAGAATAAAATTTCATTTTAAATGGAACACATGGCTCTGTGCTGGAAACATGATCATACTGAAAACAATTTGCAAGGCAAGTGTGATGAAGAGGGAAGAATTCTGCCCTGGACTGACTTCCAGGAAATCTGCATGTCTTCTCTTTTCACTGTAAGCAACATGTTGGAGGTTTCCCTCTCCCACCTCTCCTTAAGCTTCTGCCCTACCTTTCCTTCTAGCCTGTTTTGGAATTCTTGAATTCTTCATAGTTTAAGAATCAATGCTTCCAATTTCCTTCCTCAAATTTTATTTTCATTCCTATCCATCCCTTTTCTTTTCCTTAGATTTCAGATGGAGAAATTCTCCTATTCCTTTCTGAGATTTATCCCTGACCTGCTGCCCTGATACAATCCTCTTCTGCATACCCCTTGCAGAATATTGTTCCATTGCCTGTTTATACCCTCTCTCCTTTCAAGGTGTCCTCAACCTCTTCTCCATATGGATTCTTTCTCTCCAGATACAAATAGTCTCAATTGCTTAACCCTAACCCTAACCCAACTGGAAAATCCTTCATTTACCTTAATTTCTCTTTCTAAGTATAGCCCCATACTGTCATACTTTCATTCATGTATTTAATCAATAATTATTGAACACCTAGTATGTGCCAGGCACTATTCTAGATACTACGAATATAGCATTGGATAAAACAGAGGAAATTCCTGCTCTACTGTAGCTTACAGTCTGAAAAGACAGGGAAGGGATGGGATGAGGATAAAAAAACAAATAAAATTTTAAGATGTCAGGTTGTAATAGAAGCTAAAAAGGAAGAATAGGGCAGGGACAGGATGAAAGGGAGTAGGCTTTTTAAAATCAGGTGTCCTGGAAAGTCTGTTTGTTAAGGTGATACTTATCAAAAAGGATCAATGTAGTGCCTTGTGAAAAACTGCGGAAATTACAGGAACTGCAAACACAAAGACCCGAGACAGGCAAAGGTCTGCGTGTTTTGTTAGAGAAATAGCCAGGTCACCCATGTGCTACAGCAGAGTTAGCTGTAGGGGATCATAGGGAAAGTGGGGAGGATGAGTTTAGAGAATCATCAGAAGGCTAAACAATGCAGAGGATTCTAGGCTGTGATAAGAACTTCATATTTCATCTGGAGTGAGATTGGAAGTGACTGGGAGGTGTAGAGCAGTGGAGAAACATGATAACTTCTCTTCTTTCTTCCAAACTCTTTGAATTTGTAATCCACTTTATCATCCCAAATTTACTTCTCTCTTCCCTTCACTGAAAACAGCTTCTGCCCTCACTATTCAGCTAAGACTAAACTAAAAAATGACCAACGATTTTCTAATTGCTATGTTGCTCAGCCTTTCCACAAACTTATCCTGTATATGACCTGTCTGCAGCTCTTGACCTAATTTCCCATCCAATTCTATATACACACAATCTCCTACATACACACAATCTCTCGTTCCTTGACTTTTCTTTTCTTTTCATGCTTCTGTTTGACCACTAGTTAATATCTAAACAGCTCCATGTGAAATTCCTGCATACACCTCTAATTCATAAGATGTAACTCAAACTCATTTCTTCATTACCATCTCACTTTTTTGGGACCCTCAATTACTTCCAGTTACCTCTTCTTGTGTGTTAAGCATCTTACTGCCATATCCAATTTGTTCCTCTCTTCTATACTCAAGTGGTCACCATTCTTTTGGGTTTTATAGCTATACTGCCTTTTAAATTTTTCTTTGATATTTCTTCCTTCCATTCCTTATGTGCCTTCTTATACTTCTGGAGGAAACTTATCTCTGTATTTCTGCATTCCTGAATCCAGAAAGTTCTCCTCAGTTCTCTCCAGGAGAAAAAAAAAGCACAATCACACATTCATCCTTCTAAAATTTAAATCTGATCATTTATGTTCCTGATCTAAAAGTCAGTTGGTTCTTCAGTTTCCAAAGAATAAAGCCTGAGCGCTGTAGCATGGTATTCATAATTCTCAACAAGGCCCAGATCCATTATCCAAAGCTTCCACACTCTGACATGGGCTGAACTCTGGTCATGAGGCACTTTTGTACCATGCTGTCTTTATTCTTCTCATCTCCTTATTTGGGTGAGTGTTCCCCATTTTCTCCATTGTATTCTGATGGATGGTAATCTTCTCCTGTAATTTACTTGAGATGTTATTTGTGTAGATCTTCAGTTCTTCAGTTAGCATTTATTACTGTATTTTCTGTAACCCAAGATATTTTATAAATTTACATTGTACCATCAATATTAAATTTATACATATCAGACTCCATCATTTCAATATAAGCTTCTTGAGCATCAGAACTCTGGTTGTCCTTTAGATAACTCTAATGCTTTGCACATGAGAATGATTCAAAAGCCATGTTCTAAATTGAACTGAGTAGGGTATATTCTCCTAATAATAAAGTTATATAGGACCTTTTAAAATAATAGTCACATCAAAAATAAGGATAGTGAACATATGCTGACTACTGTGATAAACATTAAAACAGTTCACTAATACAGTTCACTAAATACAGTTCACTAATACAGTTCACTAACATTAAAACAGTTCACTAATACTTCTTATTTTCATCTTCTAAGCACATGGTGGAATCAAAACTTACCCAACCTCTTGATGATAAACTTGTACTATTTTTTTTACATATAACAATGAAGGCAAAGAATACAGAAAGATGAGACAATTTACTCAAATTCATAAAGCTATTAAGTTGGAAAGTCAAAATCTGTATTTAGTCAAGGTTCTAACCACCCTGTACCATTTTGTCCTAAGAACTTATTAATTCATTCTGTAATTAGTAAGCACATTTTAAATGCTATAGAGCATAGTCTTTAGTCTTTAATGAGCCTGGAGCCAGATTCTCTGGATTGAAATCTCAGCTTGCCTCTTGTGAATTATGTTGCATAAGGCAAATGACTTATTCTCTCTGGGTCTTTGTTTTCACATCAGTAATATGGGGATACAAGTAGTGCCTACTTTATGGGTAGGTATCATGACAACTTTGTCTTGAAAACTTTTTGTCATGAAGATAAAAAGCATTTAGTATGATACCCGATGACAACAAGCACTCAATAAATGTAGATATTCTTATCACTTTTTAATTCCAGACACTGTCATAACAATAGCAATATGTAAAGCAAGTCATTGTCCCAGCCCCAATGTCTCAAGGAGAAGCAGACAAGTGAATCAATAACTGCAAACTAACATAGCACTATATAAGGAATGTATAAGGTCTTACGGGATGATCAAGGAGAGAGAGTTTCTACTCACCCACATGCAGTGTGCAACCTCAGGCCTGGTCGGGTGAACCAGTGCTGAGCTAATGCCTTTGATGCTGATGGGTAGCCCCAGTGCAGGAGGTAAGTGGAGAAGGCAGCAAGACAAAATGCCACCCAGCATCAGTTGTAGGAGTGGGCTAAACTGGGCTGGCAAGGGAGTGCCATGAGATTGTGAATCAGCTCAACACATGAAATTTCTCACACGAAATTTCTCATGAAGTAGAAAATCCTACCCAGCAAATTAGGGAAGCAATTATATTAAATCAGTGACAACCATGAAGGGATAAACCTAGAACTTCTTAGTGCTGCTAGGATATCTGCATTGTTCCTGTAGCCCAGTTTTTTTTGATGTTGGAAACAGAAGAGATATCAGAAGTGGTCTAGAAAATGTTCAATATTTTATGCACTCAGATGAGTAACTCGATCCCTTTGAGAACAAAATCTAGGCAAGAATTTACTTTTCCTGATTCCCTGCTATAATGGCCTGTCTTCACCAATTTATATCATAAATAGTAAAATATAAAGTGTAAACACTTATAAAATATTTTGTAAGATATTTCCATTGTTACTGTAGCAACGGGAAGATCTGTGATACAGGCAGGTATCTGTTTGAACTGGTTGAAGCATCCTTTTGGGCAGTGCTGGTCTGATCTAAAGGCAGCCTGAGCTTTCCCTAGCAGCAAGCAGAGAAAGGTGAGAAAGAAGATTACAAACAATGATACATATAGCTGTTTTGAAAAGCTATCATTTGCTCCATGTTGGTAAATATAAGAAGATAATTAAATGTAAAGAATTCCTCAGTGAACAAATATTTAGGAAGCATCTACTCGGAGCACTCTTCCAGGTGCTGTAAAGTGATAATCAAGAGATTAGATTTCAACTCTCATGGAGCTCAAATTCTAGTGGGAGATAAAGACATCACAAGTAAATAAATAAAACAAACTCAATGATGTCTTATAGTGTTAGAAGTGCCATGAAGACAACAAAATGCTGTGTAAGAGAGTGACTAGCAAACTATTTTGATTGTGTGAATCTACCTTAAGAAGTTAATATTAAGCTGAGACCCAAAGGGCTACAAGGATGTAGACATGTGGAGACATGGGGGAAGACTTTTCCAGGTATAGGCATAATTATGGTATGAATAACATAGGAAAAGAACAAATTCAGACTATGGAAGCACTGAAAAAAATCAGCAGAGCTGAAATACAGTGGACTTTTGGGAGAGCTGCCAGAGGTAAGATCAGAAAGGTAGAACAGGTTGTGACCTCATAGGGATTTATTCTTAGGGTTATGGGCCTAGGATAAGAGCCTGAAGTTTATTGTGGGAGGATGCGAAGTCAAAGAATCGTTTTAATAAAGGATTGACATGTCTGGATTAGAGTTGTTTTTCTTTAACAGCTTTACCGAGATATAACTTGTATCATATAGTTCCCCCATTTAAAATTTATACTTTAATGGTTTTTACTTATGAAACCATCACTTTAATCTAATTTTAGAACATTTGCATCACCCTAAAATGAAACCATAAACTCATTAGCACTTTTTCCTCATTCTTACTCAACACCCACTCATCTCCCTCCACCAACATACACACTTCCCAGCTTGCCTTCTTCAACCATTAATCTACATTCTGTCTCTATAGCTCTGCTTACTCTGGACATTCAAGAGAAATGAGATCATATAATATGTAGACTTTCATAACTGGGTTCTTTCACTGTTTTCACTAAGCATAATATTTTCAAGGTTCATCCATGTTGTAGCATGTATCAGTGCTACATTCCTTTTATTGTTAAATAATATTCCATTGCATATGTACAAATATACCATATTTTGTTTATTCATTCTTCAGTTCATGAACATTTGGGTTGTTTCTACTTTTCGCCTATTATGAATTAATGCTAATATGAACGTTCATGTACAAGTTTTTGTGTAGATATATATTTTCATTTCTCTTGGGTAGATATCTAGAAGTGGAATTGCTGAATTTTATGATAATTCTATACTTAGCATTTGGAGGATATCATTTAGACATCTGGAGATTTGGGGATGCACTTCCAAGGTATCTTCTTCATTCATATATCTGGCACTAGAAGTGCTTCTTGGCCTCTTTCTTTTTAAAGGTGGTCTCATCCTGCAGGATCTTGCCACATGGATTAGGCATCTCATGGCATGGTAGTTTCTGGTAGTCACATTTCTTCCTGGCTTCAAGAAACAGGAAAGTGAAGTCTTGGTACTGGGTCAGTGTTACACCTCTTCTATTCTATTGGTCAAACCAGTAACAGGCCCTCACACATTCAAGTGGGTAGAGAAATGGATTTTACCTTTTGATAGGGATGTGACAAGAAAATTATGGCAAGAAAATTATGCAAGATAAGAGATTTTGATACAGACACCTTTGAAAAATACATTCTACCACAATAGGGCAGTTAGGAGATATTGCAAAAATCCAGAGTAAAAGTAATGGTGGTTTAGATTTATTAGTTGCGGAAATGAAGAGAAGTAGATGGACCCAGAATGTTTTAGAGATAGGACTTATATATGAAATGAACAGGGTCAGGAGAAGGGAGGTAAAGGCAAGAGAAGAGGAATGACCAATCCCTTACCTTAATGCTTGAACAGCTGTGATAATACATAGTTTACAGTGTACCAGGGGAATATGAATGGTCACATATTAGTTAGTTAAGCTTTGTTGGTGTGTTTCACTGTGTGTGTGTGTGTGTGTGTGTATGCATGTGTTCCTAATCAAAGTTCAATATTTTTCATATTCAGTATACTGTGCCTTTTACATATCCAAGGGAAATCTCACAAAGGCATCTGAACACATGACTTGGAGTTCAGAAGGAAAACAATAACAGGAGATATCAGTTTGGCAGTTGTGCCAGGCTTGTCCTGTTTTTCCTCAGATAAGTGTATCCTCATCCTTCCCCTGTTGTGCTCTGCATCGCAAGCAGGCTAATCACTGCTGGCCATGTCTCACATTGGGTTTTGGCTGATGACAGACACTGGTGAGAGGTTGGAAAGTGAAAGAGTGGAGAATCAAGTGTATTTCTTTCCCTCTCCTTTTGCCTTGAATAATATCTCTAGTGGTGGCTGAATACCCTTTGTGGCTCCAACTCCCACCCCACAGGCTGGCTCTGATATCTGGTAATTCTATCTCCATTCTTTGATCCTCTCATCTAAGAGTGTAGCTGTTGGTAACATGTTGGTTACCTCATTGCTCCCCTTTTATCTTCTTAGCTCCTTTATCCCCTATGTACCAAATGACTCTATTAAAGTCCTCTTTTTTGAATCCTTACAGTGGTTTCTGTTTTCTGGATTACACTTTCACTGATAGTAGTTATCAGGATATAGTTATCAGCATACAGCATATAGGTGCTGAAAGCCAGGGAAAAAATAAGATTAACAACTGTGCTGTTCACAGGAAAAATAGCTCAAATAGGACAAAAGTTTTGTGTGTTGTGTTCAATGATGTATTTCCAGGATGTAGAACACTGTTTAGAATACATGAATACTCAATGTTTTTAGGGTAAGGAAATCCATTGATTAGTTAATTAAGGGAACCATTATTAACTTTCAGCTTTATTTTAATTATTTTTAAACCCACATCATCTTCACTTCAAATATGTGTTTTAAAAATGTATTAAATGTATTGTTTTCCTTTTGTACTTTTATCAATATCACTTTGTTTCTTAATAATCTCAAGTTAGTAGATTTAATAAAGGACAATTAAGGTTGTTGCCAAAGGAATGCAAAAAAAAAAGGATAACTAGTACTCCTCAGATGGCATTCAAAATATAATTTTGCAAAGTCAGGTTTTGAGTGAACAGAAATTTTTACCTTTCTTTGACATATTAAGAAAGAAATCCAGAGGAATCAGATTAAAAAGTTTCTTCCACAAAGTAGAGAAGAAACCACATTGTCTATGATGGCTTGGCCACAAGGCTTGCTGCCTTAGGTTAATAGTTGAATATAATGTGAAGAAAGATTGCCACTCAATCAGGTTGACTAGATTTCTCCAGCCACTCCAAAGGGACAAGGAAGATCCAGAAGATTCTGCATTGAAGAATGCCTGCTGCCCTGTTGCTAAACACACTCTCCCTACCCAAACACACCCACAATCCTCTTGGGGGCTGGGGAAGGGAAAGAGGATAAAACCTGAAAGAGCGTTTACCTGAAGAAAGAGAGTGAAATCAACCCTACAGAAAAGAAACTTTGAATAGGTTTGTTACTGACCTTTTCAAGTCGGGCCCAACAAGGCTCCTCCTACCTGGTGTCCCTGGAGCCAACAGGAGACTGAGTTCAGTTCAGAAGCAAAGGAAAGTTGTATTCTCTGATCAGAGAACGGAGACTTGTAAGCTCCCGCTCCAGAGCTCAAGCCTCTCCTAACAGGCTGTGGGCGAGGCTGCTTTATACGGATTTCGTCAGCAGGGGGAAGGGGTGGAGTTCTCGCAGGGCGGATGCAGCTGCGCTGCTCACGCTGCAGATCGCAGTGCCGGGAGCAGCGTCTCTGCGCACGGCCCGCCGCCGCCATCTTGAATTGAGTGTCGGGTGCGGTGCTTCTCCACACGTCTGTCTGAGGTGCCGGCGTAACCATTTCTTACTAATATCTGATGGACTTGGTGTGAGGCTTCTGTACGCAGTGACCTACAAGCAAGTGAGACTGCGCTAAGCACAAAGGAAAAGAAAAGGTTAGACTTTATTTTATTACCCAGATTCTATTTTTATTTCCTGGGAATTGTTAATGCATCGGCTTTGCAGATGACAGTTTCAGTCTATTAACAGAAAAGAGACCTTTAAACTAGAAAATACTGAAATATTATTTTTTTTTCAATTGCTAAGCTATCCCTCTTGTTTGGTGGATTTTGGCCTTATGAAAAAATTAAAGTAAAAGAAGCTACTTTTCTTTTTGTACCTACATTTTAATATAAGTGAATTTGCTGCCCTGCTGCATTTTGGATATATAGCATGTGATATTGTATTAATTCTACTTGGTAGTTCCTATTTACTCTTTCCTGTTATATCACACTTATACTCCATTGTTTCTGTGACAAGATGGATGACTCATAAAAATTATGTTAAAGGAAAGTTCATAAACAGTTCTATGTCAAGTAGCATCTTCTTCAAAATGCATATGTTTAGGAAAAGAAAATAACTAAATTCTGTGAAAGAATATTGGCAAGGCAACCTTGATTTTTTGATGTGCAAAATGAGTTAAAGATGATACAATTTTAATTTCATCTGTAAAGATGTGGCTTTTGAGAGTAATACTTATTATAAACTTTTCTTAAGTTCTACTTTTTAATCCCAAATAAAAACATTTGTTATTACCAATATCACAGTCACACGAGAGAAAATGAAACCATTTACATACCTTTATAAAAATTCAGCTATGCATTTCAATTAAAAGTTCCATTTAATTAATAGGATATTGTAAGATAAAATTTAACCCTATTAAGATTTGGAGACATCTTTGGCATGAAAGACATTGTAACATTCAAGTTAAACTATGTCTATTGAGAGACACTATCGGAAACCTAGAAATACAGGATCTAGCTATTCAGGAGGTGAAAGGAGTATTCATTTCAGGGGTAAACTGTCACACTTGTACTTGACTTGGACTTGGAAGCTTCCCTGGTGATAATATTGCCCTTCTTCCTTACCCAGAGAAAGAAATTAATCTTTACCTTTCTTCCCTAATAAAAACTCACATTTGTCTCGTGATACAGTGCAATTAAAGTTGCTGTTGCAAGAAAAATCTTACCACATCAAGACTTCATGAGAACCTTTTGCTCAACTCATAGTTTATGTATAAGTCTTATTAAAAGTTTGTTCTCAGGACTTCCCTGGTGGTCCAGTGGTTAAGACTCCAGACTGCCATTGCAGGGGGCCCAGGTTCAGTCCCTGGTCAGGGAACTAGATCCCACGTGCCACAACTAAGACCCGGTGCAACTAACTAAATAAATAATAAATTTTAAAAAAAGTTTGTTCTCAAAACTTATGGTTTTCTACAGCCTATTTTTGTACTCGAAATATTTTTTTCTAATATAACTACAGGGTTGCATGAATTCTAAAAACCGTTTGAAAGAATGTACACTTTAACATAATATGTTATTTTCAGAGGAAATGCATTAAGGTATTTGTCCACCCTGAAAATGCATATTGGAAAGCAAAACGTTAAAATGGGTTATTTATTGCAGAAGCTTTAAGGTTGGTAGATTTTCCCATGAGAGGTGGGTACAAAAGCCTTTTTAAGTGTTTAGGCTTGAATAAGATAATATTTCACTAACAAGTTTCTTTTGTTAGCAAGTTTTCACTTAAGAGGAGTTTCCATTGAGTTGACATAAATTAGTGCATAGCAGACTTATTAATTTAATACTTCTCTATACTTATGGCTAATCATTTGTTTCACAAATTGTTAGTCATTTTCTTCACCTGTTCTCTTCAAACATTAATTTAAATGGTATTTACTAAACTGATACATAACATTTTTTTCTTTCCTTCTTATGTATAGCAGCTCAGCAAAGACATAAATAAAAGCCACATATTAAGTTCCGGTAACAAAAAATAAAAGCCACATATTAAGTTCCGGTAACCCCATGTGCACAGAACATCATATCCTAAATGTGTCTATATTATATTTTATTGAACAGTTTGAGTATACAACTAAAAGTATTACTAAAAGTCTTCATGCCATTTTACCTTAAAATTAAAATCAATTCTAATAGAAGGGATGTTTGAATAAAAAGTAAGTTTACCTAGAGTATTCATTTGTACCACAGTATTTTGAGCGATAATTATTAATGTTAAAAGAATATAAGTCATGTATATGTAGCTTAATCTCATTTTAAAAATTCTTAATCAAAGGAAAAACAGGAGAAAGTAACAAATTACATATATATGATACATATATATACATATATACATATATATGAATCCTAAAAAGACAAATGTTTTGTAGATGAATTTGAGTCTCTTAACTGTAAATATGTCCTCAACACCAGAAAAGGCTTAATTTCAATCACTATCACTTTATGTAAGACAAAAAATATATTATTAATGTAATGCATTTTGGTTAATCAGAGAGTGGGATTCCCTTCAGAAAGAGAACTTTATGAAAACAACATGTTACTATTGGCTGGGAAAAGTTAATATTCTAACATAAGCCTTTTCTGATTTTTGTAATCATAGACTTTTCTTTTTGAAGGTCTTTATCAAAGTTTACAATTTAGATTTTAAACACAATTTTTTATTATTACCCAAGTAACACATGTTAATAGTAGAAAAAAGTTTAAATTATTGAAAAGATGTATTTTCCCCTAAAGAAGAGTTTGAGATGCAGAAAAATTGTGAGAATAATCTGGAAAGTAATTGGTCTTGGATTAATTCCAAATGGTAAAACATAAAGCAGATTGATTCTTCATTCATTATGGAAAACATGAAACATTTTTCAGGCCAAATCTATGGATGGTATAAAGCGTGTGTACATATCATATGGTATACTTAGATTTTCTCAGAATGCTATTTTATTATTTTATGTCTGGAGATTAAAAAAAAAAAAAAAGCACCCTGGGAAACAAACTGTTTCGTTTGTTTTTTGCAAACTTCTGCAATGTCCATATCTTTGATTCCTCATTCACACATTGTCGGAACAGTTGACCCCTGAGTTTGGTAGATTATGGCACAGTACCAAATGTGGCACTTCTAAAGATGCAGCACCAAACTGCAAATTGGAAATACACTCCTGGTTATACTATCAACAAAGGAGACCCTGGATATGTGATTCTACTTATCCTTCCTCTTAAGCCATTATCAGACTGCCATTATCAGATCAGTCAACAATGAAAGGACATGTGTTTTATTGTTAGCATGTCAGATATACATTATTAAAAACAGTAGGGACAAGGGGAGAGATGAGAGGAAAGGCATTGGCTTCTTTGTTCCATGTGGGAGGGTTTGTTTGAGAAGAAAAGAATTCTAAGAGGCACTCCCACGTAACTCCCTATCATGAAGGCCTAGCTTTCCCCCTGTTCATTTGATAATGAAGTTTATGTTCTTTCTTCATAATGGAAATGATTAAGAGCTTGTTTTAACTGCATACTCATTCTTATCAATTTCAGCTGAAAACTCATTTTCACCTCATTGAATTTCTGATTTTTCTTGAAAGGTGTATACACAGATTACCTGGCTTGGTTTAGGCAAGATTTTCCCCAATCTACCCCATATCAACTATATGACAGAGTAGAGTTAGGAATTGTCTGTTTCACTCAGATCTTGCAACTAAAAGTAAAAATTGTTAATGATTAAGTTTATTGCATATCATATTATACCATATTATACATGGTTTAATTAAAGTAAGGGCTTAAGTTCAGAAGAAATGAATGAGAACCTGTCAATATCTTATAGTACCACTTGAGATGTTTACCAGAGATAATTTAGAATTTTTCAATCTGAGAAGGTACCGTGTTGGTAGTGAAGACAACCAAGTTAGTAGCCAAATAACAGAATTTATAAAATAAATTCATAAAACATAATAGAATTTATAAAAAGGAATTTTTTTCACAGACCTTCTGTAACTACAGGGAAAAATTCAGTCTTATATACAGTAATTTACAAATCCATTTTTCTCTATTTCCCAAAATTTATTATTTTGGGAAATACTTATCTTAAGTTTTCTTAATCCTTTTTAAAATATGCTTTATTTTTCACAAAGATAATGTATATTTATTCATTCAATGTATATAATCATTATATTTAAAATTTGTATAATTATTTCATCTGTTGAAGAGAAAAAATCATAGTTTTATTTTCTCTTTTATTGACTTACCATATTACTCAACCATTGTTTAAAAAAAAAAAGAAAGTGGTCTGTGGAAACCAAAGGGATGATTATCTTTAACTTATTTCTTTTGTTCCACTTGCCCAAATAATGAAAAGTTGAGGCTGGGATATTACAATATTTGTATTAAAATGTATTAAATTGCTGTACTGCATAGTTCTTATAACTTATTGGAATCCAATTTATTTGCATTACAAAAGTTTAAAATGAATGTCAGTATCACATTCAGATAAATTCACAAAGTAACAAGAATAAAAATTATGAAAACTTTGAGTTCCCATCATAGTTTCACTTAATTAAAAAAGGGAAACATGGGCTTCCCTGGTGGCGCAGTGGTTGAGAGTCCGCCTGCCGATGCGGGGGACGCGGTTCCTGCCCCGGTCCGGGAGGATCCCGCATGCCTCAGAGCAGCTGGGCCCGTGGGCCATGGCCTCTGGGCCTGCACTTCCGGAGCCTGTGCTCCGCGGCGGGAGGGGCCGCAGCAGTGAGAGGCCCGCATACTGTACTGCAAAAAAAAAAAAAAATTTCCTTTCCAAAATCTAAAAATGATCAAGTCTATTGTGTCTAAAATCACTTAAATACCATGATATCAAGTGTATCCCAGTGCACATTGGGAACAAATATAAATATGTGTAAATATTTATATATAAATGTGAAAATATTTGCATTCGTTATATATGTGGGGGAGTGGTAAAAATGCAAATTTTCCCACATTGTTTCAGCATTTATTACAGGACATATTGAAATACTTTGAACATATTATTTACTTTTTTTTTTTAATTTACTTTTGAGTAGAAATTATTTTACTATATTTTTGATAGGGAATCTTTCTCTTTGGTGTGAATAAAATTTATAGTTGTTGACAAGGATATTAATTGTTCTGAATAACTCAGTAACATTTTCAGCAATCACAATAATTACAAATGATATTTTTCATCCAGAAGTGTTTTCTGTTGAAGGATATATTTTCAAACATGTTTTACCTGTCAGGCTTTTGGTAAATTTTTATGCAATTAAGTAATTGCTACATATAAATACAAACTTTGCAATTATGAAAATAAATGTCTCAGAAATGTAAAATGTACTTGGTAAAATTAAAGAGGAATATGGTCTCAATTTTAAGAATACTTTCTTATAATCAAGAAATTATGAAATAACTTTTGAAAGGTAGAAAAATAAATGGCCCATGCTTTCCTGATTTAAGATTATTCATAGGTTGACATTTGGATCACACATCCCCTTCTTGGCTGAAACACATGCTTTGAAAACTCATTTGGGAATACATCACTAAGCAGTACACCCAGATACAAGTAACTAACTTGTGCGTATTGAATAAAAGTGACTTAAATCATAAGGACATTTATCATTTTCCTAACCAGGAACCTAGAGATAAGCAGTCTAAGGATTAGTTTACATCATTATCAAAACTATTTCTTCATACCATGCTTTGCAGAGCTTTTGTATTTATGCATTTTTGCCTCATGGTCGAAAGATGGTCTCTTCAACTCTACTTATGTCCATGTTTGAAGTACAGAGAACAAGAAAGAGGCAATGCTAATTTTTGAGAAACTCTCAGCATGTTCTCTTGTGTCTTATTGGCCAAATATTTGTCACACAGCCACTCCTAGCTGCAAGAAAGCCTGGAAAAGCAAACTTATGGCAAGAAAGAAACACAAGTTTGGGGTCCAAACAAAATCATGACTCAGTTTATAAAATAAGACAGGGTAAGTAGAGAGAAAAAACTCTTGATACAAAGATTATTTTAATTTAATTTTTAAATGTCTTAATTTATTACTCTGAAGAAGCTAGAATGTAAATTATATAGATTTTTTTAAAGTTAGCCATTTGTTCTATCAACAATAATCATCTACTCTATCAT
This sequence comes from Aethalodelphis obliquidens, assembly GCF_003676395.1. Classification (NCBI taxonomy): domain Eukaryota; kingdom Metazoa; phylum Chordata; class Mammalia; order Artiodactyla; family Delphinidae; genus Aethalodelphis; species Aethalodelphis obliquidens. The sequence continues at coordinate 41,417,652 of NW_020837945.1, read as the reverse complement.
CTTTACTGACAGAAAAAAAATGGACTATTGAAAAATATTTTGGGGTAAAATTAAATTTTAAAAATATAAGTTGTAAGAGACTATGTCAATGGAAATTTAATTATTATCTCTTGTATACAAATATAGTTTTAATTTCAGAAAACAAAAAGTTATTTCTGTTACCTAGCTCATATCCAGGATATCTTTCAGACATCGTGAGTTTTCGATAGCATCTTTTCTTTGCACCTTACATTACATTGTACCTCTGTAGATTACAGCAATTAACAAATACAGCTTGGCATTCCTTAAGTCAATCAAGTTCAGTTGCTTTCTGAAATGAGAGCACTTCATAATTTCCCATTATAATTAAAGTGGCATTTTAAATTATTAAAGTAATTTTTAGTATTTCTGTTGCTATTGATGTTTTTTCAAAAACTAATCTCAGTAAGGTTTCTATTTAAGATCTCAGAAAATTGTAACATAAACTTTTCCAAATGCTGCTTTTTAACTCAGGCAGGAAGGATTACATCTAAAACATTCTCTGCATGTCCCACCCTTTTTAACTTCCACTATCATGAGAAAGAAAGTAATTGGGAATGAATGAGATGAAGAATAAAAGGAGAAGAGGATCATGGGAAAGAAATCTATGTTTAATTCAGGGAAAACTCCCCCAAAACATCTCATCAGATAGTTGGAACTATCTGAGGAAAAGAAAATATTCACTTGGATTTTTAATTTACAGAATGATAGGTATAGAATGCATTCCAGGAGCCCACTTACATTTTTTCCCCTCATTCAGGGACATACTTAAACCAGCAGAGACCAAGGAGTTCTAACTGGAAAATCTTGTTGTAATACGGTTACAAGCTTCCTTTAAAACATTTAAAATACACACAACAATTACAATGGCTGTTGGTCTTCTGTCTCAGGAATTTCTTTCGTATTTAGAAGTAAATAATCCAACTTCATGCATTTCCTCTCATCTGGCCTCAAAGGAGATGAAGGGCACCTGAACAAGTATTCTATGTAATTGCCCTGGATATTGCTGAAAGGGTTGTAGTACCTTTTATTCATGTCTTCCAAAAGCAAAACTGACTTTTTACATACATTCTATTTCCTAAACCTTTACCCATGTTTGCTATTTATTTTCAGCTTTGGAGTTGCCCCAACTCCATTTATTGAGTAATGACCCTCAGAACCCAAGAGAATAGCCAGGAAAATACCTAGAGGAAAATAAAATCCAAACAAATGTTTCTGAATCTTTTAAAACTTAGGAAGAGAAAAGGAAGTTCTTGACGTGTATAAGACAATTGAAAGCTATAATCAAAACCATTCTTTCCCTCTCCTCCCTTATATTTGTAATTTCAAAATAAAAATATACTTTCATGTGTTTTCTTTGAATTATCTATCCTCCAAAGTATCAGCAGCATGTTTAAACAAAACAAAAACAAAAAGAAAACCCTAAGCAGATTAATTTATTTTATATTGTGGTATTAAGTATGTGTGTTCTGCATGCTAGCATGCATGCATGTGCACATGCATGGACATACATCCCCCACATGCTTCCCATCCCCTTTGCTCTCTTTCTCTCCCCTCCACCATCCCTTCTCATACACAGTTCTCAAATACAAAGTCCTCTTACTGTGAGTTCCCAAGTCAAGGGCAGAATCTTCCAGGACCCTGAGCTTGCTTTATTCAATATACTTTCCCTTACTTCTTCTCCTATCAATATTTATTTTACTCTTTCCCTTCGCTTTTGTTTTTCTAGCAGATTTCTATTCTGACAAGCTTTCTTTACATTGTTGTAGGATATATATTCTACTTTTAGTTAAAAGCCAAAAAAATTACTATTTTTCATTTGTCAGGTTTCTTTAGGTGGTAGAGGGAAATGTCTTAAGGGGAACCAAAGGAACAAATTGGAATCGAAAAGCTGCATATTTAAAGTGGCAGCTGAACAAGATTTACATGGATCTCTGTGTGTTCTTCTTGCCTATCACAACTAGCTATAATATATTTTACAAAAATAATTAGACCAAGTTTTTATATAGAATATTATTTGCAGGCTTTAAAAATGGGATTTTTCCAGAGTTGTCCGTTATCCTTAGAGTAATTTTTTTCTCGAAGTGTATTATAAAGATCAACTGAATTAGATGGGGAGGTAGATAGATACTATTTAATATACAGATTCTGGGACACATGCCAAATTTACTGAATCAGGATACTTGTGCCAGGGCCCAGGGATGCCAGTGTTTTCCAAGATCAACAGTTGACTTTAAATCCACATTAACATGAAAACTGCTGATGTAGAAGCCATAGAACCTAAGAAAAAATACTCTCTGTATTTCTCATTCTAACTCCAGACTAAATGCCCACATTTTTAAAGTAGATGCACTCTGTTTAAAATGAACATCAAGAGCAAATTTAAATCAAAAATAAAAATTAACATAAATTCTGAAAGGTGAGCCATCCCTGTCCTTTAGCTTGTAGGGAAGTCGTCAGTGATTTTAACTACAGATTGGAAGAGTGATGTCTTTTTATCCTAATGGCTGTTCTTCAAATCCATATTTCATTACCACTTGCCATGTAGCAAAATGGTCTCCTTAAAACGTTGCACTGTTGAGGGGAATGCCCCAGTATATTATGTTCTAGGGATGGGTCTGGTGGGGTAGAACAGAGTACGCACGTGCACGTCTTAAATTCTTACAGTCATCATTTATACGGCTCATATTATGTCAATTTGCTGGCCAATTTCTAGCACATGTCAAGATACAGGAATGCTCTACAGATATTTTTATAGTTTTCTTCCTTCCTCACACCAAAGTACCCAAATAATGACACCGCCTTATGTTTGTATAGTGCTTGGTTCAGTTTTACAAAAATACTACAATGTCCATTGATCACTTTTGTGATTCAAAGAAATATTGTGAGGAAGTCTGCATAATCAAATTCATGATAACCTAGGTTGAAACAGAAGCTAAAAAAGATAAGTAACCTATCTTGTATCTTATGTCTTGTGTGTTTCATACTCTTGATTAACTCTCAGGGCATTTGATTCTAAAAGTGAAGATTTCTCCATCACTCTATGAAAGTAACATACTATTAAGTACTATAATATTTGCTTACAATTTATATATCTTTAAACAAAATATACATTTATTCCTTTACCTAACTTCTTTCACTAAAATATGAGCTCCAACATAGCAGGTTTTTTGTTTTCCTGCTTTTTTTTAATGTCTATGTTTAGTGACTAGACTAGTGAATGACAAAGAGAAGGTGTTCAATAAATTAAGTTTGAAAATAAGTCCCCCCCCCCAAATAATTGTTCTTATCTTTAATTTCTCCAAGTCAAAGAAACTTTGATCTCTTTTTTCCTAAGGACAAACCTAAATTAGTTTGAGACTACTGAAATATCTCAATGGAAGAAATAAATTGTACTATAGAATACTATTTATTTGTAGGTTTCTATTAAATTGTTTTATTGCTGTTTTTCTCCTCAGGTTCAACATCAGTTGTCTATGGAAAATGAACAGATGATCTTCTAGGTATGTTCCAAGCTTTAACAATTCATGATTTAAGGAATAATTGGTGTCATAAAATTAAGATATAAATGTTTAATTGTAGTAATTTTCAACAGTATTCCTGTACACCATAGTTAGAGAAACTAGAGAAACATGCGAGTGATTGTAAAACATTTAAAGAGGTCTGCAAGTGATATACAAGAGAAATGTTTTAGTTTATTGGAAGATATTTTATTTTTTTCATGCCAGAGTAATACCCAGTGATCTCTAATGACTTTCCATGTTTTGTTGTTATTGTAGTTGTTTTGGTCTCTTGTGTTTCATAATATGTTTGCAAACAATTACATTGGCCTGGGGGAAATAGTTTAGAGATGTAACAGCCTTCTATGAGCCAAAACCATTTGTGTGCAGAACAAGTAAATAACAATCAAATGTATATCAACATATAGGAATATAGCATGCATAGCAGATAAATCTAAAACTGCTAGTGTGACTCTACTCAATATATATCAAACATTTCTATCAAATATACTATCATGTACATACATTGTTTTGCAGTTTTATTTTGTTGTTGTTTGTTTGTTTTTTGCGGTAAGCGGGCCTCTCACTGTTGTGGCCTCTCACTGTTGAGGCCTTTCCCGTTGCGGAGCACAGGCTCCGGATGCGCAGGCTCAGTGGCCATGGCTCACGGGCCCAGCCGCTCCACGGCATGTGGGATCCTCCCGGACCGGGGCACGAACCCGTGTTCCCTGCATCGGCAGGCGGACTCTCAACCACTGCGCCACCAGGGAAGCCCTGTTTTGCAGTTTTTATTTCTGCTTTTATTATGGAAAGTATGTATAATTGTGACTAAAAACTACTCTTTGGGGAATACAGTGATTTCCAGGTCAATGGAATATTGAGATATTAATATACAACTAAAGGTGGAGTAGATTAACCCTGGTTTGACCTTTGTCACTTCTCAGGTGAACTGGATATATTTGAAACTATATATCTGAAAAACATCAACAACAACAACAGAGTAGTGAAAAAATTAAATGCGTGTAACACTGTGGTCAATGCAGTAACTATTTCTAAAGAGTCAATTTGAAACAGTGTATACGTTTGTATGTACACTGTATCTATTTGTGCACATGTGTATTTGTGCATTTTTAATGCGTTGTCTGTCCTGTGAACCTTTCAATCTTTCAAGAAACAGTTTGCTTTTTCTACCAACATGTCAGTCTCCATTTACATAACACTAGCAAATAAACCTCAGGCTTAAAATCAGTTGAGAAACACTGCCATTAAAGCTGGAAAGAAAGTTTCTAAAGATCGACTTATAGATTCTCATTTGTAAATTGTAATAGAACATCTTTCTTAAGAGGATTTTCAGAAAATTGCAAAGGCTTAATCCTTTGCCAATATTTCCTATGCTTTGTTGACTCCAGGCTTCAGTAAGAGCCTCATGTGTGCATCTGAGGAAAGTCTTTGGCTTATCCCAAGCATGTAGAGTCCCTTTGCCGTGAAATAAAAGCTTTCAACTACTATACATTTCTTTAGATAAAGCATGAGAACTCATACACCTACAAGGACCGGGAAGTTTTCATAAAGTTACGAATTAAACAGGATAGGACAGCATGGTAGTAGGTCCTTTGTGCTAGGCTATCTATATTTATACATCCATATATGTCTATTTTTAGGTTTACATCTATGTTTCAATCTATGTCTTTATCTTAATCTAGATCTACCTGTATAGCTATACCTATACAAACATCTTTATCTCAACGTAAATCTACCTGTTGTCTCTCTTTTTATCTATCTGTCTATCTATCTGTCTGTCTTTCTATCTACCTACCTATCTATCAATCATCAGAACTCTTCAGCCTGTGGATCAGACCTGACCCTCCCAGGCCTCAAGTCAGGAAGCTATTTTGCTTCAGATATGGATAGAGAATTGAGATCCCCTGCTTCTTGTCGAGTACTTTTTCCAATGAACAAGTCAACCAGGAAAGATATAAACCAGGCTTTTAAAACACTTGAAGTAGATTCAGTTCCTCTGTATATAAGAACATGCAAAGGTTTTTCTAAGTTTTGTTGCTAGTTCTGTTATTAGATTGATAAATAATTGCCTCACAATTTATTTGATATTAGTAACAGTGTGACAATGTATTGATACATTACACATGACTGTGAGTGAAATAATTATGCTGACAATGCAGAGGACAAGCGTTAGTCTAAAACAATACTTGACTGAAAAACATCAAGATAATCAAGCATTTAAATTCATTTTTCTAAGTATTTGGGGTTTTTCCCAACAGAATAGCTTTGGAAAACGAAGAATTAGAGGTCATGTGCTACAGGGTAAGGTGGTATTGAGGAAACATGGCATCTTTCCTAAAGAGGAGCCAACTCATGTTCAGGCCCAGCCAGTGGTTTATGGAGGTAAAGAAGCACATATGTTCTAAGTAGTAAAATTTGACATTTTAAAGAGGGAAAGATGCTTTTACAGAAATCCTTGAAATAACATGAAAAAATAGTACTAAGAGGGACAAAGAGAGTGTTAATGGAGTGTTTTGACTGAACTTCTTTCAGAGTATAAGAGGAAGTTGCCATGTTCTAGATAAAGAAGGGAGGATTAAAGTGTGCCTGACTATGTCAGAATAGTAAATTCAGATGCAAAGTATTCATTGTTTAAAATGGATGTGTGCCGCTGAAGTAGTTAATAGATTAACTTTTGGTTTCCCTCAATACCATCTTAAGCCAAGATTTCCAAATGAACACCAGAAAATTGGTTTGAGGAAAAACTGAGACACAACATTAGCCTGCTTTTTCAAATTTTCTTTCAAGGGTGAACATTAAATGATATTATTGTCCCATAGTGTTTGAAATGCTATGACAGCTGTTTGAAAAAAAAAATCAGTTATTCACCCCATGTTTTATTAATATAATTATTTAGAGAATAAAATAGTTAAAAGTAAGTTTGCTCTCATAATCTACTCAAACTAACTCAAAAGACAAATATAGACACTGGAACCTTGTAACAATATTATACAAGGCAGAAAAAAATTCACTGTGAAATGGACTCCATCAAGGGAATTTAGTTCCTACAATGCCAAAGACTTGTTTTTGGTACGCCCTGAGAATGACATATTATGAGACACTGCCTTGGATATTTTCACAGTGTGTGAGTATTTTAAAATACTTGGCCTTTTGGGGAGATAAAATTACGGAATTTGGGGATCTCAAGTACATAAACATTCTGTTTTTCACCAATGAGATTGGTATTTTTACAATTTATTTTTCTTTCAATGGTCTAATCCACACAGCTAGAAATGATCAATGGTTTATTCACTTACACAATAAAGTCATATACTTCCCCACCCAATATTATTTGTTGTTATTAGTAGAATATGGGACAAAAGACTTTAAGTACTATAAAGTCTTGTATAAATAAAAACGTGGTAAATTTCAGGGGAATCAAGTAAAGAGGACATAAATTCCATAGTAAATTCATGAAGATGGTATATGATTTGAATTAATACCTTTTATAAAGAGTTTAAATGCATTTAAAAGATCCTGTGCATCTACATTCAGACAATATACTCTCTCTTCTTTTATCCATAGAGAGGTATTTTTCCCTCAGGGGACAATGTAGAAATTTTATCCTCTGAATAGAATTATTAGGAATCAATGTAACACAGAGGGGAAGACCAGCCACACATGGAAACTTTCCAGAAATTAGCCTAGCATTTGAAGTGATTGATAAATATTTCTGTAAAAATCCCACGTGAAACATTCTAATCTAAACATTTCATCATCTGTAAAGTGAGGGGGTTGGATTAGAGGATCATTCCTGGGAACTATATCACATTTGTGCCAGATGCAAAGAGAAAGGTAGATGCAGGACAAGGGTTCAGAAATGAATTTGGGGAAGGTAGAGTCACATCAAAGGTGAATGCTAAAAGGAAATCTGTTTCAATGTGCACAGTTTTAAGGCCAATTTGTGGTGGAGAGCAGGGGTTCCAGGGCTTAAAGGAACTGGATAAAGTGAACAGGCCAGCATGAAACAAGATAAATGAGCAATGACTGAGTGGGCCCCAGAGAGGAAGGAGCAAGATTACTATAGCTACAGAGCAAGTTATGTAATTGTTGGCACAGCATTTTTTGTGACTTGTGTCAGAGTGCATGCAAGTGGGGAAGCCCCAGATTTATCCAACAGGGCATATTTTGTGGCTTCTGGGTTGGGGTTTGGCCAAGAGAAGTGTTACAGGCGCCTGTGGTACAGGGTTATACATACTTACCCTTTTTGCATTTCCAGTTATGACAGAGTACACTGGAATAACATCAGGTATTTAACCATGTGTTCTGTTTGATATTTCTTAGCTATTAAATTCTGTAACCGTTTTTCCTCCAATTTAAACTTTTGTCAGCCTCTTAATAGTGTTCTGCAAGTACATTAACTCTTTCAGTCCATCCTGGCATGCGGAAATTATTTGTATAAAGATGTATTATTTCTTGCTTAAAAATATGGGGGATTTTTCAAAAAATAAAACACAGATCCATATCTCAAAACTTCTTTGAAAATTTGTTGACATTCTTTAGAAAGCCACAGTCAGATTTTGATGTAGTGAGCAGATTTCAGGGTTGATAAGAATATTACAACTTGTAAACATTATGACTACCTCCCATTCTACTATTCTTTAATAGTAACCAAATAAGCCCAGTGGATTGATTTTATATGTGTAGTTCCATCAAATACTGCCACCTTCTAACCATCTGTGATAATAGTATAAACCTGAGGATATATTTGTATTGGATGATAATATGTTCCAGGCATTTGACATGAATTTCCTCATTCAGTCATGAGAACATTTTACATGAGGAATGTAACATCATTATTCCCATTTTATGGAGATGGAAACTGAGTCCTTAAGATGTTATGTAGCTTGTCTAAGGTCACATAGCTAAGAAATCTTAATTGTGGGAGTAAAAACTTAAGAGTTTGAATTCAGAGCCTGATACATTAGCTTCTGCAAATGCCATTCCAGTAGATTCTCATGTTCACTAAACTCTACTATTGAAATAGAAAAAATAATGTTTTAAAGTAGTACTTTCTTGTTTGACTGTAATGATGAAGGTGGGTATCTCAACAGAGGCCTTTACCTGACACTTGCAATAGAATCCTCTGGATAGCAGGGGAGAAGAGGCTACTAATTTTGTTTTACCTTGTCTGAGGCTGTGATCCTGCTTTTTTTTTTTTTTTTTTTTTTTGCGGTACGCGGGCCTCTCACTGTTGCAACCTCTCCCGTTCCGGGGCACAGGCTCCAGATGCGCAGGCCGCGGGCCCAGCTGCTCCGCGGCATGTGGGATCTTCCCGGACTGGGGCACGAACCCGTGTCCCCTGCATCGGCAGGCGGACTCTCAACCACTGCGCCACCAGAGAAGCCCCGACCCGGCTATTTTGATAAGATATTTGAGGAGGGGAGTGGAGAAGGAAGAATAGCAAATGGAGACCCTGGGAGAGTAGCTTATATTACAGGAGCACAGTATAGTAGAAATGCAGTAAAAATTTGTTAAACGCACATAAATGACTTCAAGACCCCTGGTGACCACTGTTTTGCCAACCTCACTTTAATCACTTCTTTCCTTCCCTTATATTTCATACTGCCCTACTGACCAGTGCAGGATACACCAGGATGCTTTCACATCTTAAAGCCTTTCATCTATGGTTTCCACTCTATTTGTGATCCATCTTTGCTTTCAATTGTAAAGCTCACATTTATCATGCCAGCTCAAATGGCACTCTCCTGTGAAAATTGAGAAACTTGCCCAAATCTAATTGCTGGTCCTTATATGATTCTGTTATTCTTTCTTCATACTTCTTTTCTTGAGTTTGCTACATTGCATTCTCTCTAGTTGACACAGGTGTGTTCAAGTTAAGGAAAGTATTATATAGCATCTAGCTCTTGGTGTTCTGAGATGAGCTAGGGCAGAACAAAGAGACATGTTCTGTTTTAAAAGTGAACATGACTCACAGCTCACTTCAGTTTACTGGTGAATGGGCAAACAAGTACAAACCACAGTACTGTTGGGAGAGGTGATTTGCCATGGGCCCTGAGTGTCCTGTGGGTTCTTGCTGGGTATACCAAGAATGTAAGACTATGGCCTTTCTTTACTTGGTGCATTTCTTAGGGTTGCATTTGCAGTGAGGGATGAGGACTAAAAGCAGGCTTGCTTGCCATTTATGATAAAAACAAAGTCCCCGTTTAGTATTCCTCAGTCATGACAGAAATCTGTTGTGTATCCAGCATTCCTATGGGTCCCTCTGCATGAGCCTCCTGAGGCCAGGGGGAAGGAGGAGCAAGAAGAACTGATGTGAACATGAAGCTGATGATGCCTGCTGTGCTGTGAGTAATGAAGTTCTTTGCCTCTGACCCAGGAGTTTCATGCCTTCTGTCAGTAACCATGAAACAGAAACAGGCTGATTTATTAGCTCACAAGTAGGTAAAATCCAAGAATTTTCACAGACCTTGACAGATACAAGTAACTATGTGTAGCACCTTATTTCCTAATTCCTCAACAAACCTCAATAAACCAGAATTATCTCAGTTTGGCTTTACCCACTTGCAGACCCTAAATCAAGGATGTGAGTGCAAGCAGCTTTCTGTGATTAGCAGAAAACACTGATAGGTGAACAGAGAAATGAGACAAAGAAGAGATCAACAAAGTGTAGTTAATAAAGTCAGGGATCACTTCAGGTGAGGGAGCTTAATCCCTCTGAGAAAACTCTGAAAGTCAATGTAAAGTACATACTTCATCTAAGAAACAGGATGATGGGCTATTTATATACCAGTTCCCATCAGTCACTTGTTGGGAGCTACTCTTGAGAGTTATTAAATACTTGACATTTCCAGGATGCCTGGCATGTGGGCAGAGTGGTTTCTAGACTTGGAGAAAGCCATCAGGCAGAGAAAACTGCAGATACTGGAGCTGGACTCAACTTACGTCCACTGAAATAGTAAGGGCTAGAGCGATGTGGTTGAGGCAGCAAAATAGTGACTACAGTGCTGGAAATGGCCCTCCTGGAATAAAGAAATCACAAGTTAGAGGAGCTCATAGGCATGGAATTTTAGCCTTTGATGCCAGCAGGTAAAAGAACAGTGCATGGAAGTACATGGTCTACCTACTAACAAACAGCGTATTCTGCTTTGCTACATATACCTACTTTGAATTCTTTTTATTTTTCTTACTGCCATCTTATCTTTACATCATATCCTGTCATGAGACCTGCTGTGTCACTATGACCCACCACAATGTGCTCAGTGTGTTTGTTAAAAGGAAGAATAGAGTGATAAAGGTGAAATGCATAGCTAAAAAGATAATTGATTCACAAGGATTTATTAGAAAGGCTCAAATATACTTTTTTATGGTATAAAGGCACATAATGGAGAAAACAATCTTGCATAATCCAATTTAATATGTAGCTAAATTAGCTGGTATGATTCATACCTTACGTTAGGATGAAGAATGCTGGCCAGCTGAAATGGGAGCTGAGAAACTCGTGGGGCATCACTTTATCCCTAAGAAGGACAATTCACTTAGAATAATTGGGAATTGGCTGTCCAGTAAAATCTTACTATTGCCAGGGTTTCCATTCAGAAATAAACATAAGTTACTGAATGACTAAAGAGGTAAAACTAGCATGAATAATACCTACTATATGCCAAGAGCCATGCCACAGAGTTCACATGATTTCACATATTAGCTTATTCCCCTCAACAGTTCTGAGGTTTCTGTTTTACATAGTGGAGGAAACTGGAGAGTTTAAGTACACTTTCCCAAGGGAACAGAAAAAAATAATAGCAGATTAGGGGTGTGAATTCAGGTCCCCCTGACTCTAAAGTCCATGCTATTTCTGTACTACCCTTGACTTCCTGTGAATCACTATTTCAAGCTGGCTACAGGTGAAAATGTAGTTGTATTCCAAATCAAATCTTTTCTTCTAACGGACATGTAACACACATACACACACAAACACAAAGTATAATAAAGTATCAGACTCCATTTTTTGTTGTTTGACTACTGATAACTTTCAAGCCCCACCATTTTTCCTTCCCCAGCCCCTCATGTGGCAAGTTGATACCTGTTGAGCTGCATCCTGCAGGGCTGCAAGCCTTGTAGTTGGCCAGCCTCTAGATTGAAAAAAGAGCCTGGAAACAGTGACAGAGACATCAGCGGTTTATTGGATAGAGAATCTTATATGTGAGGCAAAAGGGTCCTGGAGCAACACGCCACCAAATACAGCGGACCACAGGCAGGACATGGCAGCAATATTTGCTTCTCTGGAAGAGGAGGTTACCATTTATGGGGGAGTTGATGTCGGGTTGCTCACCAGGGAAACCAGTGGCTAGTGCACACCCCTTACAGTCCCCCAGCTTAACGACCATCATGAGGGCAGGTGTTTCTCTTTAGTAAACTAGCAGGTGGAGCCATTCTGACCTAAGGATTAGAGCAATCATTATCTGGGGCAGTGGGCAAGCATGTTCATGTGAGCAGGGTGTAGGTGAAGCAGGGATTGTTTGAGTGGGAGATGTACAAAAAGCAAGAGAGGAGCCATCTTGAGTGGTCTGACCATATAAAAAGAAAGCCCAGGAACTGTTGGAAGGTTCAACATTGCAAATCCTAGCCTTCATGAAGGAACCTTCTTACCAGCCCCATTCCCCAACCCTCTTAAAAATCCCAAAGCTACTTTCCTTTCCCTACTCTCCTAAGACATTTTTGGATCTGTTGGATGTCAGTTGTGTTCTCCCTGGAATGTTCTATTGTATTGGTAACAGCCCTTTTCAAATCTTCAGACCATATGTGGCATCATCAGTGTTGACATCTGAACCAACTTTTGGGTAGAGGGTCCACCCCCTTACTGTGGGTGACCACAACATTTGGCACAGCAAGTAGAGTGTCTCAAGCATGGCCACCACCACCAGGGATCTTTCTGCTCTTGCATTGGCTTGCTAACTGGATATGCTGCTTGCTGGCAAGCTTTTGCTTTGAACACACCCATGGCACCCCCATGTCACAGCCAAGGGGTTAATTCAAACCTGACTAAAGTCCATGTCTCTTAAACCCTATAAAGCAACCATTGGCATGGGAGAGGTCCGTAACACTGAAGATCCTAATTTGAGAATTTTGGAGAAGGAAGAAATTTACAAATATAAGCAGAGTAGAGAGGAAAATCCCCTCCTGAAAGTATATCCATAAACAATCAAACAAAATAAGGAAAAAAGAAAACCCTTAAATACAGGGAAAAGAAATAAAATCTAAAATAGAGGTCCACAATTTGACCCAATTGGAAATACAAAATTTAATTTAAAAATTTATACAGTAAAATATTAGTGCTGATTGGCTTTTGTGCCTCCACAATATAGGTCTTGAATTAACCGTAACATCTACTGAAATGCCCCAAATTGGCAAACATTCATGACCATAATTAATACTGGAGCTCAAATTACAGTTCAACCTGGGATCCTACTACATTTATATATGGTGTTCCCTATAACCTTAGAGGAATTCCTGACCTAAAACAGAGGACAAAAAAATATGCCTCACATTAACCACTAGACTACTGCCTTGCCGAAATTCCCCACAGCCATAGTGCCTATTGCCCTATAATAGCCCATGTTGGGCATTGAGGCTCTTACTCAATGAATAATAAATTAAACGAATTAAATTTTTGACATTTATAAACGACTTGACAAAACGGGACTCCATGGTTCTCCTTCTCCGTTAAAATAGTTTATACAGACCAGTGTAAATTAAAACAGGGCCTTCAAGGACTGTAACCCATTATGCAAGACCTATTTAAAGAAGGGATGGTTATTCCCACTGTTTCTCTATTTAACAGCCCAATTTGGCCTATTCTTAAACTTGGAAAGAATAAATGGCACCTAATGGTTCAGTACCCCAACCTTAAAGCCCTGGTCCCACACATTAAGGCCCCATACCCAATGTTATTAAAATTACTGAGTCCATCCAATCAGCATCTGGTAAATACTTTGTAGTTAGATATAGATTTGGCTAATATGATCTGGTAAGTTCCTGTTTCAAGGCCTCTAACTGCAGTTTGCCTTCACCTCTGAAGAGACCAGTATACCTTCATCTGGCTGTATGAGTTATACTGCAACAGCCTTGCCATCACACACAATCTTTGCAGGCAAGTTCTTAACCATATACAACTCTCCCCAGGAACTCACGTATGACATTATATTGATGGCATCCCCTTTCCCTTCCAACATTTATTTGACACACTCATTTAGGACATACAAATACAAAAGAGCTCACAAAAAGACTGTTGCCCCACAAACAGTACAAGGCCCCACAGTTAAATTCCAGAAAATTATTAGGTAAACTGAAGCCATTCGGACACTGTCAAGAAACAACTGTTGACTCTCTCAGCACGCAAAAATTTAAAACAAGCCAAACATCTTTTAGGCATTTAGGGGTTCTGGAGGCAACATATTCCTCAGCTACAAATTTTACTTAAGCCTTTTAAACTGTTACTTGAAAATCTGCCCACTTTATATGAGGTGTTCTATAATAAAATGCTCAAAAAATTTGTCCACAGTACAAGACAGTGGAGGTTCTAATTAGTGTCTGCTAGAGACTCCTTCACTGCAGAGGCTTTGTCAACCTCTTTTCATGCCTTCTGGAGTCTCTGGACTGGCCAAGATGGCTATGAGTTGCCCGTGGACTTATGGTATAAGAAATTGCCATCCTTGGCTCCACAGTACATGCCATTAGAGGGGCCATTGCTGGTTGCATACTGGCCTCTCCGGAGACAGAGGCTCTCACAGGCCCTAAGCCCAAGACCCTTGATTCTTACCTGCCCTTATGTATTGGGTCATGGAAGCAGCACCCCACAAGTTCAGCACAACCACAGAACCTTTCTCCTAGAGAATAGAGTCAAAGGCAGGTACTATGGCATATCTCATCTATAGAAAGGTTGTCTCCTCCACCCTCAGTATCTTGACAGGTGCCATGGTTTTAGAGGAAAACTCTGTCCTCAATCCCTTGGCCACTGTGTAATCCTTGAGTACAACTGTGTGAAAGTAAAGCAAGTTCATATACTTTATGAATAGCAGGACCACCATCACACATGATGGAGCTCGCTGAAGGACTGCAATTTTTTATCCCTTTACCAGGATGTCCTTGATCAGGGATGGAATGTAAAGGTCCACATAATTGGCTGCACGTTAGGCACCATCTTAGCATTGGATACCCTGGCCAACAATTGGCCCAATCTGCATATTTTTACAGGCTCTCGGTCACTGACAATGGTTTGGCCATCTGCTCTGGCAGTGGCATCAACGACAATTGTTTATCCAAGTTTGCCCCTTTTGGTGTAGAGAACTCTGGTGCTCTTTTGCTTCATAGATATACAAAACAATAAATCAACATCACACAAGTTTCTGCCCATTCTGAAGCCATAATACAAGGCACCACCAAAATACTCCTTACCCCTCTCAACGTTCTAGAGTCTATTATTGATGGTGACCAAGGCACTCATTTCACTTCCAAAGCCACACAGTACTGAGCTCTTGAACAATACATTCAATGGAATATTCACCTCCCTTACCAGCCTCAGGCTATAGGCCTTATAGAGCATAGTGATGGCTTATTTAAACAAGTTCAAATTCAGTAAAGTAAAATATTGCATCAGCCATCAGTCAAATATCACAGGTGAATTGTAATAAAGAGTCAAATTCAGTGTTCAGCGTTTGACTGCTGCCAGATTTCAAGCCCCATCACTCCCTTTCCCTCTTCTGCTCTACATCTGGGCCAGCTGATAAGGAAGCCCAGTGCTCCCTCCTTTGGTGCTAGTGGGAATTCCAAACCACACAAGCCACAGCCCATGTGAAAGAACCCTCACCCTACCTCACCCCTCCTATCTACCATAAAAATCCTAAAGACAATCTCTGTTCTCTGTTGTTTCAAGCCATTCTTGAGCCTGCTGGGGAGCTCATTCTGTTTCCCCCCCAGAAAACCTCATTATATGAGCAACAAACCTTTTCATACTCTCTTGGTGAGTTTGTGGCATCATCAATCTTAATATCTAAACCAGATTTTGAGTTTGGGGGGATCCATCCATCACTCCACTCTGTGGAGTGACCACAACAAAATGCATTTCAGTTATTTTGGCATAGTAAATCTGTAAAGTAGCAACTCTCTGCATTATAATATAGTTCAATTGTATTACCATTACCAAAGAGCCTTAAATCTTTTCTCAAAGTATCTCTTTTTATATAGAGTATCCAAACTGCAAAATTCTAACTAAAACCCCTTAGAGCAAACTTCTCTTGCAGCTAACATATGGTCTTTCTGATATGGCTGGCTAAGCCTTGTAGAAAGAGAAAAAAATATTGTCAATTTGCAATTCTTTTCTGTGTGCATTATACAGAATTTAAGTTCCCAAGCATTTAAAAATGTCCATCTTAGTCAAAGCAGCAATGTTCTAATTGGTTCTGCATTTAGTTTTTCAAAGAAAAAACAGTCTCCAATAGTTTATTTTCCCAAGGTTAAATTGCGAATCCATACTATATTTAGCTTGGATTTCATGGAAAATTTGTTCTTCCAGAACTTATACTTCCAGAGCATTTACGTTTAAGTAACTCAAATATACTTTAGAAAGAATTAAATTTGCTCTTCATTTTTGTAAAGCTTTGTAATCTTTGTTGAGCAATAAATCCTACTTTTATTGACATTTGTGAGCAGTGGAATTCGTGAAGTGTGTCAAGGCATTACTCTTTTGGCCAAGGTAGGGCACCTATAAGGGTCATGTTCTGGTTGTGTTAAAAAGGTTAATATGATCTGGGCTCTATATTTAGGTACATTTCCCTAAGTGAAAGTAGCCTTTGAAAACAACAACAACAACTATAAAGCAACAACAAAAACCCCATCTTGATGAGAGTGGTTAGGACTGTTTTTGGAAAAGAGTTTTAAACATCAAAAAGGAACTTGAAGTTAAAGAGAAATAAAGTGAGAGAAATAGCTGCAGGATTAGTAGTTGAGATCATCAAATGAAGAAAAGAATTGGGTTCTGTGTCCAGGAAAACTGCTGCAGAGAACTAGCATTGTGTCAGCCAAGTGTAAGCTAAAGATTTTCTTTCATATGGTGCCTAGGGTTGTGTCACTCCAGTGCTGGTGACGCATGAGGCATGCATTGTTTGACCATTGAGGACAGGCAGGGTGAGCAGCAACCCTTCAAGCTGAATCTATCTCCTTGGTTTCCTGAGACCCACTTTTGAATTTTGATTCTATTTAGTTGTCAGTCAGAGAAGTTTGTACTGCAACAGAGAGTCTGTTCTTTTAACATCATTATTGATTTTTTCTTTCCTCATCTCCTGACTTCCCTCAACAGAGTTGGGCACTTTGTATGAACCTCAATTTTGGAAATCCACACACATAATTTCATTAAAATAATTTCCATAAATGTCTATTGCTTCCATTGAGTTATAATCTTTTTGAGATTAAGGAATTGGTTATATTCGTCTTTAGATTCTTTGCCTGTGACATAGAAACTGGTATATGAAGGTCTCTATATTTCTGTGTAGCGTGTCTTATTCAAAAGGTAAGCAGACTTATATGAGATTTACTAAACAATTGTTAGCAAGACCTCACTTATAACCCACTCCAGAAATTTTGCCTCTGCTCCATGGTACTATCTCACTGTAACTGATCATTCATAGCTTTTCATTTCTCACATTTTACTACATTTGTTATTTTATCATAACTACTTGCCGAACAATGAGCTCCTCTTTCTCTGGGCAAGACTGCATCAGATTCATGTTTGTATCTCACACAGTATGTTGTACAAGGATACAGTCAATAAATGTCTTGTTTGATATTTCTTTAGAACACATTTTTAATATTATTAATTTACAAGTAACTATCCTGGGTAAAAGGACTAGACACTCTCTGTCCACTTGAGTAATGCAACACAGTCTCTTGCACATAATAGACATTCAGCAAACATTTGTTGAATGAAAGAATAAATAAATGTGTTGGTCTAGCAGAGCACTGGAATGTTTGTAATTTAAAGTAGGGCAAGTATGACCATGAAAGCAGAAATTAATTCCATAGCTCACCCCATGCCATGCAGTCTTTCACCTTTTGCAGTCAGGGAGGGGCAGTTCCAGGCATAGTTCCATGACTTTAAGCTTTTCTTATCAAGACTTACACACTAGCTTCTCAAGCTCTACAGGAAATAAATAAAGCTTTCTGAAGGGTTGTCTTAGAGGTCCCTTCCCCTGTTTATGTGGAAGCAGAGGGAAAACACCTGCTCTGTGCATGCCCCTGACTCTTGAGAAGAATCCTCAGTCTTATGTCTTCAGTCTCATCCTGGAAGTAAAGCAGCTCTAATGTGGTCTGTTACAGTGTCCTGCAAAGGTGGCCTGGCACCTCATTCTAAACTACCTCTCATGATTTTGGCATTTGGGGGTGTCTATGAAGCTGGGAATTTAAAGAAACATAAGCCATAAGGAAGACTGTGTAACCCACTCGTTTAAGGCTCTACAGCACTAGTGACTCTTCTCTTAGCCTAGTTCCCACAGGCCTATGGACTGTTAATCTCTTTATTTCCACCTCCTCATACTGATGTGAACCTTGCCATTAACTGAAGAAGGCCTGCCTTTGAGATGTGATGGGTTACTGTAGGATAAACAATTCCTTTTACACGTCGCACATATATAATTTTGAAGTCAGTCTTTCAGAGGTTTTCTCCTTTCCTCCCAGACCAAAGTGTTTCCTGAAGAAGATTAAAAGTCTCTCTCATCATAGATTTGAAGGTAAAGATTTAATGTGTGAAATCTGTGAAACAAGGGGCAGACAGATGGGAAGTCCTCATTCACTGGGTGGCCTGAGATTTTTTTTTGCTTGTGTCTTTTTAAGTACAAATGTGTGTCAACAAAATCTTTCATTTGAGCTTAGAAAGAGGGTGTCCAGGACAAACAGAATAGCAAAGAAGGTAGAAAAGGAAATATGCAGTAAATTGAGGTGGCTTCCAGAAAAATGTGAACAGCCAAGAAGGAACAGAAACATAGCAGCAAAAAACAAAACGAACAAACAAAACAACAACAAAAACCAAACCCAGTGTCACAGTTAAAACCCGTTGTAAACCACAGCATATGCAGTGCCATCCAGATTTCGGCTGAGCAACATTGCTCTTTGATATGTAGGTAAAGTTAGCTCAAGTGTGTATCCCAAGTCTGCTGCAAAGTCCTGTCCCAGTACATCCAAGGATTAAAATTCTCATGGTCATTTCTGACAGATGTTTTTACTTCTGTGAAACTCATATAGCTTCTCCCACAAGGCTTTGTTTTTGAAGCAGTATTCATTGAAAATTTAGGCAGATCAAGATAGTTTTTATCTCATCAAGGCATACTGCTTAAAAATGATCTTAGAGGGACTTCTCTGGTGGCACAGGGGTTAAGAATCCGCCTGCCGGTGCAGGGGACACGGGTTCGAGCCCTGGTCCGGGAAGATCCCACATGCTGCGGAGCAACTAAGCCTGTGTGCCACAACTACTGAGCCTGCACTCTAGAGCCCATGAGCCACAACTGCTCAGTCCATGCGCTACAACTACTGAACCCTGTGTGCCTCGAGCCCGTGCTCCACAACAAGAGAAGCCATGGCAATGAGAAGCCCGTGCATCGCAAGGAAGAGTAGCCCCCGCTCACTGCAACTAGAGAAAGCCCGTGAACAGCAACAAAGACCCAACACAGCCAAAAATAAATAAATAAATTTTTTAAAATGACCTTAGATGTACCTGTTATAGCCTGTGGCTGTTCCAATGATCACCTTCTGTACTCGCTTCAGCCTTCTGATATAAGTTCTCTCTTTCCTCTCTGTGTAAGCTTAAAAATGCCCCCCACCCCCAAAAAAGATATCCACATTTTATCCCTGGAACTTGTGAATGTTACCTCACATAGGGTCAAGAAACAAAGAAATAAAAAAAAACAGGTATGATTAAGTTAAGGATCTTGAAATAAGGAGAGTATTCTGAGTGGGCCCTAAATTCAATTGCCTGAATCCTGGTAAGAAGAAGGCAGAGAGATATTTTATAGGCAGATATACAGAGGAGAAGGTGACGTGCAGATAGAGCAGAGAGAGATTTGAAGTTGCTGACCTTGAAGATTGGAGCGATGCAGCCACAAGCCAAGAAATGCTGGAAGCTGTAAGAAGTGGGAAGAGGCAAGGGATGGATTCTCTCCTAGAGCCTCTGGACGGAGTGCAGCTCTGCCAGACACCTTCATTCCCATACAGAGACACTTATTTTGTACTTCTGACTTCCAAAATTGTGAGGAAGCAATTTCTATTGCTTTATGACATCAAGTTTGTGTAATTTGTTACAGTTGTCATTGGAAACTAATACGTTCTCACTCCTCTCCCCTTTCATACTTTGTTCTTATCTGCTGTCTTTTACCCCTACTTTCTCATTGTTCTGTCTGCAGAGCAGATAGATGTCTTTTGTGTATGCTCTGGTTTTCATATTTACCTTGGTCGACCTACATAAGAAGCAGGTTCAGTGGAGGATGGTCTTTCCACTGACAGATGTGTAAAAATGTGGCCAAATGCTTCCAATAACCATTTTTACAACCTTAGGCTAGATTGCATTTCTGAATTAGAGTTTTCCTGCATAAACAACCCTACTCTCACCTTGAGTCCTGGCTAACGTGCTGGGCTGAGGAAAATAGAGTTTTACTCTTTTAGTTACAATACAGTTAAGTATTGAGAATCAGGATAACAATTATCCTGACAAACATATAAGTAGACTTTGAAAAATATTTTAAAGAAATGGGGAAAACAACCACATATAAGATATTTAAAGCAAAAAGTCAAAAGCAGAGGAGCAAAGGGAATTCCCTGGCAGTCCAGTGGTTAGGACTCCATGCTTTCACTGCCATGCCTCGGGTTCAATCCCTGGTAGGGGAACTAAGATCCTGAAAGCCTGGTGATGTGGCCAAAAAAAAAAAAAAAGCAGAGGAGCAAGCATTCAAGACATTTAATGGAGACACATCGCTGATTTTATGAACTTTTTACAATGCCTCCATCAGAGAAGGAATTGGATGAAATCTATACTCACACCATATCATAGCTTGAGATTAGTTGTAATGTTCAGTAATTGGTTGAATTATTTGTATATTTTGGTAATACTTATATTGTGGAATTTCTCAGAGTGTGGTTCTAGGAAGTATCAGAGATACCTGTTAAACATACCAATAGAGTTTTGGGCATCAACTTAGACCTGGGTCAGACTCTCTGACACAGAGAACTGACAGTTTGTATTTTTAACAAACTAAATTTGAGAAATGCTAATCTTCTGGAATTTTAATCTGTTTACTAATTTTCACAGTTATCTGGAACCAATGCACAACTAAATGATATTTATTAACTGGTAGATGCTATTTCTGTAAATGTGGTTACACTAAAGTATTCCCATTTTGTTCCACATTCCAGTGTAAGACTCCTAGCATCTACCCTAGGCAGCACCCTAACTGGAATAAATTACTGTTTCTCTCCATATGGAATAGATACACAGTTTGAGATGGGTACCTCTGATTTGATCTACCTGTAGTCCTAACCTTTGAGTAGAGAAAAAAAGTTTGAGATTATTTTTTAAGCCATCATAAGAAACATCCAAAACCCACTCAGATGGAGCTGAACTAACTAAGCTGCTGAGCATACAAATAGACCTAAAAAAGAATCCAGAAGGAATACAGTGAACCCTCAGTATCTGTGGATGTAGAACCCATGGATATGGAGGGCTGACTGTAAGGAATTTGAGCATCCATAGATTTTGGTGTGCACTCAGCATCCTGGAAGTAGTTCCCTGCAGGTACCAAGGGATGACTGTATATTCCAAACTGCCTCTGCTCTTGATTTTTTTTTCTTTCCTTTCAAAAGGCTCAGACTGAAGACCACTGCTTTTAGCTCTCTGTATGATTCTGAAACTCCTGAAGTGTAGAGTAAGACATACAGTAATCTCCAACTAGGTCTGGAACATCACAGGGGGCAAAGAAAGATGCCTTTGTGCTTTTGAGTTGATGGGTTACTTTGCAGACCAAAACTGCATAACATAACCTGATATTTCCAATTCAGGGATAAAAAAGGGTATTTTGTATCATTCATCATAATCCTTCCTTTTCTCTGATGCAAGTTAAGTTCAAAAAGACAAATTGTTGGTTTATTTCATTTTCCCCTATAGGGTTTTTGCTTTAAAGATGATCTGTTAAAGGATGGTAAAACAAAAGTACCCAAGGTTTATTTCAAGCTCATCATATTAAAACAGATCTGTTTTTAGTTTTTCAGTCAAAAACTTTATGATATGGCATATGTATTCAAAATTTTAATGTGTTTACTAACTTTCACAGTTACCTGGAACCAATGCATAAATAAATAATGTTTATTAACTAGTAGATGCTAATTCTGTAATTGTCATTGTTTTGCAAACTATTGTATTTGAAGGAGAATGGACTTTCAAATCATTAGGAACCATCATAAAAATTATCTTTTTTCCATCACTGCTTATGTGAATTAAAAATTATTATAAATTGAGGGGATTCATTAGCTTTCAAAATATAACCAAATTGTCTCTATTCTACCCCTTGGCAGAAGGAGATCAGTTGTTTATAAAAGCTTGCGAGTTTCTTCATCTAAGAGAACTAACCCTCTTATTTCACTGGGGTTTTTATTACATTAGAGAATAAATTATGCAGCAACGGCATGTTTTCATGGCAACCTTCTTGTCAGAGAAGGCTTGTTTTGCTTATCATGAGATGTGCAGGAAATTAACACTCTGCTGCTCTGAAAGGGTCCTCAGACAGCCCAGATTGAAGAACAGATTGCCTCTGCAATTCCTTCATCCTTTTGTCACACCTTAATAATTATGCACAATAAGTACCCAAATGCCTCCTATTGTGTACTGCTCATGATCACAGTACCAAAGAGGAAGCCGATGTGAACACAGTGCATCAGGAGTATTAACTAGATCCCATCTTTTATCAGATCTTGTGTATGAGTAGATGAATTGAAATGAAAGAGCAGCACTTGAAAAGAATGTTCCTAACTTGATTATTAGAAAGAGAAAAAACGTGGTATATTATAATTGAAGACATTGTATACATTTCCATGGTATAAACATAAACAAATGACTTACAATAATCTCTAAGTTGAGAGTACAGAAAAATTGTTTTTTTCTTTACCTCTAAAAATCACAATAAAAATTAAAAAAAATAATTTGTCTGGGCCAAAATAGAAAGATAAAGAAAACTAAAAATCAAAAGTAGTAAGTTGATACTTCAGTAAGTTTCTTCTGTGAATAAGTTAGTGGGAATCTGTCAAAGAAGTAATGAAATAATTATTTGGCTTAAAACGTTAGAATTTTCTTTTTTATACAATTTATGTCTAATGCTAGAACATAAAAAAAAATCTTAAATAGAATAAGCATTTATTCCGATAGTGTTTATCTATTGAGGCAGTATTTTTGCTTCCCACCCTCTATGGTATTTATGTGCAAATTCTGTAGCCATTTCTTGCTAGTTATACTTTGGATACCAACAGAAACTGCTGATTTAAAATAGCATATACGATATTGGATTTATCCTTATCATAGTAGTTAGTAATGCAAAACTACACATTGCTTAGATGATTATACAGAATAATTGGTATGCCAAGTTTCCCTTTAAAAAATTAAAATCATTTTTAGTTTGACAATGTATTCGTTTAGCACTTTTTTTTTCTTTAAATGAATTCAGTGGCTCATGAAAGTGCTGGATTGACAGACTTTTGGAGAAGAGGCTTTTGTTTATCCCTCAAATGAGGACAGCATGGGCAGCAGCGGGGGAAGCTTCCACTTTTAGGCAGGTGGAACTCTCAGAAAAGAAAATTCACACTCCTGTCAATACCATTTAAAGTTCTCACTTACACCATTTTCACATGCAATAAAGCATTTTGTGGTTGTGACTCACATCTCACTCTCCTTCCCATGCTTAACTGAAGTTTTCCAGACAATTCTGGAATTAATATAAATCTGCCCATGTCACTGGCTCAGGGTGAGAGCCTGGGAAACCAATACCACCATTTCTAAACTGCAATAACACATCACGTTTTTATCTGTAAAATTCATCCTCAGTCTCACTGGAAATGGATTGAAAGAAACTGGAGACAGGAAGTGGTCAACAAGAATCTGGTTTGTTTCATATGTGTGGACATAGCAGATATTTGTTCAATCCAGTGACAGTATTTAGCTTTATACCTAAAGACTCTTTTCAGTTCAATTTCCCCTGTTAGAAGTGGGTAGCACTTTCTTCGGCTACATAGCTTTGGCCTTGCTAGGGCAAAACCAGTGTTACATGCGGGATGATGATGACATCTTGATGTCGAGATTTTTCTTTTAAATAAAAACACTGGAAAATGCTAATTAATTTTTTTTTTTTTAAGGGCTTCAAATGCTTGGCTTTTTATTTATTTATTTATTTATTTTTGGCTGTGTTGGGTCTTTATTTCTGTGCGAGGACTTTCTCTAGTTGTGGCAAGCGGGGGCCACTCTTCATCGCGGTGCCCAGGCCTCTCACTATCGCAGCCTCTCTTGTTGCGGAGCACAGGCTCAAGACGCGCAGGCTCAGTAGTTGTGGCTCACGGGCCTAGTTGTTCCGTGGCATGTGGGATCTTCCCAGACCAGGGCTCGAACCCATGTCCCCTGCATTAGCAGGCAGATTCTCAACCACTGCGCCACCAGGGAAGCCCTAATTAATTGTTTTATCATATCATCTGTCTATAAATTATTATTGGTGAAAATGCTGGCATATTTTAATTAAATGATTAAATTTGGTAACAGATTTTGGGGTATTTCAGATGCGTAAGTCCTGAATATATGCCACGTAAATTTTCATGTAGAAGAAAAATAAAAAAACATTATAAAATTGTAAAAATGCAAGATCTGGTGAAAATAGTTTTGATAATAGCTGTGTAAATTGAAGATATATCGATAAAATAATATAAAGATCTGATAAAGTCCCACAGACTTCTAGTAAATCATTGATTTCTGGAGACAGTAGGCAGCATGTTAAGTGCAGGTTACCGTACACTAAGTGTAAAACTAATGTCTCATAACAGGTATTGTACAATATATTCATCTTCAAGACAGAAAATATCATAAGGCTATTTTCATTCTTCATGTGACGGAATAGCATATGACCTGTTCTAGCCTTTGAAGAAGAAATGTTGATTTGACCAACTGACATTATTTAGATAATTTACTTTCTAGAATTTGAGAGTGATCAGCTACAACATCTATGATCATATAGGTCACAGGTATTGATTTGGATGGCCTAATTTATTAATTATTGATCCATTCTTTCTTCGATCTGATATGTATTCTCTACTTAATACTGATACGTATTCTCTACTTAAATAGAATGAACTTACAGGCACATGAAGCCCTTTTTATGTCTCTAAGCATTATAATAACTATGTACACTAAGTCTGTAATCAGAGATAATTAACTAAATGAAGAACCTTGGGCTTGAAATTTGCCTTGTTATTCTAAATGCATAAAAGATTTAGAAGCATTATTTTGGGTAAGTTAAATGGCCTATCAAGACCATAATTATTTATAATAATGGTACAAAAATATGTTTCATAAAAGAAGATCTTTATTTCCTAAAGATGAGTGGTGGAAGTCATTTTTTAAGTTTTGATCACAATGCCAATAATTATGTCTATGATTGAGGAATTCTCCACCTTAAAAAAACCTAGCCTATTTCCCATTTGAGATGTTGAAAATGTCTTGTGCTCACTCTCCAGTCCTCTCTTACAGCTAAATCATGGGCACAGTTCTCACTTAGGCTCTGTCAAACATATGAAGCTGATGATTCTTTTGAAGCTAGTGAGACATAGAAGCAGGAACCAGAGTGAATTTTTCTGCTGAGACTAGCGTCAGGAATGGCAGTTTCCAGAATCAGCAGCGTCGGTGGTTAAAATGTTGCTATTCAGTGTCCAGCAGAGGTGGAAATAGTAGTCCATGCTGTGGTGTCAGTGCCTAGAGACAGCAGCATGGTGATATGTATTTTTAACTTGTATTGATAATACTAGTTATATGAAAGTGCTGCACTTTTGTAAGTAGCACTTTTTTTTAAAGAAAAAAATAGCATCTTTTAGTATGTGAGACATTCTGTGTGATCAAAGGGAACAATTAACAGAGTGAAAAGGCAATCTAAAGAATGAAAGTATTTGGAAATCATATATCTGTTAAGGGTTTTATAACCAGGATATATAAGGAGCTCCTACAGTGCACAACAACAGAAAAAGAGATAACCTGATTTAAAAAGTGGGCAAAGACCTGGAATAGACAGTTCTCCAAAGAAGACATACAAATGGCCAACAAGCCTATGAGAGGTGCTCAACATTTCTAATCGTTAGGGAAATGCAATTCAAAAACCACAGTGAGATATCACCTTACACTTATTAAAACAGCCACTATCAAAAGAACAGAAAACAAGTCCTGGCAAGGATGTGGAGAAATTGGAAATCTTTTGCACTGTTGGTAGGAATGTTGCTGTGGAAAACTGTATGTAGTTTCCTCCAAAAATTAAAAAATAGAATTACCATATGATCTAGCAGTCCCACTTCTGGGTATGCATACAAAAGAATTCAAAGCACAATCCTGAAGAGATATTTGTATACCCATGTTCACTGTAGCATTTTTCACGATAGCCAAGGGATGGAAGTAACCCAAATACCCATCAAAGATGAATGGGTAGAGAAAATGTGATAGATACATACAATGGATATTATTCAGCTTTTTAAAAAAGGAGATCCTGTCACATGGTACTACATGAATGAACCTCGAGGATGTGCTAAGTAAAATAAGACAGTCATGAAAGGACAAATGTTGTTTGAGTTGACATACATAAGGTATCTAAAGTAGTCAAAATCATAGAAACAGAATGTAGAAAGGTGGCTGTCAAGGGCTGCTGGGAATAGGAAGAGGAAATTAGTGTTTAATGGGTATAGAGTTTCAATTTTGCAAGATGAAAAACTTCTAGAGATCTGCTGCACAACAATGTGACATACCTAACACTACTGAACCTTACACTTAAAAATGCTTAAAATGGTAAAGTTAATGTTTTGTGTTTGTGATTACAATTAGAAATAAAAATTAAAATCATTTAAAAAATTATCTCTCATTTTTGTATCTCAGAATTTATTCTCAAATGTAGATTCCTACCCCTCCTCTAATACCCCTCTTCTTTCACTGGGGATGTTTTCAAAGTTCATCTAGTATGGTCAACTCTGATTATGACTAGTTCTCTGCCCTTGAAAATTTTCTCTTTTTCTACATGTGACCACTTCACAAAAACCGCTGCTTGATCCTGAAAAAAAAAAAAATTGTTCTCATTGAAAATTTTGTAGAAATTTCCATTACTTACTACTCTCCAATGTTAAAATTTTCAGATGTCTGTTTTCAGATGACATTTCAGATGTCAAATTTTACATTTTGTCTGCTCCTGTGCTCCAGAGAATGACTCTACCCACATATCAAGAAATGTTCTCTCTTCCTATATTTCAGCAATGTCCATAAGCTGTTTGAATTTTCCCTGCCTAAATTTCTGCTAAGTTTAGCTATATTTTCTTTGTACAGTTCTTAACAGCTTTATTGATACATAATTCATCTATCATACAATTCACCTTTTTAAATTTCTCAGATCAATGGGTTTTATTATATTCAGAGAGCTGTATAACCATCATCATAACTTAATTTTAGAACACTGTCGTTATACTAAAATGCAATCTGCATATTTGCAGTCACTCAAAATCCCTGCCCCCACCCTCCCAGCCCTCGGCACCACTTAAACCACTAATATACTCTCCATCTCCACAGGTTTGCCTACTCTGGACATTTCATGTAGATGGCATCATATAATATAAGGTATATTTGACCGACTTATTTTAGTTCACAAAACATTTTTAGGGTTCATTCACATTGTAGCATGTATCAGTAGTCCACGGAGTTGTTGGAGTACCACAGTCTATTTCAGAATACTTCCATCATCCTCAAAAGAAACCTTGTACTTATTAGTTGTCATTCTTAATTCCCAACCCTCACTCCAGGTCTAGAAACCACTTATCTTTTATCTCTTTCTGTAAATTTGCCTATTTTTGACATTTCATATGTGGTCCTTTGTGACCAACTTCTTTCGCTGGGGATGTTTTCAAGGTTCATCCATGTTGTAGCATGTATCAGTACTCCATTACTTCTTTTTTTTTTTAACTGCTATTTTATTTATATTTTTAACATCTTTATTGGAGTATAATTGCTTTACAGTGGTGTGTTAGCTTCCGCTTTATAACAAAGTGAATCAGCTATACATATACATATATCCCCATATCTCCTCCCTCTTACGTCTCCCTCCCACCCTCCCTATCCCATCCCTCTAGGTGGTCACAAAGCACTGAGCTGATCTTCCTGTGCTATGCAGCTGCTTCCCACTAGCTATCTGTTTTACATTTGGTAGTATATATAAGTCCATGCCACTCTCACTTCATCCCAGCTTACACTTTCCCCTTCCCGTGTCCTCAAGTCCATTATCTACGTCTGCTTCTTTATTCCTGTCCTGCCCCTAGGTTCTTCAGAACCTTTTTTTTTTTTTAAGATTCCATATATATGTGTTACCATACGGTATTTTTTTTTCTCTTTCTGACTTACGTCACTCTGTATGACAGACTCTAGGTCCATCCACCTCACTACAAATAACTCAATTTCGTTTCCTTTTATGGCTGAGTAATATTCCATTGTGTATGTGTGCCACATCTTCCTTATCCATTCATCTGTTGATGGACACTTAGGTTGCTTCCATGTCCTGGCTATTGTAAATAGAGCTGCAGTGAACATTGTGATACATGACTCTTTTTGAATTATGGTTTTCTCAGGGTATATGCTCAGTTGTGGGATTGCTGGGTCATATGGTAGTGCTATTTTTAGTTTTTTAAGGAACCTCCATACTGTTCTCCATAGTGGCTGTTTCAATTTACATTCCCACCAACAGTGCAAGAGGGTTCCCTTTTCTCCACACCCTCTTCAGCATTTATTGTTTGTAGATTTTTTGATGATGGCCATTCTGACTGGTGTGAGGTGATACCTCATTGTAGTTTTGATTTGCATTTCTCTAATGATTAGTGATGTTGAGCATCCTTTCATGCGTTTGTTGGCAAACTGTATATCTTCTTTGGAGAAATGTCGATTTAGGTTTTCTGCCCATTTTGGGATTAGGTTGCTTGTTTTTTTGATATTGAGCTGCATGAGCTGCTTGTAAATTTTGGCGATTAATCCTTTGTCAGTTGCTTCATTTGCAAATATTTTCTCCCATCCTGGGGGTTGTCTTTTCATCTTGTTTATGGTTTCCGTTGCTGTGCAAAAGCTTTTAAGTTTCATTAGGTCCCATTTGTTTATTTTTGTTTATATTTCCATTTCTCTAGGAGGTGGGTCAAAAAGGATTTGCTGTGATTTATGTCATAGAGTGTTCTGCCTATGTTTTCCTCTAAGAGTTTTATACTGTCTGGCCTTACATTTAGGTCTTTAATCCATTTTGAGTTTATTTTAGTGTATGGTGTTAGGGAGTCTTCTAATTTCATTCTTTTACATGCGGCTGTCCAGTTTTCCCAACACTACTTACTGAAGAGGCTGTCTTTTCTCCCTTATATATTCTTGCCTGCTTTATCAAAAATAAGGTGAGCATATGTGCGTGGGTTTATCTGTGGGCTTTCTATCCTGTTCCATTGATCTATAATTCTGTTTTTGTGCCAGTACCATACTGTCTTGATTACTGTAGCTTTGTAGTATAGTCTGAAGTCTGGGAGCCTGATTCCTCCAGCTCCATTTTTCTTTTTCAATATTACTTTGACTATTTGGGGTCTTTTGTGTTTCCATACAAATTGTGAATTTTTTTGTTCTAGTTCTATGAAAAACTGCCTCTGGTAGTTTGATAGGGATTGCATTGAATCTGTAGATTGCTTTGGGTAGTATAGTCATTTTCACAATGTTGATTCTTTCAATCCAAGAACATGGTATATCTCTCCATCTGTTTGTATCATCTTTAATTTTTTTCATCAGTGTCTTATAGTTTTGTGCATACAGACTCCATTACTTTTTATTGCCAAATAATATTCTGTTGGATGGATACATCACCTTTTATTTATACTTTTATCAGTTGATGGAAATTTGAATTTTCCCACTTTTTGGTTATAATGAATAATGTTTCTATGAGCATTCATACACATGTTTTCTGTGGAAGTGTTTTTCCATTTTTTCTTGGATATATACCTAAGAATCGAATTGCTGAGTCATATGATAACTCCATATTTAATATGTTCAGAAACTGT
>NW_020837945.1:41111388-41387640 GCF_003676395.1 Aethalodelphis obliquidens | reverse complement strand
TTTTTTTTTTTTTTTTTTTTTTTTGCGGTACGCGGGCCTCTCATTGTTGTGGCCTCTCCCGTCGCGGAGCACAGGCTCCGGATGCACAGGCTCAGCAGCCATGGCTCGTGGGCCCAGCTGCTCCACGGCATGTGGGATCTTCCTGGACTGGGGCACAAACCCATGTCCCCTGCATTGGCAGGTGGACTCTCAACCACTGCGCCACCAGGGAAGCCCCTTATTGTTGTTTTAATCTGTGTTTCCTTGTTGAGTACTGATGTTGAGCATCTTATATGTCTATTGGCTGTATATCTTCCTTGGAGAAATATCTATTCAGATCCTTTGCCCAATTTCAATTCATTTATCTTTTTTGAATTGTTAAGAGTTGTTTATATATTCTGGACACAACATCTTTACCAGATACATGATTTGCAAGTATTTTTTCCCATTCCTTGATTTTGTAGCAAAACGTTTTTAATTTTGATAAGGTCCAAATAATTTATTATTTTCCTTTCTGCTTGTGCTTTTGTTGTCCCATCTAAGATGGCTTTCCCTAATCCAGGGTAATGAAGACTTATTCTGTGTTTTGTCCTAAGACATTTATAGTTTTAGCACTTATATTTTGGTCTTGAATTAATTATTGGTTATGGTATAAGGAAGGAGTTCAGCTTCATTTTTCTGCATGTGGATATCCAGTTGTTCCTGCCCCATTTCTTGTAAAGATCATTCTTTCTCTATTGAATTTTTTTGGCATACCTGTCAAAAATCAATTAACTATAAATATATAAGTTGCTATTTTTGGATTCTCAATCCTATTCCATTTATGTATATGTCTATCTTTAAGCCAGTATAAATGTCTTGATCACAGTAGCTTCATAGTAATTTAGAAATCAGAAAGTTTGAGGCCTCCAAATTCGTTGTTTTTCAAGATTGTATTCACTATTTTGGGTATCTTGAATTTCCATGTTTATTTTAGGATAAATTTGCCAATTCACTTTTTAAAAAAGTAGTTAGAATTTTGATACTGTTTGCATTGAATCTAAATCAATTTGGGAAAATTGACATCTTAGCTATAATAAGTCTTCCAATCTATTAACATGGGATGTGTTCTATTTATTAGCTCTTTTTTAGTGCATTTCAAAATGTTTTGTAGTTTTCAGAGTATAAGTATTGCACATATTTTGTTAAATTAATTCTTTTTTATGTATAAGTAGAATTGTTTTCTTAATTTTGTTTGATGATTGTTCATTGCTAGTGTATAGATGTGCAATTGATTTTTGAATATTTTTATTGAATCCTGCAACCTTGCCAAAGTAGTATATTAGTTGTTTTTAGTAGATTTCTTCAGATTTTCTACATACAAGATCATATTTTCAAAAAGAGATATTTTAAATTCCTTCTTTCCAACCTGTGTATGTATATATGCATGTATATAAGTATGTATTATGTATTTATTACCTAATTGCCTTGTTAGAATCAAGTAAAATATTAAATAGAAGTGCTGAAAATTGACTTATTTGTCTTGTTTCTGGTCTTAGAGAGAAAACTTTAGTGTTTCACTAAGTATGATATTATCTGTGGGTTTTTCTTAGAATCTCTTTACTAGGTTGAGTCATTTTCCTGTTATTCCTAGTTTTTCAAGTAATTTTATCAAGAAAAGGTATTGGATTTTTAAAGTAATTTATGTCTATTGAGATGATTATATGGTTTTTATCCTTTATTCTATTAATAAGGTTAATTACATTAATTGACTAATGTATGTTAAACCAACTTTGCATTCCTGGGATACATCCCACTTGGCCATTGGATTTATAATTTATATAGTATAATCCTTTTTATATGTTGCTGGATTTGGTTTGCTGGTATTTTGTTGATGTTTTGCATCTATATTCAGCTATATAAAGTTATTGATCTGTAGTTTTCTATTTTCTTTTTTGTGATGTCTTTGATATTGGTCTCAGGGTGATACAGACTTCATAGCATGAGTTGGTAAAGAAAAGAGAAGTAATATGCAATTATACTGTCTTTTATGATTACCTACATAATTATGTTTACCAGTACTCTCTTACGTGTGTGTAGTTTTAAATTACTAAATAATGTTACTTGTTTTCAGCCTGAAATACTTTATTATTACTCTTGTATGGTGAGTCTGCTAGCAAGAAATTGTCATTTTTTAAAAAGAATCTGGAAATGTTTTATTTCCACCTTCATTTTTTAAAGTGATTTTTTGGGAAAGTTTGCTGATTTTGATTCTAGGTTGAAAGTTTTATTTATTTATTTATTTATTTTTAACATCTTTATTGGAGTATAATTGCTTTACAATGGTGTGTTAGTTTCTGCTTTATAACAAAGTGAGTCAGTTATACATATACATATGTCCCCATATCTCTTCCCTCTTGTGTCTCCCTCCCTCCCACCCTCCCTATCGCACCCCTCTAGGTTGTCACAAAGCACCGAGCTGATCTCCCTGTGCTATGCGGCTGCTTCCCACTAGCTATCTACTTATTTATTTTTGAATTTTATTTTTTTTTATACAGCAGGTTCTTATTAGTTATCTATTTTATACATATTAGTGTATATATGTCAATCCCAATCTCCCAGTTCATCCCACCACCACCACCACAACTGCCACTTTCCCCCCTTGGTGTCCATACGTTTGTTCTCTACATCTGTGTCTCTGTTTCTTCCCTGCAAACTGGTTCATCTGTACCATTTTTCTAGGTTCCACATATATGCGTTAATATATGATATTTGTTTTTCTCTTTCTGAAAGTTTTATTCTTTTACTTTCAATATTTTGAATGTGTTATACCACTGTCTCCTGACATCCATTGTTTCTGATAAGTCAGCCTATTCTTTTTGAGTTCTCTTGTACATGACAAGTCAGTTCTGCTTGCTGCTTTCAAAATTTTTCTCTTTGGCCTTGACTTTCAACATTTTTATCCTGATGTGTTTGCTGTAGATCTTTTTGTGTTTATCTTATTAGAATTCATTGAGCTTTTTGGATGTGCAGAATGATGTTTTGATTAAATTGGGGAAGTTTTGGGCGAGTATTTCTTATAATATATTTTTTTGTATTCTCTCTCTTCTCCTTCATGTACTTCTATTATGAATATATTACTTCACTTAAGGGTATCCTACGTACAGTGTATCCTCTGAGGGAACGTTCATTTTTCCTTATTCTATTTTTTCTCTCTTCACATTGCATAATATTTATCAATCTATTTCATGTTCATTGATTTATATTTATGCCAGCTTAAAAATACTGTTGAACCTCTCTGGTAAGTTCTTTATTTTGTTTACAGTATTTTTGAACTCCAGAATTTTTGTTTGATTCTTTTTTTTTCAAACAATTTCCATCTCTTTGTTATTGTTCACTATTTGATGAGGCATTGTTATCATGCCTTCTTTAAATTCTTTAAACATAGTTATTTTTATTTCTTGGAAAATACTTATAACAGCTGCTTTTAAGTCTTTGTCTGCTAAGGGCATCTTCTGTGTACTCTTAAAACCAGTTTCTATTGCTTACATTTTTTCTTATGTATAGATCACATTTTTCTGATCTTTGCATGACTCAGTTTCTTTGTTGAAACTGTCTATTTTAGGTAATATATTGTAGCAATTCTGGATCCTGTATCCTCCACCCCCCAGTCTCATTGTTTGCTTGCTTGTTTGTTTAGTGAATTGGCTGGACTAATTCAGTGAAGTCTTTTTCTCTCACAGCGTGCATTCCGTGATGTTGGTCTTCAGAGTGTACAGCCCTGGATATGTGCACAGTCTCCCTCTAACCTACACAGAGGTGAATGTGGTTTTAGCTGGGCTCTAATTGTCTTTTTACCTGATTTCCCTCTTAAGTTTGGATGTTCTGTCTCTAGTGGAATCACATTCAGTTAGCCTCCACTAATTGCTGGCTGATTGATATATTGCATTCAACAACTCTCTGAAGCATAAATGTTTCCACAGTCTGATCTAAATAATATGTTCCTACCCCATTTGCAGAGATAGACTCAAAACTTCTTTCAAGTCAGTCTCTGAAACTTGCTTTAATCCTAGGAATGGCTCTTCTTTTCCAATTATTTCCCTGGGTCTTGTTGTTAAACTTCTATCTGGTCTACTTGTTGCTATCATGGAGCTTGTTGCTGTCATTACAGTCTCTTCTTAATTGCTATGCACCAAGATCTCCACTGATTTTAACCCTGCCCATGGGCCCAGATGCTCTCTTGTGTTTCAAATAAAGTTGATCCCTTTATAAGGGCTATAGCACTTTCTGTTTTTGCAGAGATTGCACCCCCTCCTATGCAGAAACTCTGTGCCACTGCACCAGAGCTGGAGTGACCTGATTCTCTTGAAGTGACAACTCTACCCTAAGCCTGGGCACTGGGGTTGATGGTTGTGAGTGACAGGTCTTGCTTGCCTCTCCTGACTTGTAACTTCCACTCCATGAGCAAGCTGGAGTAGGGGACAATTGGGTCCCAATATTCTTGGCCAGACACTCCTCAGAGTCTCCATTTGACTGGTGGCTCTGGGTAGACGACGAGAACTCTACAACTCTTAGCTTCTTTTTCCTCAAATTGAGCTTCTGCAATATGAAGCTGGGGGGAGGGGATGAGTAAAGGTCACAGCTTGTCCTTTAGTGGAAGAAGTCATCACCTTAGACTGGGGGTTGGGAGCAGAGTGAGGGAGTCACATCTTGGTTGCACCTGCCCAGAGTAGAGCTTTTGCCATACTGAAGGAGGAGAGACTGTGAATGAAATGGCAGAGACTAAGACTGTGCACAGGCTAAGATTTCCCAGAGATTTAAAAGGATTTAAAAAGAATTATTTTCATGAGTTATTGCTGTTTTGCTGGGAAGAGGGTCCAAGGAGATCCTCACAGCAGCATTCCACAAGTGTTTCTTGCCTTTTGTACATTTTTACTATCTGGTAAGTTTATCTTCTTATATTTCTATATTGTCCAGTTTCACCACTTGCACATTTGCTTTTGGAGGGCAGATCCTATGTTTCTGAGTTTTACACACTGTTCTCAGGGGTTGTTTGTTAAATAAGTATGCCATACTTTCTACCTCCAATAATCTGGCTAACCCTCCTTCCATTCAATATAAAATACTTCCCTCTAACCATCATGTTCCCTGCCCAGTGAACTATGTCTACTTTCCAAATTTCTTTCTTGTCTACTTTGACATGTCTCAAAATCCACTATAGCTCCATAACTCAAAGCAATGGTTCTTAAAACCACTCTGCCTCCTCAATTAGTTCTGTGGCACTACCTTGTATTCTCTACAAGTTGTTTAATTATATTGAAGTATGATGACCTGAATTTCCAAATTACAGGTTTAAACCATATCATTGTACGAGGATAGAAATAGATTTATTGTGTTTCCAACAATATTTCTAATGATAAATATAGCTATCTTCTATTGAGCACCTACTATGTGTTCAGCACTTGGCTAAATTTTTCACATGCATTTTTTCCACTTAATTCACAAAAACCTCTGCCAGTCAGAAATTGGAAACATAGTTTTACAAATAAGGAAAACAGGAAGGAGAAAGTAAGGACCTTGCCAAATATGACACAGATGAATTATATATCTCTGAACAGGAACTGTGAAATATTTTTTTTATTCCAAAGCCCACACTATTATGTTCCACATTTAGTTGACACTTTCAGTGTTAATGGCATATTAGGATCTTTTCAGGGATCAAATAACAATAAATCTAATGCAATAGTAAGCCAGGCATCTTAAGCTATTGCAAATGTTCTGATCAAGTAGCTTAGTCCAAATGTGGACTAAGTAATTTTTTACTTGCTTAATAATATATTTATAGTCATTTACTTAGAAAAAATAAAAAGCAGATACGAGATATTTATAAATGGTATTCTGCATTAAATATGGCAGAAAAATAAAGTTACCATGTTTTTCAGTCTATTTTTTCCCCCAAATCTACCATGTTCATAGTCTCAATTGATATCTTCTCTTTCATTATATACACAGGGACCATGCTACATGGTTTACAGTAAGGAACCATTGTGATCTGAAGTGCTAGAGCCAAGATCATATTTCTTGGCTCTAATATCATTAGACAGTCATATTTTTTGGCTGTGACAGCAGGGCTATGACAGATGACACTTTGAGAGTGTTGGGGGAGAAAGCTCATAGAGTACTTAATCAAATGGTTGCAACGTCTAAAAGGATTAAAGTCAAACAGGCTATGACTCATGAAATTATGTTTCCTATTATTATCTTACAGCTGACACTGAAATACTGTCTATCTTAAATGTATGTGTATGTGTGTATTTCCTATTCTTTTTCAGATATAATTCCACAGGACAAAAACCAATATGTTTTCCCCAGAGAGCTTGTATATATAATTTTTAGAAATGTGTGTATGTATTTATGTACCTTTTATGTTTTCTGAACACCTTAGTTATCTTGTTAAACTAGATATCAGTACTGTTTCCTAACTAGTGAGTATTAGACTGTTGTATGACTTTACAGACACCACATGCAGAAAATCAAGAAAAAAGATTTCTGTGTGTTAATGTCCATAGACATTTATTAATACATTTTTGAGTGTTGTCATTCTGCAAAGTGGACATGAACATTTACGATCTGAATTTATTACCTTCGCTAAGAATAGTATTTGCCCTTTGTTACCAGTTAAAAAATATGATGTCCACTTATATGGCTTTTTTTTTTTTAACATCTTTATTGGAGTATAGTTGCTTTACAAAGTTGTGTTAGTTTCTGCTGTGTAACAAAGTGAATCAGCTATATGTATACATATATCCCCATATCCCCTCCCTCTCGCGTCTCCCTCCCACCCTCCTGACCCCACCCCTGTAGGTGGTCACAAAGCACCGAGCTGATCTCCCTGTGCTTTGCAGCCGCTTCCCACTAGCTATCTATTTTATACTTGGTAGTGTATATACGTCAATGTTACTCTCTCACTTCGTCCCAGCTTACCCTTCCTCCTCCCTGTGTCCTCAAGTCCATTCTCTATGTCTGCGTCTTTATTCCTGTCCTGCCCTAGGTTCATCAGAACCATTTTTTTTTTTTTTAGATTCCATATATATGTGTTAGCATATGGTATTTATTTTTCTCTTTCTGACTTACTTCACTCTGTATAAGAGGCTTAAAAGACAATTGAGAAGTCTTCTAGCAAAGGAGATTAAAGCATGTTTTCCTCCAGAACAAAATTTCCAAAACTCTGCCTGGCTACCCTTTAGGGGTTTTCTCCCCAGATCTTTTCTAAGAAAATATATTGTCAGATTTTTGCTTTTTGTAATAACCCTGAATTTTCCAATAGACAGCTATCTGTATGATTGAGTATGATGGCTCCAAAGTCTCTCTTTGATTTTTTCATTCTCTTTTATGATCTTCATGGTCTGTTGTAATGAATATCTACTTTGGGTTACAGAAATATTACTTTTGATGAATTTAACCAGGCAGCAATTTCATCTATTAGAAACAAGTTAATGAATTTTTTTTAAAAAAACTTGTAAACAGTGAAAATATATATCATAAACCTTGCATAATGATTCATACAATAACTGAGATACCTTGAGTCTACAAGGAGTATTATGATTTCTCGTATTTCCAATAAGATGATATTAGGCTCCAGGTTACTGCATTCATGAAGGATGTCTGGTTTTCAAGAACAGCTTCTGACTTTGAGCAAGAAATGCCTGTATTTGTACGGACATCAATAAAATTAAAGTCTATCTTGCTAGTTTTTGGCCCTGAATATATTCAACTATTTCATAATATCTCTCTTCACACTATTTCTTGGAAGGTGATGCTTTTCTGTAATTTATCAAAAAGATAAGAATTCTTTGAGTTTATCCAAAACTGGTTGAAACTCAAATGTTTGTAAGTCTCAAACGAATGTAAGTGAGTGCAAAACAGAAGCCTCTATTCAGTTCCATATCATTCTTGGTTTTCAAAAAGAGAACAATACTTGGATTGTTATATGGAAATTTCTCATTTTTAATGTTGGCTCAAATAATTTTTAAACTCTGTGATCAGAAAACACACACACGTGCACGCACACACACATACACACACACACACACACCATCTAGGTCCTAAACAAGGCCTGCCCACAAGTTTATGAAACTTTAGGTACTTTATTAATCCTGAGACATTTTCATTTATATACCTTGAAATTTAATTTCAAGAGTGAACATATGAATTTTGATATCTATATTTCATTGCACCCCATTGACTATACTTTGTTTGGCTGTCCTTGAGTCATACTTACTCAACTCAAACAATGCCAATTATAACACTTGGTTGGAAAGTTAGTAAAAATGTCATTTTTGCTAAGTAGGGAAACATGGTGAGTACACTTGTAGTTTTTAAATATACTAAACAAAATCAAAATGTACATATTTTGTGTAATAAAGTATGACCTTTTCCAAGGCACCTTTCTATTTTTGGAATGCACATTAATCCTTGGCTCTAAGGATCACAAAAAAGTGTTTAATTTATTTTAGCTTGATCCTAGTTGTCACAGACTTCCAAAGGCTTTACTCTAGTGTTACTGAAACACGCAAATTGCTCAGCTACTGGGAGCATCTTTATATACTGGACAGAATATTTGCAAGCACACAGCTTGCAAATGATGTGGGATAAACAGTAGAGGTCTAAAATAAATTTCATATAAAGCTCTTATATTTTCCAAGCCTGTGGCTACTGACAAGTCATCAGTTTATGATCTCCTGAGAAAAAAAGTTTTCAGTGTCAAAGCATAATTTTAAAATCTCCTCAACATTTTTTTCTTAAACATTTAAGTGTAACATTTAAGGAGAAAACTTAGGTCACAGGTAAGACAGATTCATCACTATCTCACTGGTTTAAGATATTACACTTGAAAGCTTTATAGTGCATTAGAAGGCTATATTTTCTTGGGCAATATACCACTCATGTACAATTGAAATAATATTTAAAAAATTGAGATTTGACTATCAAATGTACAATTAGTATCTTTCAGAATGAAATATCTTTAACAATTGTGTTATATAATGTTTGTAAAGGAGTTTGACGATCCATAGAATACCATGAAGTTTAGTTTGATCTTGTTGCCCTAAGGTGTTTATGCATATGTATGAAGCAGCTATTTTATTTTTATCTAAAAGTACCATTCTAAAGATCCAAAGACTTGTGTCATTTTTCTATGAAAAGTTGAATTCCAGCATTTGAAACTGTTGGCATACATACACTGTTTTATGCACAGCTAAATAGAAATGGTCTTAGATGATTAAGAATTGCTGAAAAAGAAATGTCAGTGGCATTTTTTTTACAGAAATAGAAGGAAATGGTATTTATAAGGGATATCTACAGTCCCATGTTCATTGCAGCATTATTCACAATAGCCAAGATATGGAAAAAAACATATGGAAGATTGATGAATGGATAAAGAAAATGTGCTCTGTACACACAATTGAATATTATTCAGCCTTTAAAAAAAAGGAGATCCTGCCATATGTGACAACATGGATGAAACAGAAGGACATTATGTTAAGTAAAATAATCTAGTCACAGAAGAACAAATATTGCATGACACCACATATAAGAAGTATCTAAAATAGTCAAAATCATACAAGCATAGAGTAGAATAGTGATTTCCAGGGAATGGAGAGTTGTTGTTCAACAAGAAAAAGTTATGCAAGATGAATAAGTTCTAGAGATCTGCTGTACAACACCATGCTTATAGTTAACAGTACTCTATTATACATTTAAAAATTTGTTAAATGGGTAGATCTCATGGTAACTGTTCTTACCACAATAATAATAATAATAAAAAGAATTAGCTTTGTATTCAGCAAAGAGAATTTCAGGAAAACTAAGGTAGAATTATAAGTAGTTAAAAACACACATCGAGAATTTTTAATGTTTTATTATTGAATATTTCATTACTAAATGGTATATATATTTATAAATTTAAACATGATTAGAATCCAAAAACTCACAGTAATTCAGAACTGAAAAGATTTTAAAATATCTTTTAGTTTATCCTTTCTGAAGTCCCCAAAAGGTAAGCATATTTTGATACACTGTCAGCAGAAGAAACTAAAATTCGAACCTGCATATTTTGATTTTAAGTCCAGACTCTTTTATTATTTAATATGGCCCTTGTATAATATAAAATGTAGAATCATTGATTTTAATACAAGACTAACAGAAGACAGCATTTCAGGTACTCTCTAGGGGTAATATTTTGATTATTAAAAATCTGTCAGGTTTTTTTCTCCTTTTGATCTGTAAATGTCCATTTCAGTGCTTTCCTCTATTTCTTAACATAATTTTATTTCTTTTTTAATTGAAGTATAGTTGATTTACAATATTGTGTTTTAGATGTACAGTATAATAATTTGTTTTTTGGGTTTTTTTGAAGATTATATTCCATTATAGACTATTACAAGATATTGGGTATAATTCCCTGTGCTATATAGTAAATCGTTGTTTCTTATCTATTTTATGTATGGTAGTTTGTATCTGTTAATCTCATACGCCTAATTTGTCCCTCCCCCCTCCCCCTTTCCCCTTTGGTAACCATAGGTTGTTTTCTATGTCTGTGTCTATGCCTGTGATTGTGTTTTTGCTTTGTATGTAGATTTATTTGTAATACTTTACATCCCACATATAAGTGATATCATATAGTATCATATAGTATTTGTATTTGTCTTTCTCTGTCTTACCTATTTTACTAAGCAAAATTTTCTCTAGGTCCATCCATGTTGCTGCAAATGGCAATATTTCATTCCTTTTTATGGCTAAGTAATATTCCATTATATTTATATACCACATCTTCTTAAGCCAATCATCTGTTGATGGGAACTTGGGTTGCTTCCATTTCTTGGCTGTTGTA
Source organism: Aethalodelphis obliquidens (assembly GCF_003676395.1). NCBI lineage: Eukaryota > Metazoa > Chordata > Mammalia > Artiodactyla > Delphinidae > Aethalodelphis > Aethalodelphis obliquidens. Next base: position 41,376,791 of record NW_020837945.1, on the reverse strand, counting down.
ACTAGGGCTGCTATTGAACATTGGGGTGTATGTATCTTTTTGAACTAGAGTTTTTGTTTTTTCTAGATGTATACCTAGGAATGGAATTGCCAGATCATGTGTTAGCTCTATTTCTAGTTTTTTAAGGACCCTCCATACTGTTTTCCATAGTGGCTGCATCAATTTACATTCCTACCAACAGTGTAGAAAGGTTCCCTTTTCTCCACACCCTCTCTAGCATTACTATTTGTGGACTTTTTGATGATAGCCATTCTGACAGGTGTGAGGTGGCACCTCATTTTGGTTTTTTCATTTGCATTACTCTAATAATTACTGATATTGATCATCTTTTCATGTGCTTGTTGGCCATCTGTATGTCTTCTTTGGAAAAAAAGTCTGTTTAGGTCTTCTGCCCAGTTTTTGATTGGGTTGTTTGTTTTCTTTCATATTGATTGGTATAAACTGTTTGTATATTTTGGTCTCATTGTTTGAAAATACTTTCTTCCATTATGTAAGTTGTGTTTTCATTTTGATCAACCATGTTGATGGTTTCCTTTGCTATGCAAAAGTTTTTTTTTCCTTTGCTATGCAAAAGGTTTTAATTAGGCCTCATTTATTTACTTTTGCTTTTCTTTCGTTTCCCTTGAGAGACAAATATAAGAATATATTGCTACAATTTATGTCAAAAAATGTTTTGCTTATGTTCTCTTGTAGGAATTTTATGGTGTCATGCCTTACATTTAGGTCTTTAAACCATTTTGAGTTTATTTTTGTATATGGTATAAGGAAATGTTCTAATTTCATTTAATTAAGTGTAGGTGTCCAGCTTTCCCAACACCATTTATTGAAGAGACAGTCTTTTATCCATTGTATATTCTTGCTCCTTTGTCATAGATTAATTGGTGTGTAGGTTTATTTCTGGGCTCTCTATCCTGTTCCATTGACCTATATATCTGTTTTTTACCAATACCAAACTGTTTTGATTATTGTAACTTTGTAGTATAGTCTGAAGTCTGGAAGGGTTATTTCTACATACTTGTTCTCTTTTCTCATGATTGTTTTGATAATTTTGGGTCTTTTGTTGTTTCATGTAAATTTTAGGATTATTTGTTCTATGAAAAATATCATGGGTATTTTGACAGAGTTTGCATTAAATCTGTAGATTGCTTTGGGTAATATGACCATTTTAACAATATTAATTCTTCCAATCCAAGAGTACAGTATATTTTTCCACATCTTTGAGTCATCTTCAATTTCCTTTATCAGTATTTCAGTTTTCAGCATATAGGTTTTTACCTTCTTGGTTAAGTTTATTCCTAGATTATTTTTTCATGCAATTTTGAACAGGATTTTTTTTACTTTCTGATATTTCATAATTAGTGTAAAGAAATGCAACAGATTTCTGTATATTAATTTTGTATCCTACTACCTTTGCTGAATTCATTTATTAGTTGTAATAGTTTTTATGTGGAGACTTTAGGGTTCCCTATATAGAGTATCGTGTCATCCACAAATAGTGACGATTTTACCTCTTCACTTCCACATCGGATACATTTTTTCTTGTCTGGTTGCTGTGGATAGGACTTCCAATACTATGTTGAAGAGAAGTGGTGAGAGTGGGCATCCAGGCCTTGTTCCTGAATTTAGTGGGAAGACTTTTGGCTTTTCACCTTTGAGTATTATGTTGGCTGTGGGTTTGGTGTAAATGGTGTTTATTATGTTCAGAAATGTTCCCACTATACCCACTTTGGTGAGAGTTTTTATCATGAATTGATGTTGAATTTTGTCAAATGTTTTTTCTGTGTCTACTGAGATGATCATGTGGATTTTGTCTTTCTTTTTGTTAATGTGGTGTATCACATTGATTGATTTGTGTATGTTGAACCATTCTTGTGTCTCTGGAATGAATCCAGATTGGTCATGGTGTATGATCCTTTTTATGTATTGTTGGAATCAGTTTGCTAATACTTTGTTGAGGATTTTCGCATCTATATTCATCAACGATATTGGCCTGTAATTTCTTTTTTTTAGTGTCTTTGTCTGGTTTTGATATTGGGGTGATGATGTCCTCTTAGAATTAATTTGGTAGTTTTCCATTCTCTTAAATTTTTCGAATAGTTTGAGAAGGATAGGTATAAGTTCTTCTTTATATGTTTGATAGAATTCTCCAGTGAAGCTGTCTGGTCCTGGACTTTCGTTTGCAGGGAATTTTTAAATTACAGATTCTATTTCACTTCTAGTGATTGGCCTGTTCAAATTATCTGTTTCTTCTTGACTCAGTCTTGGCAGGCTGAATGTTTCTAGAAACTCATCCATTTCTTCTAGATTGTTCAATTTGATGGCATATAACCGTTCATAGTATTCTCTTACATTTTTTTGGTATTTCTGTGGTATCGGTTGGTATTTCTCCTCTTTTATTTATTATTTTGTTTATTTGAGTCCTCTCTCTTTTCTTCTTGGTGAGCCTGGCTAGAGGTTTGTTGATTTTATCTTTTCAAAAACCCAACTCTTGGTTTTATTACTTTTTTCTATTTTTAAAAAAATCTCTATTTTATTTCCTCTCTGATCTTTATTATTTTCTTCTTTCTGCTGACTTTGGGCTTTGTTTGTTCTTCTTTATCTAATTCTTTTAGGTGGTAGGTTAGGTTTTTTTTTGAGGTTTTTCTTATTTCTTGAGGAAGGCCTGTATTGCTCTGAACTTCACTCTTAGAACAGCATTTGCTGCATCCCATAGATTTTGTAAAGCTGTGTTTCTATTTTTGTCTCAAGGTATTTTCTGATTTCTTCTTTGATGTCAGCATTTACTCATTGGTTTTTTAGTAACATTTTGTTTAATCTCCATGTATTTGTTCTTTTCCCATTTTTCTTTCTTTAGTTGATTTCTAGTTATACTGTTGTTGTCAGAAAAGATACTTGACATAATTTCTAGCCTCAACATTGTTGAGACTTGTTTTTTGACCTAGTATGTGGTCTATCCTAGAGAATGTTTCATGCATGCTTTAAAATAATGTATATTCTAGGTGCTTTATTTTGTTTTGTTTCATTGCTTGTAGTGTCCTGATATTGATTAAATCCAGTTGGTCTATTTTGCCATTTGGGACCTCTGTTGGCTAAGTGATATTCTGTCTGCATGATCTGTCCACTGATGTCAGTGGGGTGTTAAAGTTTCCTATTATTGTATTATTGTCAATTTCTCCTTTTATATCTGTTAGTATTTGCTGTATATACTTAGATGTTCCTATACTGGGTGCATATATGTTAACTTGTGTAATATCCTCTTCTTGTATAGATCCCTTTATTATTCTATAATGCTCTTCATTGTCTTTCTTTATGGCCTTTATTTTAAAATCTATTTTATCTGATATAAGTATTGCTACCCTCACTTTCTTGTCACTTCCATTTGCACGAAATATCTTTTTCTGTCCCCCTCTTTTGCCCTGAAGTTAGTCTCTTGTAGGCAGCATATTGCAAGTTCTTGTTTTTTTTAATTCAATCTTCCATTCTGTGTCTTTTGATCAGATCATTTAGTCTATTGATATTTAAAGTAATTATTGATAGTTATGTACTTATTGCCATTTTATTCCTTGTATTCCAGTTGATTTTGTAGTTCTTTATTCATTTCTTCTTTTTTTTGTTTTTCCTGTTGAGGTTAGGAGATTTTCATTTGTAGTATGTTTGAGTTCCTTTGTTTTCAGTTTTTGTGAATCTATTGTATGTTTTTGATTTGTGGTTACTATGGAGTTCAAGTATGTTAACCCATAACTACATCTACTCCCTTCAAACTGATAGTCATTTAAGTTCAAATACATTCTGAAAGATCTACATTTTTATACTTGCCCTCATGTTGTGATTTTTTTTTTTTAACATCTTTATTGGGGTATAATTGCTTTACAATGGTGTGTTAGTTTCTGCTTTATAACAAAGTGAATCAGTCATACATAAACATATGTTCCCATATGTCTTCCCTCTTGCGTCTCCCTCCCTCCCACCCTCCCTATCCCACCCCTCCAGGCTGTCACAAAGCACCGAGCCAATATTACTGTGCCATGCGGCTGCTTCCCACTAGCTATCTACCTTACTACGTTTGTTAGTGTGTATATGCCCATGACTCTCTCTCGCCCTGTCACAGCTCACCCTTCCCCCTCCCCATAACCTCAAGTCCGTTCTCTAGGAGGTCTGCGTCTTTATTCCTGCTTTACCCCTAGGTTCTTCATGACATTTTTTTTCTTAAATTCCATATATATCTGTTAGCATACGGTATTTGTCTTTTTCTTTCTGACTTACTTCACTCTGTATGACACACTCTAGGTCTATCCACCTCATTACAAATAGCTCAATTTCGTTTCTTTTTATGGCTGAGTAATATTCCATTGTATATATGTGCCACATCTTCTTTATCCATTCATCCGATGATGGGCACTTAGGTTGCTTCCATCTCCTGGCTATTGTAAATAGAGCTGCAATGAACATTTTGGTACATGACACTTTTTGAATTTTGGTTTTCTCAGGGTATATGCCCAGTAGTGGGATTGCTGGGTCATATGGTAGTTCTATTTGTAGTTTTTTAAGGAACCTCCATACTGTTCTCCATAGTGGCTGAACCAATTCACATTCCCACCAGCAGTGCAAGAGTGTTCCCTTTTCTCCACACCCTCTCCAGCATTTATTGTTTCTAGATTTTTTGATGATGGCCATTCTGACTGGTGTGAGATGATATCTCATTGTAGTTTTGATTTGCATTTCTCTAATGATTAATGATGTTGAGCATTCTTTCATGTGTTTGTTGGCAGTCTGTATATCTTCTTTGGAGAAATGTCTATTTAGGTCTTCTGCCCATTTTTGGATTGGGTTGTTTGTTTTCTTGTTATTGAGCTGCATGAGCTGCTTGTAAATTTTGGAGATTAATCCTTTGTCGGTTGCTTCATTTGCAAATATTTTCTCCCATTCTGAGGGTTGTCTTTTGGTCTTGTTTATGGTTTCCTTTGCTGTGCAAACGCTTTGAAGTTTCATTAGGTCCCATTTGTTTATTTTTGTTTTTATTTCCATTACTCTAGGAGGTGGGTCAAAAAGGATCTTGCTGTGATTTATGTCATAGAGTGTTCTGCCTATGTTTTCCTCTAAGAGTTTGATAGTTTCTGGCCTTACATTTAGGTCTTTAATCCATTTTGAGCTTATTTTTGTGTATGGTGTTAGGGAGTGATCTAATCTCATACTTTTACATGTACCTGTCCAGTTTTCCCAGCACCACTTATTGAAGAGGCTGTCCTTTCTCCACTGTACATTACTGCCACCTTTATCAAAGATAAGGTGTCCATATGTGCATGGGTTTATCTCTGGGCTTTCTATCCTGTTCCATTGATCTATCTTTCTGTTTTTGTGCCAGTACCATACCGTCTTGATAACTGTAGCTTTGTAGTATAGTCTGAAGTCAGGGAGCCTGATTCCTCCAGTTCCTTCTTTCGTTCTCAAGATTGCTTTGGCTATTCGGGGTCTTTTGTGTTTCCATACAAATTGCAAAATTTTTTGTTCTAGTTCTGTGAAAAATGCCAGTGGTAGTTTGATAGGGATTGCATTGAATCTATAGATTGCTTTGGGTAGTAGAGTCATTTTCACAATGTTGATTCTTCCGATCCAAGAACATGGTATATCTCTCCATCTATTTGTATCATCTTTAATTTCTTTCATCAGTGTCTTATAATTTTCTGCATACAGGTCTTTTGTCTCCTTAGGTAGGTTTATTCCTAGATATTTTATTCTTTTTGTTGCAATGGTAAATGGGAGTGTTTTCTTGATTTCACTTTCAGATTTTTCATCATTAGTATATAGGAATGCCTCATGTTGTGATTTTTATGTTCTATTTTACATCTTCATGCTTATCTGTATCCTTTCATTGTTTATTGTAGTTATAATCACTTTTACAATTTTTAAAATTGTTTTTAAATCTACATCCTGGCTTAAGTGATCTTCAGTCCTTACCATATATTTGCCTTTCCTATTGGAATTTTCTCTTTCCTATACATTCTTACTTGTTTTTTACTTAAGAAAAGACTTTTCAACATTTCTTTAGGGTAGACTTAGCATTTCTGAATTCTGTTTGTTTTTGCTTGTCTGAGAAATTCTTTATTTCTCCTTCTATTCTAGATCATGATCTTGCTGGGTAGAGTATCCTATGTTGAAGGTTTTTCCCTTTCAGGACATTAAATAGATCATGCCACTCCCTTCTGGCCTGCAGTTTCTGCAGAGAAATAAGCTGATAGCCTTATGAGGGTTTCCTAGTAAATGACTCTTTGCTTTTCTCTTTCTGCCTTTAGAATTCTCTTTTTCTTTAACTTTTGCCATGTTATGAAATGTCTTAGTATGGGTCTGTTTGGGTTCATCTTGTTTGGGACCCTCTGTGCTTCCTGTACCTTGATATTTGTTTCCTTCTTTAGGTTTGGGAAGTTTTCAACCATAATTTCTTCAAATACATTTTCAGTTTTATTTTCTCTCTCTTTTCCCACTGATCCCTTTTCATGATTACCACTTGCAATCATCCCATCCCATTCTTCAACTACTATTTTAAAAAAAAAAAATAGCAACAAAACCAATAAGTTTCACTGCCAATGTTTTATCTAACACAAATTTTATTTTTTTATTTTATTTTTTTTTAATTTCTATTTATTTATTTATTTATTTATTTATTTTTGCGGTACGCGAGCCTCTCACTGTTGTGACCTCTCCAGTTGCGGAGCACAGGCTCCGGACATGCAGGCTCAGTGGCCATGGCTCACGGGCCCAGCCACTCCGCTGCATGTGGGATCTTCCCCGACCGGGGCACGAACCCGTGTCCCCTGCATCGGCAGGCGGACGCTCAACCACTGCGCCACCAGGGAAGCCCTTACAAATTTTATTTTTTAATCCCAGTTCTCTCTTACAACCCACTAATATCACTCTCTAACTTGATCATGGGATAGTTAATTATATCTTCTATTCTTTAGTGACCCATATTACCTCAACCTTATTTAAATCAAATCAGATGACGGTGTAAGTAATAACCTTGAAGCAAGATGTTGCCTTTCCCTTGCTTTAGGTTAAGTGGCTGCCCCCCTTGTGTGTGCAAAATAAAAATCTGTCTCAAAACATTGTCCAACAAGAATTTTCAGGGCTTGAAAATTCTCACGTTTTTGAGAGTTCTCTGTGGTATAAGACACAATGCCTTCCTTGCTTTCCCTAAAGAGGCAATTTACTAATCTACTGGTATTCACTAATGCATTAACAGATAACTTCCTTGGAGAAAATAGCTATAGTGAAACACTAAGTAAAGTACTATGAAAGAATAATAAGATTCAAAAAGGAAAAAGAAACATGTTTTTAATGTATTAAGGAAAAAGCTAAGGATGTTGCAATCCAGTGAGAGTCGGACACAGTGTTATTTATCATAAGCAATTTTTTTTTTTAAACAAAGTTTTCCCAAACCAAACAGCAGTTATGTTTCCTCATTTCCTCCATTATTCTCCCAGCAGCTTAATGGGTATCCTCCCCCTTATCCTAAATTCAAATTTTATAAAATACTTTTCGTGGTTATAGGAGTAAGTCAAGTGACCACGCTCAATTACCGTCAACCAGAAAATACTTATGATACTCTACCAAAGGAAAAACAATTCCCTAGTCAAAAATAGTATCAGAAATGCTAATTGCAGTGTATCTTTTGAATTCTCTAGATGCTTATGTTTTTATATATCTGATTGTGGTCAAGTCTATGTGTACTAGTTATCACAACAAAACTTTACAGCAAAAATATCAAAGGAGAAATTTTCCAGATAACTTACATCAATAAGACCATATTATACTCAGTCTTCTTTACATAAGAATCTTTAGACACTGTATCAGTATCAGCAACAATTGCAGTCATTGAAATACTGAATGTTATCACAACTTTATGACACCTGTTTAAATGTATGCGTCTGCATTTTATAATTTAGCCTGAATTCATAGTTGCTTCAACTAGAACCTATTAATATGATTTAAGTCAATAATGTGATTGGAGGGCAAGGGATAATTAGAAATATTTTTATTATTGAAAAAAGTTTCAAAACCAAAGCATATCTATTCACAGTTTTCTTGTTTCTTTCAGTACATTTCCAGCAACCGAATGTCTCTCAATTATATATTTTAAATGCAGACACATATCTGACCATCAACTTGAAATTGAATTTTGCATCATGTTAAAACAACTCTAGAGCAAATAAGTCATTTTAAACTAAAACTAAAATGATTACGTATGATTTAAAGAACTGAAACATATTAAAGTATATGTAACTATTCCATTTAATATTTTATTGCACTTATTATTACATTATGGATTATATTAAAATAGCAAAATATTATTAAATTAATCTGTGTTAAAAATGTACATTTTATGTTTTAGGACATTTTTTTCCAGGGTTTGAGCAAAACATCTCTAACTTGTTATATCTTGCCACCAATATTCTGAAGTCTCAAAAACAGTGAAAAAACTGTAAAAAAAATGAATATAGGAGAAACAATTCATGTACTCTCACATGAATTCTTTTCAGCTTTGGAAGGAGAGTTTATTTGGAATTTTTGTCATGACACCAAAAAAGCAGGCAGATCTCTTCAATCCCATGATTTAGGAAAACCTTTTTGGCATGAGTGCTCTTTGGCTATGCTGTTCATTCCTTCAGTACTGGATTCTGAAGCCATTGGTTTAATCGTGTCGATGACTAACTACCATTGTGCAAAGAACTTAATTACATACTGTGGTTCAGTTTCTATTTTGCCAGTCAGTCGTTCAGCCATAAAAGAACGCTGTAAAAAGTAAGTGGTAAAATGCAAAAGAAATTGAAAGCACATGATTGTAGTCAAGAAGCAAATAAGTAGATTTCAAAGAAAAGCCAGAATACTTTAACTGGGAGCTGGATTGTACTCCTAAACAAAGAAAAAGTTAGCAGCCAAGAAAAATATTTTGTAATTTCACTTACTGTGCAACATTATAAAATTATTTGAACTTACTTTCACACTTTGTTTACTAGTCAATTAGTGAAATTCATCAAGTGAAATGAAATTATTTTTTAAAGTCATAAAAATTTTTAAAGAATAATATTGCCCTTTGGAGGTATATACTTATTCTCCATCTCCTCTCTTGAGAGATAATTATTTCAATTTTAAATTTATGACAGTGGTTCCTTGGGAACTAACAGGACAGCTTTGCAATAAGCCCCAGTTATTAAGGCAGTTAGGGTTTAAAGATGTGGATGGTTTCTAAAACATCATAATTCTTTAGTGTTGCTTTGAGTCTAGCTTGTAATATCAAGACACAATGTTGAAAATATTAGATGTCTGTCTGTGACAGTACTGGCTTCAGATTATTAACTCTGAAATATATTTGAGTGATGATACTTAGTTTAAGCAGAATAGTTTCATCTGAGCATGTTATACACTTTCTAGGTAAAGTAGACCTGAGGACAGGAAATGCAATGTACCCTGCAATCGATAATTATTCTATGTGACTCATTATGTTTTGTTTTAGTAAAAAGATGATAGTTCATCACAATTGCATTTCAGGGGCTTTATTTTACTACTTGACATTTGTCATTTAAATTTGCATAAATTTATAGTTTGGGGGGATTTAAAAAAATCGTTTAGTTCATTTTTGTACTGTCATTTTGTCTTCAGTTTAAAACATATTGAAATTTAGCAAATACAGATGCTAAATAATAAATTCCCTGGAATTGTCACTTGGTTGAGTGGGGGAAAGAAATGCGAGAACACAGGAAGTATTCATAAAGCGCAGGCCTTAGAGCATGAAGAGTAAAGATACTGACTTTGCAGTCAAATGTCCTAGAGTTTGCATTCTGATTCTGCTCTGTACTGGCTATGTTACCTTGGGTACAGCAATGCCTCTAAACTTTTATTTCCTTGTGTATGAATTTAAGATTACTATGATGTATTGTACAGGGCTGATGTGAGCTTTATGTAAGACAATGTGTATACAATGCTTGACACAGAGTAAGTGCTCACTATGCTTGTACTGAATTGGTTCTAGCAGTGGGCCAGGAATGAGAAGGGGTGAATTCCATCAGCTGTGATGACCCTACTCATGAAGCATCATAGGAAGGAAACCCTTGCTAATGACTACAAAAGCAATACACATATTCTTTATTTTTTTAACATCTTTATTGGGGTATAATTGCTTTACAATGGTGTGTTAGTTTCTGCTTTATAACAAAGTGAATCAGTTATACATATACATATGTTCCCATATCTCTTCCCTCTTGCATCTCCCTCCTTCCCACCCTCCCTATCCCACCCCTCCAGGTGGTCACAAAGCACCAAGCTGATCTCCCAGTGCTATGCGGCTGCTTCCCACTAGCTGTCTATTTTACGTTTGGTAGTGTATATATGTCCATGCCACTCTCTCACTTTGTCCCATCTTAACCTTCCCCTTCCCCATAAACTCAAGTCCGTTCTCTAGTAGGTTTGTGTCTTTATTCCTGTCTTACCCCTAGGTTCTTCATGACATTTTTTTTTCTTAAATTCCATATATATGAATACACATATTCTTGATTCAGAAGAATTAAGGAACTTCTGGACCCTGAGCTCGCATTTCCTGTTGTTTATGAATCCATGCATTTACCCGTTTATATAAGATTTTTGTGAGAGCGTAGCCTTGATATAAAATCTCAAGGATCAATTTTATTATATATTTTCTCTATGAAGTTAAGCAAGCTCTTTAAGTGGGTCGGCCAAATGTTTCCTCTTTCTTTTACTAGATTTTCCCTGAGGTGTAGTGGCAGCTAAAGGCTGGTATTTAAAAACTAGAGAGTTAAAGACTGTTTAGAGGAGGCTAACATGCATAACTTATAGTATTGGAGTAGTGGTTCTGAGAACTGTGAAGTAATCTCTTTTATCCCCGTATGCACATAGGGCTGAAGATCATAAATTAAGAAGAAATCAGAAAAACTGAAAATGGCAAAAAAAAGCATTTTGTTAACCATCTAAACATTGGAAAAATAAGAAATTATAACTATTTTGCTTGGTGATGAGAAAAGAGGTGTGATCTAATATGCAGATTAAGAATTCTAATATTTATTACTTAGTGTTTGGGCAAATGGTACAAAATAATGGTGTATTTATTTATTTTTTGCGGTACGTGGGCCTCTCACTGTTGTGGCCTCTCCCATTGTGGAGCACAGGCTCCAGACGCGCAGGCTCAGCGGTCATGGCTCACGGGCCCAGCCGCTCTGTGGCATGTGGGATCTTCCCGGACCGGGGCACGAACCCGTGTCCCCTGCATCGGCAGGCAGACTCTCAACCACTGCACCACCAGGGAAGCCCAATAATGGTGTATTTTAACTTGAGCAATTTAGATCATTAATGAGGAGTAAACTTTCTACAAGTAAAGGAGATCTACAATTAAGAAAGTTCCCTAAGGATGGTAAAGGATTTATCCTTAACTGTTTTGAAAATCACAGAATATAAAATTTAAGAATTTGGAGATAGGATAAATAATTTAAACTAAACCTTTGATTTTTACCTATGAAATCTTAGATTTTTTTTAGAAGTAACCCTTCTCCATTATGCTTAAATTATAATCTAGTGTAGAAACAAATAGGTGAATTTCATGTTCATTAAATGAGAAAACAGATAATAATTTTATGATAAACTTAAGGGGATTAAAAAGAACACATTGATTTATTTAAAAATTCATCTTAGATATACAGCAAGATAACCTTAGAAAACTGCTCACTTATGGATAGAGAGATATCCTCAAAATGATTTTATGGGAGAATGTGAAACTTGCTCCTGAAATAAAAAAGAATAAAATAGTCCAGGCTTGTTTGCTCTAATACAGTCCTAAATTGTTATGAAAGACACAGATCAGAAGGAAACTCTCCAGGGAAAATTTGCTGAAGTCATCATCTAATCATATAATCAGTATAAGTAGGTCATGAAAGTACTCAAGATACTTGCCCTCTAGAAAGTCTGACCTAGAAGAATCCTTTTTTTTTTTTTTAATCTTAGATGGTGATAACTTAGAGTTGGAAACACATCATCACTGAGTATATAAAATGGAAACTGAGAACGAATGAGCAAGTAAATGTTATGGATCTAATATCACTAGATGAAAGGCCTTCAAGATAAATGACTTTGGCTTCTTTAACCCACTATGAATAATTCCAGTTGAGATCTTAGCTTTGCTATTAAAGATTTTGTAGCATTGATAATAAATGAATATAAACAAGCTTGATAACAACAAAAAGTTTCAGGTACTTTTTTCCTACTTTCCTTCAAAAATCCTCTTTATTTCCCTATCTAATCAATCTTGAATTGCTAAAGAAAATCAGTAAGTCATCAGAGAAGTGCTTTAAGTGTTTATAGCTTAGGAAAAAAATTGGTCTCCCGTTCTCCCCAAGAATGCATTCTTAAAAAATCTGTAAGATGTATTTCAAATATACACCCATGCAACTAGACAACCACTGCCACCACAAAGAAAGAAAATGGTCCAAAAGTGACTCGAACAGAGAGCTTTGTGCATCCTGCAGGAAACTAGGGACTTTCAACATATTTGTGGCTTCATTGCAGAAAGCAGACTCTTATTTGTTGATGAAGCTATTATGTATTTATGAAGCATTGCTCTTTCACCAGGCTATGCACTATTTTTTTTAACTGTTGGTTAAAATATAGCATATTTAATTTCTTCATCAAAAAGCGGAAAACCAAAGAATGAGATCAATCTCCCACCCTGTTTTGTAGCAAATTTGCCACCTCCAAGATCAGAGGACACAATATGTTTCCACTTATAATTTCTGCATGCTTAAAACTTGGCTGTGAAAAGCCAAGTCTCTTCAAACTGATGGAATTTGGCATAGAAACCAGAGAATTGTCTGTATTTAAAAAACAATAATTTTAAATACTTTAGTTGTTTCCGTGGAACAGGAATGCCAAAATGCCAAGTTTCTTATAATCATATTTCCTCTCTTCTAAATTAAATATATAATATGATTATAATGCTGCATATGAATGGTTTTTAACTATTTTTACACTATGCCTAATATACTAGAGAGGAATATTTTTATCTTTTCTATTAAAAGATTTGATAAGTTATATGAAAGGATGGTTTTCAACTGAATAGAAATGTAGGCTACCAGTACTTTAACTTATAGGTTCTACTTTGTAATGCAGTACATTAATTAAAACATGGACTTACAAATTTTTTGTTATAATGTAAATATATATGTATATGTAGTTCTATGATCAGCACTGATATACGTGTGTCTGTATGTGAATATGTGCGTGTAAATATTTATAATATATTTAGAACTGGATGAATTGTATTATAGACTGGATTTGTGTTTAAAGTATTATGTATTAGATATTAGATTTGCTTACCAGTATTTCTCATACATGGGAGGATTGCATTTTCCCACTTCCCTATAATTAGGTATAGCCTTGGGCTTCACTTTGACAGTAAAATGTGCCTTTAAGAGCTTGTACACAATTCTCCCTTCTCTCTTTCCCTGCTGCCCTAAAAGCCATATGTTTAAGATGGAGCAGTTATAGAATACTAGACCCTCCCCGTTGAGTCACCCCATGGAGGACAGTTGCCTTGGAGTGTTTCCCAGACCCACAGCCGACATTGTGTAACATAGAAGTAGCACTTTGTGGTGTTAAGGATCTGCATTTGTATAATGTTTATTATAGAAGCATAATCTAGACTAGTATAATCTCTAGCAGCAATTTTCAAACATTTGAAATTATTCTCATCATTAGTAAAAATGTTTTAGTATGCACTCCAACATACATTTATTTATTTACAAATGTCATAGCTTATTGTTTTACTTACACATTTTGTGCATTATAAGACATAATCATAAAGTAAAAATAAAAAAGGAAAGATTAAAAGACTAAATTAAGGTCTCTAATACTTTCCCTACATTCCAGTCTTGTCTTTGTTCCTTGATTACTGCATCCCACTTGAAGATCACTAATCCAGAATTTAGTGAGACTGACATAGAGATCAAGGGGAAGATTCACTACCAAATATAAAGAGACACTATAATTTGGGGTTCTAATCATTAAATCTCCTCTCAGTATAACAATGTGTTTCAAAGTGTGGCTCAGAACCACTAGTGCCTGCCTCTGCACTAAACTGATCACAATCTTTGCAGGGGCCTAGGAATCTCTACTGTACTAGGACCACTACCTGATCCATATATGTTTTAAAGTGTTATAAGCTTTGCCTTAAAGTGATCTGGAATAATGAATTTACGTTTTACTCTCTGTGGCAAATACCTGAAGGTGATAATATAGATACCTTTGAGATTTTTGTGTGTTAAATCTCTACACTTGTCAGTAATGGCTAATTTGAAGCTGAAGTTAAAAGGCAGCGTTCCATGTAACCAGAGTTTCTTCTAGAAACAATCTTAAAGCATCATTGAGAGAGGAAGTCAAAAGATGTCCCAAATCCAATCTAATAAAATCATTTTATGAAATGACAGGGAAAGATAAAGGTCTAAGAAATTTGAAGTATATTAACACTTGCCACATATGAGATACATGTGGAAAAAACAACAAAAAAGACACTATAAGGCAATGTAAGTTTAAAAAACGGCAATTGCTAACCATTGTTAACTGATCCCATATTTTATTGGTTTGAAGAAATGACATCATAAACATTTTGGTCACCAAATTTTTGGTTCCCACACAGGGTTGAAATGGAATGAATGGTACACTGTTTTGTAACATGATTCTTCACCAGTCAAATATTTCAAAGACTATGCAAAGAATAGTTTCCAAATTCAATGGAATTAAAATTTTCATATTATAATGTATAAAGTTTATACACTATAAACTATACTATAGCCTAAACAAGTTACCCACATGGGTCAAGTTAATATTTTTCAAGCACTAGGATCTCATTTAGTAAGCCACACAAAATAGATTAATACATGGCTTCCAAAACCTATGGTAATATTAATTAACCTGTTGTGTAGTGATGTGAAGTTCAGAGGGTACTGTACAGGGACTGGAATAAAATGTTGGTAATAACAAGAAGAATAATTGCTACTTCCAGAAGCATTATCTGAAGTGGTTAAACAAGATAAGTTATAGGAACTTACATATGAGTGTAATGACTTATTCCTAATAATGCGTTGAGGCTGGTACACAGGCCAACAGCTCACTGAGTTCAAGTGTAGGGACATTCCATTGTATAGTGTTCAGTGAAGAGGCTTATTGTTGAATATGATGACAAAATATAGAGAGAATCTTAAATTCATGAATGGTAACTTAACCAGTTTCTCTTCATTAAAACTATTTGCAGCTCTTAAAGCTTTGCCAAGCAGCTTCTCAGTCAAGTGGGGATCAACTCTAAACAAACTTGCTGTGTGTAGGTTGTAATTAGGGAGAATGTGACCCAAAGTAAAGCTCTAAATAAATGATCTTTCCCCAGCAAAGAGTTGAGTAAAATGCTGATTTTTGAAAATTCTAAAAACAGAATCATCCTTTCATTTATTCAACAGTCTTTACAAAATTTCTTCCTCTCGTCTTCAAACTTGCATCATGTCTGGAAAATTCTAGGCACTTAGTAAATATTTGTTCAATTGAGTTATGTAGAAATTATAGGAGTTTCCATCTCTCATCTGGTACAGCATAAGACTGGCCTAGGAGGTCAGGAGGTAACCATGTTAATCAGAGGGAAGAGAGAATATCAACAAGAATGGCCCATTGGTAGTGTAGAGCAATAAGTGGTTACCTGTGAACGACTTCCTGACCCATGGCACAAAACTGTTGAAGCGGATGGACAAACTTCCTTGGATTCCAGTAGCAAAGACTATACAGGATGCCTGTCACCAACCTTGCCACGCTCAGGAACTTCAGAGCAGAAGGGGCACTCCAGTGGAGGTCCGAACACAGATGAGCAAGAGCCAAAAGAAGGGCAAGAGCTCTTGCACAGGTCTATGCATGGCTCAAAGTCCAGGGGTCAGGGCTGTAGATACCCTGGAAGTCTGAACTTGTTCTGTGTGCAATGTGAGTGAGAGTTGCCTTAAATCAGAGTGCCACCACTGTTTCAGCAACCCATCTCACATGATCCCATGGAGGAACTACTGGGGCCATGGAATAACTCTATAGGTGCAAGCCCTGGAGCTCCTTGGACACGTGTTGAACCCATCACTGTTGTGAGAGCTTGAAGAGCATCGTGAAGGGGAGAGACTGGGACTAAAGACTGTGTGGACCCCAGTGTGCCATTCTGCCAGCTCAGCTGATCCCAGGCACTGCAGGGGAGCTTAGAAAGTTTTGAGAAAGGCACTCCAAAACTCAAAGAACCCCTTAGGTGAGGGCCTGGAGCAGGGACCCCACAAACCTTGATGTAAGGGTGATATTGATCAGAATCAAAATCGCCTGAGGTACTCGTTAAATATGCATATTTCTTAGTCCACCCCAGACATACTGAAGTAGAACCTCTGTGGATAGATGTGACAATCTACCTTTAGCAAGCTTCCTGGTTATTCTTAGGGACATTAATCTTTGAGAGTAACTGGTCTAATTTATAAGATATATAGATTTTATATAATCTGGCTCATTAGCGTACATTCAGATTGATATCCAGGCTCATTTACCACTCAAAACCTTTGAATTTCCATGGCTGACCTACCAGATCAGATGGAGCCACTTTATATTCCCCAAATTCCATGCACTTTTATATAGTCAGGCTTTTCTCACTGTATTCCCTTTGCATAGGTTATTTATCCAGTTTCATACAGGTGTTATATTCTAGCTCATGCTTGGTGGCACATCCTCTATAATTCCTGTTTATGTCTGATGTGTCCTTTGTATATATATTTTCTATTTATTTCCTTCATGTCTATCTTTTTTCAGATTTAAACTTTGAATTCAGGGAAGACCTGGTTTTCACTTCAATCATTTTGTCACGTTATAGGTGCTCAACTAATGGGCAATTCAATGCCAATTCAAGGCTTAGCTTTGCGTTTTTCTTTTGGATCAAAAATCTTCCAAAAAAAGTTGAAGCCTACTTTAACAGAGTCCTTTTACTTCTAAAACCAAGTCCTATTCTTAGAACAGAGCTTAGACAGACAGGGGATCCGCAGCCCAACCATTAGAATTAACATAATGGGTCCGGTTTTAGAGTCAGAGCCTATTGACATTGCAGAGTGATGTAGCTTAAGAAAAAAGCAGATCTAGATGCCCCATTACTGCTACTAAATAAACTATTCTGATAATAGGGGTTGATCTAAGACAGGAGAAAGTGACTAATGTATGGTTAATCTAAGTCTGGAGTGAAGAAATAGGCGTCTTTTTGTTCTGAATGTATTTATCATACCATATAAATAAAGAGCAAAGCATGGAACTGACACTGTAATTTCTGTTCACACAAACTGAGGGTAAGAAAAGTGAATCCACGTGGGAGAAACTTGGAGCTAAAGTGCCAATCAAACATCTCTGACAACACTGGCCAGAATTTTGTAACACACAAAGGGAAAACTAAGCTATTTCGTGCATAATAATTGGTCATAGAAAATTATTTTAAAAGTTCTAAATCCCTAGGGAATTTAGAATGTGATGAAAAGCTACACTAAAAGAACACTAAAAGTGGTCAGCATGTACTTGAGGGGTAGTGAAAAAACTAAGCCTGATGGAGATTTGGAGTCTGTATATCATGTCGTTTATAGTCAGGCATGATTGAGTCAAATGGGTGAGCAGTAATTGATGTGTATTCTTGTGATTAAAATTGTATTTTTCAGTTGAAAAAAATCCCTTCAAGACGTCCTCAACCATTCCACTTATCAAACTCATATTATGAGAGCTTCACTAAAACAAGCTTTATTTTTCTTTGACCCATGAAAGTTATTAGAACTCTGAACAAATTGAAAAGTTAAATGGAAGAAATGGTTTTATTCTGTGCTAGTTTAATAAAAGACTAGAAGGGCAACTCTGAATTAGAGGCTCATGTGTATTTTAGTCTTGAGTTTATTATCCTTTTCAGTAAAGAGTTCTACCCATAGCTTCTGAAAATTTAGCAGCTGGTTTCAGTTGATTGATGGGTATGTTTTATGAAAACAACAAACTGCAAATGAGCTCACTTACTGCAGTTAATTCTGTTTCATTCACTCTCATGCAAAGATTCCATTTGTAACTTAGTCACTGAAACTGTAACCCTCCACTTCAACTCTGGAAGATATTATACATTTATGAGAGAACATCCTTTCACCTGACTCTTCTACTAGCTATAAATTCACAGTGTCTTACAGTTACAGAAGAAAAGCCCAAGTAGTCAGCAAGGGCCCCTTTCTCTGAAATGTTAACAATTGGCAGAAATAGCCTCTTGCCATTTTAGTGCCTTGCATGATTCATCCATGTATTTAATAAATCATTGTGAGCCCTTTCTCTTCTCTTTGCATGAGACACAGAGGTGCACAGAACAGAGCTCCTGCCCTCAACGGGCTGTACCTCATCTGATTGGGATATAGATAATAAAATGTAAGCAGATTAATATGTTTTAATTTAAAATATTCTCAAATAAGAAAAATCAAGGAAGCTATGAGACTGATGAGTGACCAGTTAGAAGTCTCGAAAAAGAACTTATGAAAATGAGTTAGGGAAGAGTTCACTGAGGAGATGACAGTTAGGCAGAGATTAATAAAGGGATGGAGTGATCCTATCCTGACCTAAAGGAAGGGTATTCTAAGTGGAAGGAGAAGCAAGGCCAATGGCCCAGAAGTGAGATGAAACAAAACTGAGTTTTTTACTTATTTTTAAGAATCCTAAGAGCACCAGTGTGGCTGAAATGGGATGAACATGTGGACATCTAAGGAAAGTGACTTGTATTTTCAAGCCAGTTAGGCAAGGGCTGAATGTGCAATATTTAGAATACGTATGCACAAAAGAATGTCTGTATGTGTATAACTGAGTCACTTTGCCATACAGCAGAGAGTGGCACAACAGTGTAAATCAACTATACTTCAATTTAAAAAAACTAAAATTGGAATACATATACTAAACTGGTTCATTGTTAAAATCTGACAGATGTTTTAAAAATAGCAAGAAATGAGATGTATTAGGAGTATTAAGTGAGATATGTGAATAGTATGTGAATGTATAACAGAAATGTTGGTGTTATTCATTGGTCACACAAGTTCCTCTTATCTTTACACCTAGTCTTTAAATTTTTTTTTAATATAGATGACACATCTGATTTTCTTACATAATCTTGAGTTATATACAGAATCCCATAAGTTAAATATAACTTCAGAGGCAACTTCAGTGAAAGTTCTTGAGAAAATTACATGTCTGTGTTAATATTTTAATGACATTTGAAGTACAAAAGGAGGTAGCTCATATTTTTATACTAAAAAGAAATTATGTGAACAGTATAACAATAGCTAAAGCATATGCAAAACAGAAATATCAAAATAACATTAATGTGAAAATTTTTATCATACTGTAGAGCATAATGACTAAAAGGAATGTTTGTTTTCCTCTGGTACTTAATCTATTTTTAATTGTGGTAAAATGCTTGTAAAGTTTCTCATCTTAACCTATTTTAAATGTAGAGTTTAGTGGTGTTAAGTATATTTTTATTGTTGTGCAACTATAACCACCATTCATCTCCAGAACACTTGCCATCTTACAAAACTGAAACTCTATACCATGAAACAGTAACTCCCCATTTCTTTCTCCTTACAGCCCCTGGCAACACCATTCTACTTTCTGTCTCTATGACTTGGACTATTGTAAGTATGTCATGTGAAAGGAATCATACAGTATTTGTCTTTTTGTGATGCGATTATTTCACTTAGCATAATTTTCTCAGGGTTCATCCATGTTATAGCATATGTCAGAATCTCCTTTTTAAAGGCTGAATGATATCCCATTGTATGTACGTGTCACATTCTGCTTATCCATTCATTTGTCAATGTATACTTGGATTGCTTCCACATTTTAGCTATTGTTAGCAGTGCTACCATGAACATAGGTGTACAAATGTCTCTTCAAGACCCCACTTTAAATTCTTCTAGCTACATATCCAGAAGTGGAATTGCTAGATCATATGGTGATTCTATTTTTCATTTTTTGAGGAACTACTCTACTGTTTTTCATAGGAGTCACACCATTGTATATTCCCACCAACAGTATACAAGGGTTCCAATTTTCTCACATTCTCACCAACACTTGTTACTTTCTGTTTTTAAGAATAGGCATCCTAAAGGGTGTGAGGTAATAACTCTTTGTGGTTTTGATTTGGTTTTGATTTGCATTTCTCTCGTGATTAGTGATATTGAGCATCTTTCCATATGCCTACTGACCACTTGTATGTTTTCTTTGGAGAAATGTCTATTCAAGTTCTTCACCCATTTTTTTTTTTTTTAACATCTTTATTGGAGTATAATGGCTTTACAGTGGTGTGTTAGTTTCTGCTTTATAACAAAGTGAATCAGTTATACATATACAAATGTTCCCATATCTCTTCCCTCTTGCGTCTCCCTCCCTGCCACCTTCCCTATCCCACCCCTGTAGGTGGTCACAAAGCACTGAGCTGATCTCCCTGTGCTATGCGGCTGCTTCCCACTAGCTATCTATTTTATGTTTGGTAGTGTATATATGTCCATGCCACTCTCTCACTTTGTCACAGCTTACCCTTCCCCCTCCCCATATCCTCACGTCCATTCTCTAGTAGGTCTGTGTCTTTATTCATTTTTGAATCAAGTTGTTCATTTTTTTGTTGTTGAGGTTTAGGAGTGCTCTATATAATTTAGCTATTAATCCCTTTGCAGATATATTGATATGATTTGCAAGTATTTTCTCCCATTCTGTGGGTTGCCTTTTGGTGGTATCTTTTGATGCACACAATTTTTTCATTGTTCATGAAATCCAATTTGCCTATTTATTCTTGTGTTGCCTATGCCTTCAGTGTCACATCCAAGAAATTACCAAATCCAATGTCATGAAGGTTTTAGCCTATTTTTTCTTTTAAGAGTTTTATAGTTTTAGGTCTTACAGTTAGGTCTTTGGTGTATTTTAAGTTAATTTTGTATGCAGTGTTAAGTAAGGGTCCAATTTTATTCTTTTGCACGTGGACACCCAGTTTCCCCAGCACCACTTGTTGAAAAGACAATCCTTTTCTCATTGAATGGTCTTGGCCCCCTTGTCAAAAATCACTTGACCGTACCTGTGAGGGCTTATTTCTGGGCTCTCTAGTCTGTTATATTGGTCAACATGTCTGTCTTTTTGCCAGTACCACACTGTTTTGATTACTGTAGCTTTGTTATAAGTTTTTCAAAGAGTAAGTTTGATGCCTCCAGCTTTGTTCTTATTTTTCAAGATCATTTCCTAGTTTGTTGAATATTTTTATCATGAAAGGGCTTTGAATTTTGTCAGTAATTTTTCTGCATCAATTGAAATGATTTTTTTCCTTTTATTTTGTTAATATGGTGTATTACATTGATTGATTTTTGTATGTTGAACCATTCTTATATTCCAGGAATAAATTCCACTTGGATGAGGTATATAATCCTTTTAATATTCTGCTGAATTCTGTTTGCTATTATTTTGTTGAGCATTTTCACATCAATATTCATAAGGGTTATTGGTCTCTAGTCTTCTCATAATGTCTTTGTCTGACTTTTGTATCAGAGTAACACAGGCCTCATAGAATGAATTAAGATGTCTTCCCTCCTCTTCAATTCTTTATGAAAATTTTGCAAATTGGTATTGTGTGTCCAAAAACATAAGCTAATAAGTTTTTAATAATTAGTCTCAAATTATGTAGAAATAAAAATGTGGAATTATAAATGAAAGTTACAAAAATACTTTTATAATTGACCATGTATTTACCTTTTCTGTGCTCTTTACATATTGATTTGGATTTTAGTTCCTGTTTGGTGTCCTTGCATTTCCCTTGCAAGACTCCCTTTAACATTTCTAGTGGTAATAAACTCCCTCAGCCTTTGTTTATCTAAGAAAGTTTTAATTTCTCCCTCACATTTGAAGAACAGTTTTGCCAGATATAGGATTTTTGGTTGATAGTTTCTTTTTTTAGCACTATGAATATATCAGCCCACTGCCTTCTGATGAGAAATCTGAATGATCATTTTTTTTTTTTTTTTTTTTTTAAGTTGTTTGGCCCCACCTGATTTTTTTTTTTTTTTTGTTAAATTTTATTTATTTATTTTTTTGGCTGCATTGGGTCTTAATTCCTGCATGCGGGCTTTTCTCTAGTTGTGGAGAGCTGGGGCTATTCTTCGTTGCAGTGCGTGGGCTTCCCATTGCAATGGCTTCTCTTATTGTGGAGCATGGGCTCTAGGTGCGCGGGCTTCAGTAGTTGTGGTGTGCAGGCTCAACAGTTGTGGCGCACAGGCTTAGTTGCCCTGTGGCATCTTCCCAGACAAGGGATTGAATGCATGTCTCCTGCATTGGCAGGCAGATTCTTAACCACTGCACCACCAGGGAAGTCCCATGAATGATCATCTTATTGAGGATCTCTTATGTGTGATGAATCACTTCTCTCTTGCTGCTTTCAAGATTATGTCTTTATCTTTGGCTTTCTATTTGATTGTAATATGCCCTGGTGTGGGTCTCTTGAATTTATCCTACTTGGAATTCACTGAGCTTCTTGGATATTTATATTCATGTATTTGATCAAATTTGGGGATTTTTCAGTCATTATTTCTTCATATTTTATCTCTGAAGCTTTCTTTCTTCTCTTTCTGGGACTCCCATAGTATGTATGTTAGTATACTTGATGATGTTCACAGGTCCCTTATGCTCACTTTACATTTTCTCAATTTTTTTTTTTCTTTTCATTCCTCAGACTCAATCATTTCGATTGTACTATCTTCAGTGTTGCAGATTGTTTCTTCTGCCTGTTAAAATCTGCCTTTGAATCACTCTGGTCAATTTTTCATTTCAGTTACTGTACTGTTTAGTTCCAGAATTTTCTGGTTTCTTTTTAGATTTCTTGTATCTTTATTGATATTTCCATACATAATTTTCTTGACTTTTTCCATGTCTTTCTTTAGTTCTTTGAGCATCTTCAAGACAGTTGTTTTTGAAGTCTTGGTAAAGTAGATCTGCCATCAGGGGTTTCTAATGGACAGTTTCTGTTGATATTTTTTTCCTTTGAATACTTAAATAGGCCATATTCTCTTATTTCTTTGTATAACTTGTGAGTTTTTTGGTGTAAAACCAGATATTTGAATCTAATAATGTGATAACTCTGGGAATCACATTTTTCCCGATACAAAGTTTATTGTTTTTTATTTGCATGTTCTGTTTTGTTTATTGTTGTAACCTGTCTCTGTGCTGAGGATTATCCTGAGGTATAAATTTAAGGTTTTCTTGGATATCTTCTGAGCGTGTGCTTTTCCCTGAGCATGTGTGGTGAATTTCTAACTTATCCCCCATGCACAGTTGCTTTTGAATGTCTTGGTATTTAATGTCAGGCTCCCAAAAGAGGAAACAAAAAAAAGAAGGGGGATTCAGGCACTGGTCCTTTAAATCCCCTGGAAGTCACTTCAGGTGGAGGGGAGGTACTTGCAACAGTGAGAGGAGGTGCAGCAATAATGGCTGCCTGCCTCTTTGTCTGCACCTCTGTAATCAGAAGCAGCAATCTGTGATCAGAACACAGGTTCCTGATATTTGGAGGGCAGGATCCTTATTGTCCCTCCTTGCTCCCACAAGCTGCATGCAAGCCACTGTGGGGAAACGTGCACAGGGCTAAGGGTGTGGAGTGGGTAACCACTACCAAACTAAGAGCTGAAATAAATCAAAATTGACACAATTTAACAACTAAGCCTCCCCTGAAATCTGAAAGCCTTCAGTAGACTCCAGAGTTCCAAACTAGTATATCAGATAGATTAATCCAGTATAATTGTTGCCTAGGTAGAAAGACTGATTCCCAGTGCTTCTTACTCTGCCATCTTCTCAGAATTCTATTCCTCTGATACTTTTAAGTTTGGATTTAGTTCCCTGACCCCTTAAAACCTGTGAAGATGATTATATAGGAAGTCTGTGTCCCTCGTTTCCTTTCCGGAAATCAAATAGATCATTTAGCAATAGAAAACGTCTTCAATTGTTGTGTCCTACTTACTAGGAAGAGACAAATTGCAAGACTCTTTTTAGTCTCTAGACCATGTATATAACCCATGTATTTGGGTTCAGTTTGAACTCCAGAAGAACCTCAGTGTATAATTTGCTAACTTTAGAAATTGTGTTGGAAAAAAACAAGAAAAGTATAATCCAATGCTTCATTCTAGCTTCTATTATGATTTAATAAGTGAAAAATTACTCAAAAGCATATGTGGTGCATTTCATTGGAACTCTCCTAGGATCAAAACTTAAGAGAGAGAAGTTTTTGGCAAATTAATTTGCATTTTTCTGAATATAATTATTTAAAATTTTTGAGAATTAAAAGGCAAAACACAGTTGGCTTCACATATTCTTCAAAATTACTGGAACATATTTTTAAGAACTTCCTTATGAAGATGTGGTGCAGGTAGACCCTTCTCCTGTCTGATATTAATCTCCTTGGAGTCTTTGCTTAAGTTACTACTGTTACTGAATCTCCATCTGCTTCTAAAAAGCTTCCTATTCTGCCCTGTTTCAATGGATAAACTCTTGAATGTAGAAATCTTAAGTTTTGCAAAATTTTAAAGTTTAGCATGTGGTGCCAAGCTCCCAGGATAGCTACTTACCTGAATCAATAGTGATGACAAATCACTTTTATAGAATTCATCCTGGGAATCAACTGCTTTAAAATAAGGCATATAATCCCTTCCAAAATATTTTATAACCTGTGTCCACATACTAAAGGGAAATAGAGATTTGGGGCAATTATCTGGATGAGTTTGGTTTAAAATTTCTCTTGCCTGAATCATGATACTTAACTGAGCCAAAGTGTACTTAAAATTTCACTTATTCAAGGAAAAGGTAAGTGAGTAAGCCTTTATTGACTAGACTTTTGGAAAATAGTTTTGCTGTAGCCCATGAAAGAAAGTAGAAATTTGAAAGAAAGGAAGCTCACATAGTACTTTGCTTTCAAGTGAAGCAACTCAGATAAACCCCAACACGTTTTATTACCCAGTTCTATATCTTAAACCTTCTACATTCTCAGGATAGTACTAATGTCAATGATAAAAACACTGAGTGTCACAAGATTTTAACAACATTTGCATTGGTACTTTTGTTTAGTAAGGCAGGAAATTTCCCCCAACTGTTTAGAGAATACATTTAACAAGAATTAAACAAGAAAAAGAGAATGAGCGTTTCTTAATATTTTTAATAAATAGAAATTTTCTAAATATGTTTGAAAAAGTGTCATTTTTATACTTGATAAAAATATCTCATACCTATTTTTTAGAAGCTGGGCTTTGTTGATGCTAAGTTGATAAGGATGCAGGGCTTGGATGAAGACTATTTGAAGAACGCTGAGACTAAGATCTTGATATCTGAAAAGGTGGAAAGCATGAAATAATAGGATGTGACTCTTAGAGATCTGGAAAGCAGTGTAGGCTCACAGAAAGACAAGAAAAAGGAATGAAGTCCAATAGAGAAAATGGGAAAGAAATGAGGGTAGCAAATAAAAATAAGTAGGTCAGCGCAAGTAAGAATGTATAAAAAGAAGTTCCAAAGATACTGAGTGTTATCCATCATGTGAAGCAGCCAATTTAGAGGCGTCACCTGAAGCTTTAACCCAGTAGTTGTATTTGGAGCCTTGCCAAGGGTAATAGCCAAGAAAGATTGCCTAACCTGCTGTGGGTGGAGCTGAAGCAGGAGAGAGCTATAAAATCAGCTTATGTTAAATCAAAATTCAAAACTCCAATAAAAGTAAATTCATATATTAATGTTTCCGAAACGTTTGTATTCCATGATTCTTCATAATTTAGATAATTATTTCATGCCAAATGAATGGTTGACTGACTGTGTAATATTCTTTGGGGAATTGTTTTGGAGAAATGGTTAGGGAGGAGGAGTACAGGAAAGATAGAACTGGCTCTAGTTCTCTTCGCTGCCCAGGTCAACAGGCTAAGTATAATTGTATTATAAGTAAAGGTAGTAAAACAGCATTTCTTTAGCTCATCAAAACCAATAAACTGTACAGTGCAAACCACAGCCAGATTGTTTTCTTCCTTTATTTCCTCAAATTTATTTCTTCATTGACTTACTCATTCCATAAATATATATTGAATATTTACTATGTGGTGCCAGACATTGTCTTAGGAACTGAGAATAGAATGGTGAACAAAAAATTATACATGTTCCCTGATGTTTGGGACATAAAATTTCAGAGAAGGAGCATACAGAAATAGATTCGTTTTTAATTGTGATAAGTGCTTAGTTGGGTAAGGAAGGGGGTGGGAATAATAGGAAGAACCTATTTTAGATAAGCTGGTCATGAGGACGACACGTTCAGTTTAGGATGTCTGAGATTGTCAATTTGGATAAGTGATACTGAAGCTCAGAAGACATGGTGGTGGAAATACACAGTTTGCATCACAAACATTGTTTTATCCTTTGTGCTATACTTTCTTTGAAAATCCTTCAGCATAAACCATGGGGTGTAATCCTAACTCCACTTAAATCCAATTCTTTGCCTACTCCACATCTGCAACCATGCAGTTGAATGTGTCATAAGAAAGATCTGTCACAAAGGTGATCAACCTTGAAACCATGACCAGGAACTGCAGATGGACTCCTGATACTGCAAAGCAATAAAACTACATTTCCCAATCCTTCCATTCTTCCATCTCCTTAGAAAATTTCATACCCCTTTTCTTTCCTCACCCTCCAACACTCCTTCCCTATCTTCACTCTCAGTGGATGACCTTGCTTCTTACATCACTGAGAAAATTAAAAGAATCAGAATAGAACTTTCATATGGTCCATGTACATCAGTTCAGCATCTGTGCCTCCAAGGGATATTAGAACTAATTGTTTACTGGTGAAAATGATGGTATTCAAGACAGGTGTTTAGAGAGGTGGCATAGCCTTACTCCTACATGAAAGGCCTAAATTTTTCATGCAAGGGTCAAGACCTACTAGATTCTTTTCTTCCCTCAAATCATGGATCCTTGGCAGATTCTGTCACCTAACCAAATGACAATACAGGTTGCCCCAAACCCTCAGAATAGAGAGGCATCCATGTTGGAGCACTGGAGGGAAGAGAGTGGACCTTCCACATGCTATAAGAAGAGACTGAATTGTTT
Source organism: Aethalodelphis obliquidens (assembly GCF_003676395.1). Lineage (NCBI taxonomy): Eukaryota > Metazoa > Chordata > Mammalia > Artiodactyla > Delphinidae > Aethalodelphis > Aethalodelphis obliquidens. The sequence goes on along the minus strand of NW_020837945.1, from coordinate 41,349,588 downwards.
TATGGACCCAAGTGCTGATAGATTCTGGGAAGTATTTAGTCCAACACTTTTTCATTATAAAAGAATACCTGGTGGCCAGATTGTGGAAGAAAAACCATAAAGCCCTCAGTTATTCAAACTTCCAGAGGCTATTTCTCCAAAATAGAAGATAATTACTGCAATGCTAAATAGGTTGAAAATAGTTTGCAACAAATAGTTAGATTTGTTTTTTGTTTGTTTTGGAATTATAATACCTACTCCTATGGAGCAAAATCATAGAGAGAAAAGAAGGTTCTATGGAAATAACAGTAGACTCTAATATTGAGAAGCTGTTGGAGGAACTGCATCTCTGAAAACACAGGACTCTACCTAACTTTAAGTGTGTGGTTCATGGAAAGGAGTCCTAATAGCTACTGCAATGGTATCTGGAGGCCAAACTCAACTTCTTTGGAAAGATATGTGGAAGGTTTCCTCTTATATAAAGTAGGTCACAAAATACTGTGTTCTTTCAGTTTCATACAAAATTTCCAGTAATACAGCTCATATTATATTGACCCATTCTCTGCTTTCCTCCCCCACCTACCCCACACAATGGCCGTTCAAAACAAATGGGGATGGTATTATAAGCCTATCTGGGTTTCACCTCATTAACATGCACAGATAGTCCTTCCTTAACAGACTATTTCCACCTAAGGCTAGTGCTCACATCTGCATGAGAACATTTCTCAACTGGCATAGAGATTTAAAGGATGATCTCTGTTCCTAAAACAATATATCTGGCAATTTATTTTTCTTTCTTTTCAAGCTCTGATTCTTCAAGAAGTTATACCCACCTTGAACCCCAAACTTTGAGCTCTGTCAGCTTCCCCAGACAGAACTGATCTGGCTGATGTTTTAGGCTAGACAGGGTTTCTGGACACCTCACTATATTAAGGGGCAGAGGTGAGGAAGACATGGAGCACTACACAGATCCAGCAGAGGTTAAGGGGTCTTCCTGGGGAGACAGCATCCTGTGTGAGCAGGCATCATATTCCTTTGGGAAAAAAAAAAAAAGCTCCAATTTCCATAATACAGTTCCACTTGGAAATTTTGGCAAATGAAAATTTTTCTACAACTGTCTGTTTAACCTTTGTCTATTATCTTTTCTATGGAAAAACACTTTCTGTGTAGCACGTCTTCCATATCATTTGCAGGTCATGTTTTCACAGCTAATCCACCTGCATTTATCTGGCAATTCCAATGTTTGTTTAATCATGATGTACTAAGAAGGAAAACTAAAAACCAGTAGAGAAAATTGCAAAGTGGCAGAGAAAGAGAATAAAGAGATTCTTAGACTGACCCGTAATAACCCACGGAAGAGCATTTAACATGGCACTGTCATTGATTTTGTAAGAATGCCAGGGACTCTTTTTTTCTCAACATTAACAAACTGGGGAGCTCTGGGTTCATGAGAATGAGTTACTACTTGCACACTAAGTTTATTGCTTGTCTCTGGTGCAGCTTTTATCAAAGATGTTAGGCAGAAAGAATGCTCTCTCTCTCCCTCTCATTGTATTTATCTCCACTGCATTCCCACATGTGTTGTTAGTAGAGAAAATATAATTATTTATGCCTGTAATTTTGCTTCCAGCAAGTTCTAATTATAGCACTTTGGCAGAGTGAATACTGACAGGATTTTGTTGTTGAACAGTCCATGGAAAGGGCTGAATTATTCTAGTTTCATCAACTATTGTATAAAAGTTGAGATGAGAGAGGACTGAAATTTCTCCCAATAAGTACAATGAGTAATTAGTTGAAACAAGGTCATACAATTCACTTTTTCTTGTTTCTCTATTGTACATGCCATTACATTGCATCCATTGCATTCATTCCAGACTTATGTATGTTATGTCTTTTAAATAATATTTAAATTCTGAATGTTATTCTTAGTTTATCCATTGAAGTTAAAGTTAAAACAATTTCATTTAAAACATAGATATTTTATTTTGTGGATTGAATGACTTGGAAAGAAAATCGACTTAGCATTTTCCTGGTGATATTTAATTGTGATGTTTAACTGCAACTGTTTAATTTATAAAAATTTATAAAATCATTGTGTGTGCTATGGTAACCTCTGTTAAAGGCTAGAGATTATGGCAGAATATTCCATTATTTTTGAGATCAATATACCAAATCACATACCATACACAATATGGGCTGTTATGAAAATATCTCAAAAACAAAATAGTTATTGAAAGGTGGATTAAACCTGTATTTGGAATACTGAATGTAAAATCTGACCTAATTGAACAAACAAGAATTTTCAAAGAGAAATGTCACCTAAAATGACTACTGTTATTTCTGCTGGGTTTTGTGTATAATTTTATCTGTCTCTTTCTAATTGTTTCCTGAATTTTAATTTTGTCTTTTAATGCAATCTTATAGATAACCCGGCTTAGTTTTTGTTTTTGTTTTTTTGGACACGAGTGGAATGATAAAAAAAATTTGGGAGGGGTGTTTCAAATAAATGCATTTTCTTCCTAGAATAGAGGGCTAATTTGAGGATTGATAGAGAAATCATAGATAGCTCAGCGATATGAGAATTAAGGTCTTAATGACTAGAAATTTAGCAACAGCCCTTTGATGGAGAACTCAGGATATACCACCATCAAGAATTTTAGTTACCCACTCTCACTAAGGATTTTTCTGGGAGCCAGAATTAATCAGAAACTGAAATTCCTGAGCGTAAAATCGTAAAAGCAGTCCTTTTCTTTGGTTATTTTTTATAACAGAATGTTAGATGAAGATGCCTCTCTTAAGATGTCTCTTTCTTTATGCCTCTGGTTGCCTGATATTTGTCATCCTTTCTTAACTGTGAAGTCCACCAATTGATGCTTTTGTTGTAAAGGCCAGATTACCATATTCCATACTAACTTCTCAATGTAATTTACATGAAATTACATTTTTGTACTATTTCACATAAAAATCTAAGATTTCATTTTGTTAACTTTATTTTGGCTTTAGCCATGAAACCAGCCCCTATTATTCATGTATAAATTCCAGGAATATTTTTGTCTCATTCTTGTGCAGTGTTTTTAAATGCATACTCCATGTCAGAAATTTGTAAACTAATAACCCTGTTGTTTTTGCTCAGAAACTCTTCTTTCTGTCTTCTTTTCCCCACTCCCAGCAGCAGCACTCCAAGTTCCTAATGTGACACCTGTACCCCCAGATTATTCCTTCTTTCTACTTCTCAATCCTTCCCATTTAAAAATATTCATTGCTGTGACACAGTAACCTTATCCAAAAGAATAAGGATTGAGAGATTCATTTCATTTCATTATCCTAGATATTCTCTATGTAACAAAGATGATGGAAACAAAAATACTACATATTAAGCTAATAATCTAGTCAGAAAGTAAAGGCACATGGAAAGATAAGCTAAAACTAAGAATACGATCATTGCCCATAAGACGTGTGTGTGTGTGTGTGTGTGTGTGTGTGTGTGTGTGTGTGTATTTATGTATGTGTGTGGGTGTATATATACTCTGACATGGAAATTTAGAGAAGAAAAAAGAGTCATCTATCTTAGGATCATGAGGTAAATCTTTCTAAAGGATATCACAGTTAACCTGAATTATGAGGGACACACAGAATTCTGACAAACAAATGAGAAGCAGGGGGCAGGTTGTTTTAGGTGGGGGTATTATTCTATTCAGAAAGTTTGGCTTGAGCAGAAGGATGTAGGGACACTGAAAATATGTTTACAGAAGGGAAATCAGCTTAATTTGGCTGAAATACAAGGTGTGGGTATAGGAATATCTGAGATAAGGGTTATGAGTTTTAGAGCCAGATGCTAAAAGGGAAAGAACATTCAGGTATATTCAATGGGCTATGAGGAACCTTAAAAAATATTTGAATGGAGAATTCCAAGATCACTGTTGAATTTTATAATTTTAATAATAGTGACATAAATATGAATTGCAGAGGACCAAGCTACAGCAATATGCAGGTAAAAAGCTTTGAGAATCAGAAATTTTTGGCAATAGGAAATCAGAAGACTTTAATATGAGATATAAAACTTCTAACACTACACTATGAATTAAATTTTATCTACTGTTAGATAGACAATATATTTGAGAGCCATCAAAGTACATTTTACATAATTCAAAAGATTGCTGATGATTAGCAGATACAAAAGTAAACTTACTTGTACTATTTGTAAACCAATATACTTGGTATTTTAAATGCCCGCTTAATTTTTGTGTTACACCTTGCTTTTTAATTAAGAAAGAACTAATATTTGTGGGGCACTACTACTCATTTTGCTTTCACATATATTATTAAAATTCCACTGTGAGAAACCCATTAGTCTAATTTCAAGATGAGAAAACAAATTCCAGGAAGGTAGCACAGCTATTAAGTGGGCTAGATGGGTTTTAAAACCATATAAAATGCTGTTACCAGGAGGTTAGTGATAGTATTGCTTGATGCAAAGAAATAAATATCTAAGCATGCAAAGTTTTGTCCTCAGGAAAAATATAGTATTGTGAAAATAAAGAATGAGGCCTCCTGGAATTGCCTTCTGTGTTTCTATTATGAATTAAAGTTCAAGTGTAAGTATAGTAAATTGACTTAATTACAATTAGGTTTAATGTTCTACAATATAATATCAAGCCCTTTGGGGTTAAAATTATCACCACATTTTTTCATAATTTTTTTCTTTACCCATGGTATAACTCTTGCCTCCCTTCTGGGGCTCTCCTAGAATTTTAAGTGCCTCTTGGCCTCCTTCCTGAATAACTGGACAAAAATCTTGGTCCTGTTATGGTAACATGAATACCAGAAAAAATGTCTTACTGTTTTCAGGGTACCACAAAACCCTTGTGTGGCACCCTGCTGAGAATTTCTATTCTAATTTAAAAACTTTCATAATAATATGATGACTCCATCTCCCATCATAGCCAGTACAAGGTTTTGTTATAATAACATGAAAAAAAGAGTAAAATCTCTAGTGTCAGCATTCTTGCTGTATGCAAGAAAGGGGAGAATATGCTTGGTCATACAGATTGAAATAGCTAAAGGCAGCACATAAATACAAACCCAATTTCTAAGGTAAGTGATGAACTACTTGATCTTTTCCAGACATGTGGCAGACTTTCAGCTTTCTTCACCTCATATAATAAGAGTAAAATGTCTACATTACTTGGCTGCTTCTGGAAGATGGTACAAAAAAAGAGAATGCATAACTTTTTAACAGGATGCTTTTTAACTAATCATTTCAGTGTGCTCTTTGCAGAGAAAGCTAATATTGTTAGCAACAAACTGAAAAGGAACTTGATGATTTACAGCTCACAATTAAAAGATTTATCAAATTATCAAGCTTTCAAGCATAATTTCAGTTCAGAGGAGAGTACAGAGAGTGCTGGTGTCCCAAAAGAATGGAGAACAATTGCCTGAGGCCGGCGCATGTGCTGCTTTGCAGAATGAATCCTGGTAGTGGTGTGTGCACCTAAGGCTGACACACTAACAAGGAGACTGGGAGGAGGGAGGGAACTTGTAGTTGAGAAAGTGATACCTCCCAGTAGACAGACTCCAAATTATTATGCATTTTTGAATAACTGTGAAAAATCGATTTTTATTTTTTTGAAGAGCTTTGCTTTAGGGATTTGACTGTTACCCAGTCTAACTGTACCTCCCAAGGTTTGAGGATGGTGGTAACTTGGAAAAAATAAGAATGTGTGTGGCCACAATAAAATGAAAAAAAAAAAAAAAAAAAAAAAACACTTTTTTTCCCTGCAATTGAATAAGCCTACAAATCAAAACTGGATTCAAAATTCATCCAGAACCCTTACAAAGGAAAGATAGTCAAGAGTGGAGCTTGGCATAAACCTTAATCAGTGTTATTTAAGGAAACTTTGAAGTCTGATGCCAATCTAGAACTAATGCCAAGACCTACATCAGGAATGTCTGTATCTTGTTGGCATCCCTCTGTGGAGAAGTGGCAGCTCATCCATCTTACCTCTTGTCTTATCCTATGGGGAGAATATAAGAAAAATGACTGGGATGACTAGACATAGATTCATTCCTGTGCTCAAAACTCGCAGTAGTATAGCTTTACCAAAGCATAATTGAGGACTGGAGTGTAAGATTGTATGGATTAATACATAATCCATTTTCTACTTGAAACTGAGAACTTTTTCCTCTCAAAGCCACATAATTTTGTTCCTTGAAAATAAGTTTCAAGGATACATTCTAGGTCCTATAACCAGCCACTTACTTACACACAGAATAGCAAAGTAAAAATAACAAGATATAGAGACTGAAAAGAATCAATTGGCAGCTGTTGGGTAACAACTTCATTGCTACTTTGAATCACACTGATTATGATGAAACATTTGTAGTCTGCTTCTTGAGTTTTATAAGGCTCCTTTCTAACACAATGAAATTACTAATTTTTATTGTCACCCAGGTGTTGTTATTCTGAAGATGACTTACTGAGTTGAAATTGAAACTTTCTCAGAATATTTGTACCAAAACTGGTAACTTTCCAAATAAAACCTAGTTATACTACAAAATTATTATCTCATGAGATAAAGATGCAATATATACAAAAGATGACAAATTATGTTAGACTATATTATCAATCAAAGTCAACCTTCAAAATCCAATTAATACATATGCAGCATTTTCTACATAGCAAATTTAATTTGTATTTTAATTGTATTAGCTGTTTCTCAAAACCTACTGTAAATGTTAATTGGTCTAGGCTAAGTAAGAGCTACTCTGAATGACCTGTATTATAGAGAGAAAAGTAAACCAAAAATTTCCTGATGATCTTAGATACTTACTGTTGTTTTAGTAGTAGCTGTACTTTTAAATATTTACAGTGCAAATGAGGAGTTTAATTATAGCCATGTTTTCAAATAACAGTATTCACCCAGAGTGGGAAAAATATATATGAATGGTAGAATTTTATATATTGGTTCACTAACATAAATTATTTGCTTTGAAATCACCAACTTAAAAGTTAAAAATAAAATACAATTAAAAATGCCATACAAAATTAAAAGCCAAAATACAAGCAGACTCAGTTTTGTATTTTGATTAAATTAAAAATCTAAACAGGCTCAGTTTGGTTTGAGAGGTTCTTTGGTTTATAAAACCCTTCTAAGAGAAGGATAAAACAGGGAAAAATATGGATCCATGTGAGAAAACAATAATTTAACTGAAAAAATAAAAATGCAAGTGATAGTATTCAAAAAAAGAAATTGTCTTTAATTGTATCTTAAAGTGTTTTGCAGTTAAGGGGACTTAGCTGGTAGTCTGGCTTATGAAGTTTGCGTCTTTTTTTCTTATCATTGTTATTGTTTTATTTTCTCTTTCATTTCTTTCAAAAATTAATTTGCAGTGGAAAAAATAGGGAGGAAAGTGCTATTTTTTAGATCTAGTATGTCCATGAAAGAAAGGGGCTTTCAAGAATGTTTATATTGAGCATTGATGAAGTTAAAGGTTTCAGCATAAACTTCTTTGCATTGCTGTGTTTGGGATGTGAGGAATTAAATTAATAGTCAAACTGGTTAAAACAGGGTCTGTAGTGAGTGGTTTCTCTTCACATTTTCTACTCTTAGAAACAAATGCTGGTTTCTCATTGGGCATTACAAACTTTACAGTGGAATAGGAAAAGATAGCAGTGCCTAATGTAATGATTATTATTTAAGGTATAAAATAGTGCTCAGAGAGCTCTGTAGTCTCAACAAAATTACTTTCAAAGTGAATTTTTTGCATACATAAGCATATGTACAATCAGTTTTGTCAACTACTTGTATCATGCTTACTGATATAATTTAATAGAACACAATTCTTGGACAAAAAGCTGACCTCTGTGGTATGACAGATACATTATTCAAGAAACAAAAAGACAACTAAAATTTCCAGGAAAAACAAAAACTATGAAAAGAAAAAGGTTGAGTCAAAGATACAAAGCAAAATAAAATGGTATAATTTTAAGAAAATGTAGAGTAAGAATAGAAAATCCATTTAACTTTAAAACTAGGAATGTCCTTTTACTAGCTCAAGTGGCATGGCATTATCATTCCAGCACATTACTTGACATGGCAGTAAGTATTTAAATAAACATAGCAATATTAATATTCATATTAGATTCCAGTTCTGAGAGTAATTATAAAAATAAAACATGTTTTTTGTTGCACAGTTGTTAGGCATATATTAATGTTCAGATCCATATTCATAGTTCTACATATATAATTTATATTAATTCTTTGTAAAAGATTTTTATTGGAATATAGTTTCTTCTGTACAGCAAAGTGAATCAGTTATACATATACATATATCCACTCTTTTTTATATTCTTTTCCCATCTAGGTCATTACAGAGTATTGAGTAGAGTTCCCTGTGCTATACAGCAGGTCCTTATTAGTTATCTATTTAAGTATAGTATTATGTATATGTCAGTCCCGATCTCCCAATTTATCCCTCCTCCCATATTAATCCATTTTTAATTGAGTAAAATTAAAAGTATATTTGATAAGATGGCAAAAGTAGAAAAGCAAGTAGAAAGGTGGAAAAAAAGACAGGAATAATACAATTTGCATTTTTTTATATAAAGGGAAATAGAAACATGGACTAAAATCAACCAACTGAAAAACAGTTACATAATTGTATCTAATATATATATAATTAAAAGGGTACAAAAGTAATCAGTAGACATAAAATTATATACTTTATGATGTAAATTAAATGCTAAGTGGTATAATAAAATTTGGGAGACTTGGAAGTCTATAATGGAAATGGATGAAATCTCCAACTTTCATATCAAGTAATCAAATGGTATAGTGTTTAGGCAGTTTTTAAATCTCTAGAAAGCATACCTTTTGTGTTTAAATTTTTCCCCTTCATTTCCTCTCCCCCTTTTCATTCTTTTCCTTGAAAAGTTATTCCCTTTAAGATGGTTGATTAATGTTTGAATAAAATTTGTTTAAATTGGATAAAATTCATAAGTTTGGTATGCATCTTTGGAAAATTTTTTTTTAACTCAGATGTGCTATCTTAATCTGCCTTAGTTGTATTGAGCTATATTGTTTGTTTCATTTTTGCCTTTATTTTATTCAACTTTATGTTTTTAAAGATATATCCATTTTGCTGTGTGTATATTTATTAACTTTTTTGAAAGTTGTGATTTGTTAACATTTGTAAGCATTATCCAACACTGTTGGCTGGTTGAGATACTTTATAGAATTTGGAGTATTAATAGTATAGTGTCTGCTAAGTAGTGGGGTGGGTCATGTTCCTATTGTTTATACAATAAGATTTTATTGAAATGAAATTAGAGAGAGAGTTGTTTGCATTCTTTCATTTTAAAGGAAGTTGATTTTATCCAATATCTGTGCTTGAAACAAGTGACCCCAAATCTAGGATTTTGACAGTCTTTAACTATACAGCAATGTTCACAGTTAGAATATTTGCTATGGCAGGATTTGACTTGTAATAATAACCACAAACTTGTAAACCTCATATATTTCATGAACTAGATACCTGAATAATTTTTTGTGAATTATCATGATAGATATAGGACATACTAATAAAATCTGAGTCCATGGCTTCTTCTAAAAGATTTTCCATGTCTTTTGTATTGTTTTCCAGGGCACTCATAGGAACATTTCTGGGTGACTGAGTCAACCCTACTTAATTCCAAATCAAGAAGGATGACATTTTGGTGGTTATGAGATGATTTATTAGAGTCTCAATGTTTCCTTTTTCACTTCCTCCCTAATTTGGATGGCAGTGGGGATATAAGAATGTTGTCTGGAAATGATGAACTGATTTAATTTTGGAAGATTTCTCTTCCCACCCAATCTGTTTGTGTAGGACACAGTACAAAACTTGTTGATGTCAGCTATTCATTCGGTGTGGGTTTCAGCCATGTTTATCTTCCAGAGACCTCACAGCAACAACTAATGTCTCCTGACCACATGATTTGATTACTGTAATTCCCTGTTTTTAGATCCTCCCACTTAGACCTTCTCTTTCTTTGAAGATTGCTTCAAGGTTTATTGCATGCCAACTGCTCAATAATTAGCTCTAGGGATTCAGGAAGATATTTTAAATACTGGAGCTGACTTACATAAAAATGTTAAGCATTTATACTGATTAATAATGTGTTATATACACTAGACAATTCCTTTGGTAACAATTCTTTGTGATTAAAATTATGGATTTATGGGTGGGAAAGGAAGTCAAAAAGTCATTTGGACAAGCATCCTGGTTTCAGTTGAACCATCCCAGACAGATGTGATTAATTACACTGAAAGATAGCTTTGCTTTTATAACTGGTAAGCCAAAGGCTTTATCATTCTGAGGATCCAAAATTTGAACAAATTTGTTTTTTATTTCCAGTTATAGTAATCAAATCCCAGGAGCTTGACTAAAAGAGAGATTCACACTCCAGAAGGGTTAACTTACATATTTTAACAAATCAATCTATTTGCTAATGTCTCAAGCAGGGTGTATCATGATTTTCCTGCTAGATAGCACCCTTAGCAGATGTCTCCTGACTTCGAAGCTGCCTGAAAGAGCTTCCCTGTTGCTGATGCTTTCGTGCCCTGCATGGGTTTGCCATACATTATGTTCAGAATATGGTGTATTGATGTATTCGGAGTTTCCAGTTCCTAAGAAGCTACAGCAATGTTGGTTATCATGGGATATTAACGCTAGGCTTTAAAAATCAAGAAAATCATCTGTATCAGTTGGCAACGTAGCAAGCAACTCTAAAACTTAATGTCTTAAAATAATAAGCATTCTTTTTTAATTTTTTTGTTTTTTTAACATCTTTTTTGGAGTATAATTGCTTTACAATGGTGTGTTAGTTTCTGCTTTATAACAAAGTGAATCAGTTATACATATACATTTATTCCCATATCTCTTCCTTCTTGCTTCTCCCTCCCTCCCACCCTCCCTATCCCACCCATCTAGGTACTCACAAAGCACCGAGCTGATCTCCCTGTGCTATGCGGCTGCTTCCCATTAGCTATCTATTTTACGTTTGGTAGTGTATATATGTCCATGCCACTCTCTTACTTTGTCACAGCTTACCCTTCCCCCTCCCCATATCCTCAAGTCCATTCTCTAGTAGGTCTGTGTCTTTATTCCTGTCTTACCCCTAGGTTCTTCATGACATTTTTTTTTCTTAAATTCCATATATATGTGTTAGCATAGGGTATTTGTCTTTCTCTTTCTGACTTACTTCACTCTGTATGACAGACTCTAGGTCCATCCACCTCATTACAAATAGCTCAATTTCGTTTCTTTTATGGCTGAGTAATATTCCATTGTATATATGAGCCACATCTTCTTTATCCATTCATCCAATGATGGACACTTACGTTGTTTCCATCTCCTGGCTATTGTAAATAGAGCTGCAATGAACATTTTGGTACATGACTCTTTTTGAATTATGGTTTTCTCAGGGTATATGCCCAGTAGTGGGATTGCTGGGTCGAATGATAGTTCTATTTTTAGTTTTTTAAGGAACGTCTGTACTGTTCTCCACAGTGGCTGTAACAATTTACATTCCAACCAGCAGTGCAAGTGTTCCCTTTTCTCCACACCCTCTCCAGCATTTATTGTTTCTAGATTTTTTGATGATGGCCATACTGACTGGTGTGAGATGATATCTCATTGTAGTTTTGATTTGCATTTCCCTAATGATTAATGATGTTGAGCATTCTTTCATGTGTTTGTTAGCTGTCTGTATATCTTCTTTGGAGAAATGTCTATTTAGGTCTTCTGCCCATTTTTGGATTGGGTTGTTTGTTTTTTTGTTATTGAGCTGTATGAGCTGCTTGTAAATTGTGGAGATTAATCCTTTGTCAGTTGCTTCATTTGCAAATATTTTCTCCCATTCTGACGGTTGTCTTTTGGTCTTGTTTATGGTTTCCTTTGCTGTGTAAAAGCTTTGCAGTTTCATTAGGTCCCATTTTTTTATTTTTGTTTTTATTTCCATTTCTCTACGAGGTGGGTCAAAAAGGATCTTGCTGTGATTTATGTCATAGAGTTTTCTGCCTTTGTTTTCCTCTAAGAGTTTGATAGTTTCTGGCCTTACATTTAGGTCTTTAATCCATTTTGAGCTTATTTTTGTGTATGGTGTTAGGGAGTGATCTAATCTCATACTTTTACATGTAACTGTCCAGTTTTCCCAGCACCACTTATTGAAGAGGCTGTCCTTTCTCCACTGTACATTCCTGCCTCCTTTATCAAGGATAAGGTGACCGTATATGCGTGGGTTTATCTCTGGGCTTTCTATCCTGTTCCATTGATCTATATTTCTGTTTTTGTGCCAGTACCATACTGTCTTGATTACTGTAGCTTTGTAGTATAGTCTGAAGTCAGGGAGCCTGATTCCTCCAGCTCCGTTTTTCTTTCTCAAGATTGCTTTGGCTATCCAGGGTTTTTGGTGTTTCCATACAAATTGTGAATTTTTTTGTTCTAGTTCTGTGAAAAATGCCAGTGGTAGTTTGATAGGGATTGCATTGAATCTGTAGATTGCTTTGGGTAGTAGAGTCATTTTCAAAATGTTGATACTTCCAATCCAAGAACATGGTATATCTCTCCACCTATTTGTATCATCTTTAATTTCTTTCATCAGTGTCTTATAATTTTCTGCATACAGGTCTTTTGTCTCCTTAGGTAGGTTTATTTCTAGATATTTTATTCTTTTTGTTGCAATGGTAAATGGGAGTGTTTTCTTGATTTCATTTTCAGATTTTTCATCATTAGTGTATAGGAATGCCAGAGATTTCTGTGCACTAATTTTGTATCCTGCTACTTTACCAAAATCATTGATTAGCTCTGATAGTTTTCTGGTAGCATCTTTAGGATTCTCTATGTATAGTATCATGTCATCTGCAAGCAGTGACAGCTTTACTTCTCTTCTTTTCCGATTTGGATTCCTTTTATTTCCTTTTCTTCTCTGATTGCTGTGGCTAAAACTTCCAAAACTATGTTGAATAAGAGTGGTGAGAGTGGGCAACCTTGTCTTGTTCCTCATCTTAGTGGAAATGCTTTCAGTTTTTCACAATAAGCATTTTTAATGCTTATAAATCTATGCGTCAGTTGAGTAATTGTTTGGGGCTCATGTATACTCACTCATATATCACGTCTACACACAGCTGAGGAGGGGTAGGTGAATTTCCTGACCTAATCTCATTTGGGGTCATTTTGCTATAGAGAGATCCAGGATGGCCTTGACTGAGATAACTGTAGCTAGACTAGGCTCATTCTTGTGGAGATAGAAGGATCTAAAGAGGAAACAAGAAAGATTAGGAAGGCATACCATGACTCCTGCCACATTCTTTTGGCCAAAGCAAGTCACAAGATCAGTTCAGAGTCAACTCAGGAAGAGCTACAGTGTTATAGGGTCAACAGTGGGCTACCAGGGATTCATTAGTTGAGGCCAACAATGCAATCAGTTAATCTACCACACCATCGCATCAGCTTTGCCTTTCACTCTTTAGCACACTAGTCTTCCTGAGCCTCTGAAAGAATAATAAAATAACAGTATTTTATACATATGTATTGTTGCTATTATAATTAACAATATTATTGGCTCCCAAGTTTTTTACATAAGGCCTGAGACCCTGGTAAAACAAGTTTGTGTTGAGTCTTTATATTCATACATAGTAATTGTAAGCTCACACAAGCAAGCTGATTGCATTGGATACTGGATCAGTGCTTTGATGTCTTTCCACTGTAGGAGAAAAGATGGGAACTTTGGAGTCCATTGCAACTATGTTTGAATCCTGGCTCCAACACTCACTAATACAGTGAATTTGTATGAATTATTTAGCCTCTCTGAGCTTCAGTTTTCTCAGTGGTAAAAATAAGAAGTACTGTGTGGAATTCAAAAAGTATAGAAAAGGCTACCTATGTTTGTGTTTGTAATGGGACACTTTCCCCATGCTTGTTCCTTTTCCTTCTCACTTGCCCGAAGGTAGTCATCATACCTTCTTGATTTCATCAACATGTATTCAGTAGAGCTGACTGTAGGGTCTCCTTTTGTACACCCTCCATTGCTTCTACCAATTTACATCCTCCAGTGTTTCTCTACAGGGACACTATTCACATTTTGCATGGGGCCATTTTTCATAGCACAGGATTTTCTTCACCCTTGAAGAATATCCAGCATGTTTGGCCCCATCCACTAGTGCCAGTGCCCATTCAAAGTATGGGTTACTTCCAAGATTACCTCCACATTTCCAAACATTCCTGTAGGGGATGCTAAGAATCCTAGTTGAGAATAATATCCCTTACAATCTAACTTCCACAGTGTTGATCCACTAAAGGTATTGTATAAAGTACCCCAGCTTATTGGAGTTTTTTTCCTACTACATTAGAGTGAAATACAAATTTCCAGGAGTGAGAGATAGAAAAAAAATTTTGAAGAGAGAAGTATTTCCCACAAAATGGAACCTAAGGAGTGGTGCTTTATGCTCTGGCCAAGTTGTGAGTTGAAGCACACCTGCTTTCTAAAATGTCTCCTATATATCTGCTATTATCCACTATATCTTTTTGGATTAAGAAACGCAAGATCCTTGCAAAAATGTGTGCATATTATTTAGGACAAATTATAATATTCTTATCTGTATGTACTTTTGTGCAAAATATCTGTCAACTTAGTACCTAGAACCCAGCATGGACCTAAGAGATTTATAGGCATACCTGAGAGATATTGTGGGTTCAGTTCCAGACCACCACAATAAAGTGAATATTGCAATAAAGTAAATCACACAATTTTTTTTGGTTTCCCAGTGCATATAAAAGTTATATTTACAGTATACTGTAGTCAATTATGCAATAGCATTATGTCTAAAAGTGTATATACCTTAATTTAAAAAATAATTTATTGCTAAAAAATGATACCTATCATCTAAGGCTTCAATGAGTAGTAATCTTTTTGCTGGTGGAGGGTCTTGCCTCAATGTTCATGGCTGTTGATTCATCAGAGTGGTGGTTGCTGAAGTTTGGGGTGGCTGTAGAAATTTCTTAAAATAAGACAAATTGAAGTTTGCTGCATCAATTGACACTTCCTTTCATAAATGATTTCTCTGCATCATGGAAAGCTGTTTGATTGCGTTTTACCCACAGTAGAACTTCTTTCAAAACTGGAGTCAATTCTCTCAAACACTGCCACTACTTTATCAACTAAGTTTGTATAATGTTCTAAATCCTTTGTTGTTATTTCAACAATCTTCACAACATTTTCACTAGGAGTAGATTTCATCTCAAGAAACCACTTTATTTGCTCATTCATAAGAAGCAACTCATCCCTTCAAGTTTTATCATGAGATAACAGCAATTCAGTCACATCTTCAGGCTCCATTTCTAATTTTAATTCTCTTATTATTTCCACCACATCTGCAGTTGCTTCTTCCACTAAAGTCTTGAACTCCTCAAAGTCATTCATGAGGGTTAGGATCAATTTCTTCCAAACTCCTATTAATGTTGATATTTTGACATCTTCCCATGAATCACAAATGTTGTTAATGGTATCTAAAAGATGAATCCTTTCCAGAAGGTTTTCAATTGACTGCCCAGATACAACAGAGGAATCACCATCTTTGGCAGCTCTAGCCTTATGAAATGTATTTCTTAAATAATAAGACTTCAGACTCTTACATTACTCCTTGATCCGTGGGCTGCAGAATGGATATTGTGTTAGCAGTCATGAAAACAATATTCATCTTGTATATCTCCATCAGAGCACTTAGGTGACCAGGTACATTGTCAATGAGTAGTAATAATTTTGAAAGAAATCTTTTTATCTGAGAAGTAGTTCTCAACAGTGAGCTTAAAATAGTCAGTAAACCATGTTATAAACAGATGTGCTTTGTTGTTTCATTTATAGAGCATAGGTAGACTAGATTTAGCATAATTCTTATGGGCACCAGAATTTTCAGAGTGTAAATGAGCATTGGCTTCAACTTCAAGTCACCAGTTGTGTTAGCTCCAAACAAGAAAGTTAGTTTATTTTTTGAAAATTTGAAGCCGGACATTGACTTCTTCTCTCTAGCTATGAAAGCCGTACATGGCATCTTCTACCAATATAAGACTGTTTTGTTTAAAAATCTATTGCTTAGTGTAGCTGCCTTCATTAATTATCTTAGCTAGACCTCCTGGATAACTTGGTGCAGCTTCTACATCAGCACTTGCTGCTTTATCTCATACTTTTATGTTATGGAGACAGCTTCTTTGCCTCTTTCAGCTTTCATAGAATTGAAGATTTAGGGCCATGTTCTGGATTAGGCTTTGGTTTAAGGGAATGTTGTGGCTGGTTTGATCTTCTATCCAGACCACTAAAACTTTCTTCCTAACAGCAATATGGCTGTTTTGCTTTCTTATTATTTGTGTGTTCACTGGAGGAGCACTTTTAATTTTCATCCAGAACTTCTCCTTGCATTTACAGCTTGGTTATTTGGCACAAGAGGCCTAAGTCTTAGCCTATCTTGGCTTTCAACATGCCTTCCTCACTAAGTTTAATCATTTCTAGCTTCTGATTTAAACTGAGAGATGTGTGACTCTTCCTTTCACTTGACTATTTAGAGGCCATTTTTGGGTTATTAATTGACCTAATTTCAATATTGTTGTGTCTCAGGGAATAGGGAGGCCCCAGGAGAAGGAGAGAGATAGGTGAACTGCCAGTCAGTAGAGCAATCAGAACACACACAACATTTATCAACTTAGTTTGCCGACTTATATGATTGCGGTTTGTGGCATCCCAAAACAATTACAGTAGTAACATCAAAGATCACTGATCACAGATCACTATAACAAATATAAAAATAATAAAATAAGGGGCTTCCCTGGTGGCGCAGTGGTTGAGAGTCCGCCTGCCGATGCAGTGGACACGGGTTCGTGCCCCGGTCCGGGAAGATCCCACATGCCGCGGAGCGGTTGGGCCTGTGAGCCATGGCCGCTGAGCCTGCACGTCCGGAGCCTGTGCTCTGCAACAGGAGAGGCCACAACAGTGAGAGGCCCGCGTATCGCAAAAAAAAAAAAAAAAATAATAATAATAATAAAATAAAGTTTGAAATACCGTGAAAATTACCAAAATGTGACAGAGACTCACTGCTCAATGCAGGGTGGCCACAAACCTTCAATTTGTAAAAGATGCAATATCTGTGAAGTGCAATAAAATGAGGTATTCCTATATCTACAAGGGTGGGAAATGAAGAGGAGATTCAAACTTTCAAAACCTGGGGCACTTTCGGAAGGGGAACTGACCATTATGGGAGCCTCAGGTAACAAACATGTTAGGTATCCAGATATTGAGAAGTAGAGGGAGCCTTCAAAGGATATCAAAAATAAACATTGATTAAGTTAAAATTATCCCTAAGGGTAGCACTTTCTATGTTTTACACCAAATAAATCAATAGCCAAAGCCAGCTGGATACAAAGACAATTTTTTACACCTTTGATCTCTAGGACTGATCACTGGCTATTTTGTTTGGTAACCTGGGTGAAGCCTTCCTCTCTTAATCCCTTGTAAGCCTCTGCTCCTCTTCTGAAGTCTACTTTTTTTTAGTAGAAGATATCATTCCCAGAAAAATTAAAAAGGAGGTTCTATTTTAGCCAGTTGGAGAGCTAAGGGCTTTGGGTACAGAATGAATTGGACAGAACTTAAAGGAAGACTTAATAGCTTAACAAACCTAGAACTACTCATAATATAAGGAAAAAATCAATTTGTGTGGTGATTTTTAATACATAGCAGAAACTGAAAGCTACCGTTAGTGAGATATTCAGAGAAATATAAGATTTCCTAACATAGTTTAATAAAATGTATCATTATTTTATAGACTATGTAATGAATGTATTTTAATATTCACGAGGGATATTTAATACTTCAAAAACTTTACACTGCATTGCAACTTAACATTAAGTGAAAGATGATCTGAACAACAGAAAGTCTTTACTTGAATATCACTTCAATAAGATATACTCTAAATACTGTATTTAAAATTGTATACAGAATATAATGCTGAACACCTGAAACTAATATAATATTGTAATTCAACTATACTTAAAAAAAGTTGTATCCCACTTGCACTCGTGGTCTCCAACACCTTGCCTTACATGTTTCTCTCCCTTTTTTCCCCCACAGGACTTATCAATTTCTAAGAGACAATATCATTTTTTTCTTTATTATATTTATTGTTTACTGTTTGTCTCCTTTTATACTGTTTGCTCTCTTAATACTATTTGTCTCTTAAATTATATTTATTGTTTACTCTTTATACTCCTTGAGGGCAGGGAACTTTTCTAAATACAGACTCATGTCCATCCTGTTCACTGCTATATTCCAATCACATAGAATAATATTTGTTACATGTGTAACAGAATGAAGAAAGGGAAAAATAGAAGAAACAACAGGGCCTGGGATCTTTAAAGGCTGAGCAAAGATTTTTGAATTCTTCTTTGCCCTGGTTTTAATTAAAAGCCAATACAAGAAGGTAAATTTGTCTCCTTAAACATCGGAGTTTCAGTGCCCTACCTTCTCTTTTTTTTTAAATCTCCTTAACTAGAGTCTTCCTAATCCTCTTTGCCACCTATTACTTTGAATTTTGTTTATTTTTTTTATACAGCAGGTTCTTATTAGTTATCTATTTTATGCATATTAGTATATATATGTCAATCCCAATCTCCCAGTTCATCTCACCACCTCCACCCCCCGCTTTCCCCACTTGGTGTCCATACATTTGTTCTCTACAACTGTGTCTCTATTTCTGCCTTGCAGACTGGTTCATGTGTACCATCTTTTTAGATTCCACATATATGCGTTAATATACGATATTTGTTTTTCTCTTTCTGACTTACTTCACTCTGTATGACAGACACTAGGTCCATCCAAGTCTCTACAAATGACCCAATTTCATTCCTTTTTATGCCTGGGTGATATTTCATTGTATACATGTACCACATCTTCTTTATCCATTCATCTGTCGATGAGCATTTAGGTTGCTTCTATAACCTGGCTATTGCAAATAGTTCTGCAAAGAATATTGGGGTGCATGTGTCTTTTTGAATTATGGTTTTCTCAGGGTATATGCCAAGTAGTGGTTTGCTGGGTCATATGGTAATTCTATTTTTAGTTTTTTAAGGAAACTCCATACTGTTCTCCACAGTGGCTGTATCAATTTACATTCCCATCAACAGTGCAAGGGGGTTCCCTTTTCTCCACAGCCTCTCCAGCATTTGTTGTTTGTGGATTTTTCTGTTGATGCCCATTCTAACTGGTGTGAGCTGATACCTCACTGTAGTTTTGATTTGCATTTCTCTAATGATTAGTGATGTTGAGCAGCTTTCCATGTGTCCCTTGGCCATCTGTATGTCTTCTTTGGAGAAATGTCTATTTAAGTCTTCTGCCCATTTTTTGATTTTTTTTTTTTTTTAATATTGAGCTACATGAGCTGTTTATATATTTTGGGGATTAATCCTTCGTCCACTGATGCATTTGCAAATATCTTCTATTCTGAGGGCTGTCTTTTTGTGTTGTTTATAGTTTCCTTTGCTGTGCAAAAGCTTTTAAGTTTCATTAGGTCCCATTTGTTGATTTTTGTTTTTATTTCCATTACTCTAGGAGGTAGGCCAAAAAAGATCTTGCTGTGATTTATGTCAAAGAGTGTTTTTCCTTTGTTTTCCTCTAAGAGTTTTATAGTGTCCAGTCTTTAATCCATTTTGAGTTTATTTTTGTGTATGGTGTTAGGGAGTGTTCTAATTTCATTCTTTTACATGTAGCTGTCCAGTTTTCCCAGCACCACTTATTGAAGAGACTGTCTTTTCTCCATTGTATATTGTTGCCTCCTTTGTAATAGATTAGTTGATGTGTGGGTTTATCTCTGGGATTTCTATCCTGTTCCATTGATCTACATTTCTGTTTTTGTCCCAGTACCATACTCTCTTGGTTACTGTAGCTTTGTAGTATAGTCTGAAGTCAGGGAGTCTGATTCCTCCAGCTCCATTTTTTTTCCCCTCAATATTGCTTTGGCGATTCAGGGTCTTTTGTGTCTCCATACAAATATTAAGATTTTTTGTTTTAGTTCTGTAAAAAAATGCCATTGGTAATTTGGTAGGGATTGCATTGAATCTGTAGATTGCTTTGGGTAGTGTAGTCATTTTCACAATATTGATTCTTCCAATCCAAGAACATGGTATATCTCTCCATCTGTTTGTGTCATCTTTGATTTCTTTTATCAGTGTCTTATAGTTTTCTGAGTACATGTCTTTTATCTCCTTAGGTAGGTTTATTCCTAGGTATTTTATTCCTTTTGTTGCAGTAGTGAATGGGATTGTTTCCTTAATTTCTCTTTGTGGTCTTTCTTTGTTAGTGTATAGGAATGCAAGAGATTTCTGTGCATTAATTTTGTATCCTGCAACTTTACCAAATTCATTGGTTAGCTCTAATAGTTTTCTGGTGGTATCTTTAGGATTCTGTGTGTATAGTATCATGTCATCTGCAAACAGTGACAGTTTTACTTCTTCTTTTCCAATTTGGATTCCTTTTATTTCTTTTTCTTCTCTGATTGCCGTGGCTAGGATTTCCAAAACTATGTTGAAAAATAGTGGCAAGAGTAGACATCCTTGTCTTGCTCCTGATCTTAGAGGAAATGCTTTCAATTTTATGCCACTGAGAATGAGGTTGGCTGTGGGTTTGTCGTATATGGCCTTTATTATTTTGAGGTAGGTTCCTTCTGTGCTCACTTTCTGGAGAGTTTTTTTCATAAATGGTGTTGAATTTTGTCAAAAGCTTTTTCTGCATCTATTAAGATGATCATATGGTTTTTATTCTTCAATTTGTTAATATGGTGTATCACATTGATTGATCTGCATATATTGAAGAGTTCCTGAATCCCTGGGATAAATCCCACTTGTTCATGGTGTATGATCCTTTTAATGTGTTGTTGGATTCTGTTTGCTAGTGTTTTGTTGAGTATTTTTGCATCTATATTCATCAGTGATATTGGTCTGAAATTTTCTTTTTTTGTAGTATCTCTGTGTGGTTTTGGTATCAAGGTGATTGTGGCCTTGCAGATGCGTTTGGGAGTGTTCCTTCCTCTGCAACGTTTTGGAAGAGTTTGAGAAGGATGGGTGTTAGCAGTTCTCTAAATGGTTGATAGAATTTGCCTGTGAAGCCATCTGGTTCTGGACTTTCGTTTGTTGGAAGATTTTTAATCACAATTTCAGTTTCATTACTTGTGATTAGTCTATTCATATTTTCTGTTTCTTCCTGGCTTAGTCTTGGAAGGTTATACTTTTCTAAGACTTTGTCCATTTCTTCCAGGTTGTCTGTTGGCATAGTGTTGCTTGCAGTAGTCTCATGATGCTTTGTATTTCTGCAGTGTCCGTCATAACCCCTCCTTTTTCATTTCTGATTTTATTGATTTGAGTCCTCTCCCTCTTTTTCTTGATGAGTCTGGCTAAAGATTAATCAATTTTGTTTATCTTCTCAAAGAACCAGCTTTTAGTTGTATCGATCTTTGCTATTGTTTTCTTTGTTTCTATTTCATTTATTTCTGCTCTGATCTTTATGATTTCTTTCCTTCTTCTAAATTTGGGTTTTGTTTGTTCTTCTTTCTCTGTTTTCTTTAGGTGTAAGGTTAGATTTCTTATTTGAGATTTTTCTTGTTTCTTGAGGTTGGAGTGTATTGCTATAAACTCCCTCTTAGAACTGCTTTTGCCACATCCCATAGGTTTTGCATCATCATGTCTCCATTGTCATTTGTTTCTAGGTATTTTTTTATTTCCTCTTTGATTTCTTCAGTGATCTCCTGGTTATTTAGTAAAGTATTGTTTAGCCTCCATGTGTTTGGGTTTTTTACATTTTTCCCCTGTAATTAATTTCTAATCCCGTAGCATTGTGGTCAGAAAATATGCTTGATATGATTTCAGTTTTCTTAAATTTACTGAGGCTTGATTTGTGACCCAAGATGGGATCTATCTGGAAGAATGTTCCATGTGCACTTGAGAAGAAAGTGTAATCTGCTCTTTTTGGATGGAATATCCTATAAATATCAGTTACATCTATCTGGTCTGTTGTGTTATGTAAAGCTTGTGTTTCCTTATTAATTTTCTGTCTGGATGATCTGTCCATTGATGCAAGTGAGGTGTTAAAGTCCCCCAGTATTATTTTGTTACTGTCAATTTCCTTTTTTTATAGCTGTTAGCATTTGCCTTATGTATTGAGGTGCTCCTATGTTGGGTGCATATATATTTATAATTGTTATATCTTCTTCTTGGATTGATCCCTTGATCATTATATAGTGTCCTTCCTTGTCACTTGTAACATTCTTTATTTTAAAGTCATTTTATCTGATATGAGTATTTCTACTCCAGCTTTCTTTTGCTTTGCATTTGCATGGAATATCTTTTTCCAGCCCCTCACTTTCAGTCTGTGTGTGTCCCTAGGTCTGAAGTGGGTCTCTTGTAGAGAGCATATCTACGGCTCTTGTTTTTATATTCATTCAGCTAGCCTGTGTGTTTTGGTTGAAGCACTTTTTCCATTCACATTTAAGGTACTTATCAATATGTATGTTCCTATGACCATTTTCTTAGTTGTTTTGGGCTTATTTTTGTTGGTCCTTTTCTTCTCTTGTGTTTCTCACTTAGAGAAATTCCTTTAGCATTTGTTGTAGAGCTGGTTTTGTGGTGCTGAATTCTCTTAGCTTGTCTTTAAAGCTTTTGATTTCTCTGTTGAATCTGAAAGAGATCCTCCTGGGTAGAGTAACCTTGGTTGTAGGTTCTTTCCTTTCATCACTTTAAATATATCGTGCCACTCCCTTCTGGCTCCTAGAGTTTCTGCTGAGAAATCAGCTGTTAACCTTATGGGAGTTCCCTTCTATGTTATTTGTCATTTTTCCCTTGTTGCTTTTAATAATTTTTCTTTGTCACTAATTTTTGTCAATTTGATTGCTATGTGTCTTGGCATGTTTCTCCTTGGGTTTATCCTTCCTGAGACTCTCTGCACTTCCTGGACTTGAGTGGCTGTTTCCTTTCCCATGTTAGGGAAGTTTTCGACTATAATCTCTTCAAATATTTTCTCAGGTCCTTTCTCTCTCTCTTCTCCTTTGGGACCCCTATAATGCGAATGTTGGTGCATTTAGTATTGTCCCAGAGGTCTCTTAGGCTGTCTTCATTCCTTTTAATCCTTTCTTCTTTATTCTGTTCCACAGCAGTGAATTCCACCTTTCTGTCTTCCAGGTCACTTATCCATTCTTCTGCCTCACTTATTCTGCTATTGATTCCTTCTAGTATATTTTTCATTTCAGTTATTGTATTATTCATCTCTGTTTATTCTTTAGTTCTTCTAGATCTTTGTTAAACATTTCTTGCATCTTCTCAATGTTTGCCACCATTCTTTTTCCAAGGTCCTGGATCATCTTCACTATCATTATTCTGAATTCTTTTTCTGGAAGGTTGCCTATCTCCACTTCATTTAGTTGTTTTTCTGGGGTTTTATCTTATTCCTTCAATTGGTACATAGTCCTCTACCTTCTCATTTTGTCTATCTTTCTGTGAATGTGGCTTTCATTACACAGGCTGCAGAATTATAGTTCTTCTTGCTTCTCCTTTCTGCCCTCTGGTGGATGAGGCTATCCTTGCCACCTATTATTAACATAAACGTCTGTCAGATAAGTAAGTGATCTTTACTCTAGGAATGTTTTTCCTGACCCTTTATTATTTGCCTCAAATATATAGGCTTTGTCCTATCAATGTTCTAAATTCCACTAAACATCATTTACCTGCCTTGAGTTCCATTCTCTTAGGAAATAAAATATGAATTAGCTAATTCAGCAAATGAATTCCCCAGATACTATTGGTTGCTTTTCCAAACCTCTTCTTTCTTATGGCAAAATCCACATTGTGACTCTGGGAAGGATGGCACTATCCTGAGGTCCAGTGGTAATTACTGATTTGCCAAAGCCAACCATGGTGGCCCTATTCTCCTTGTCAGTGATTGGTTAATCTTGATGATTTGTTACAATACTGGCCAATGAAATATGAGAAGGTGTTTTTGGATTGTCCTGGAAAATATTTCATTTTTCCCTTTTACTTGGTAGGGAAATGACTGCATGTAATGGCTAAAATTGCAGCAACCATCTTCCTGTTACGACAGGAGCTACACTGACATATTGAGAATGGCAAGGTACTTTGTTATGTTGAAGCTACCTTACCTGATGACTTTTGTTACAAGAGATAAAATTTTTTTTGTTCCTGAGTCAGAATTTTCTGTGATTTACAGTTTAAAACTTCATAACGAGTAACTGCCCATACTATAAAACTATAGAGTTTATAAAATAATGTCCAGTAACATATTTTAACAGTGACATCCTGGAGAACTTGTTTGCTCTTTAATCCATGTTTCTGACACATTAGAAGAAAAAAAATTATGCAGTGCTTTTCAACCATTTATTAAAGCACACAATTTGGAAGACTGTCTATAGTTTTATGGGACTAGTTTGACTCTGGGCCACAAAGTTAAACACTCTTTGTCCTATATACCTGCCTGGATATAGACAAGTTTTTAGGAAAGAATAAAGTTCTGTACCAGACATACTGGACAATAAAATGGGCAATAAAATGCCTGAAGCTGCTCAACAATATCTTTAAAACAAACGTTGCCAGAGGGTTCACCTAAGACCATTATATATCCTATTGGATAATTATATTTCCGTATTATTTATGGATATTCTCTGTTTGAAGGTTTCCCAACTCAGGATAAATAGGGATATATATCTGACTTCACATAGGAATCCAGGAGGAAATACTTCTCAAACATTTAAACCCAGGAAGGGAGACCATTGGCAGAAAGGAGGATGTGCTAAGTAGAGGGAGAATTTGGCAAGAGGAATAAAACAAAACTGTCACAGAGGGAAGAAAAATAACTGAGCTTCACTTGCAGTTTTCAAGCTGGGGATGGTCTCTTAACATGTGAATTATCTGTGCTAGGAAAGGAAGGGAGGGTACAAAAGATGGAATAAAATTTAGAGTGCATTAATTTCTACAGCACCGACTTTTCTGTGTAGAGGAATACTAGACCAAACACAAGCAAGTGGATTATATATCATTTCTACAGTTGCTGTGCTAGTGAATTCATCCCTGATCTGAATGGTAAAAGCAAAGTCATGGGGAATAAATAATAGCGTGACATAGCTAATTAATGCCAGTTCAATCCAGGCCTCTTAGGCAGTCATGCCAAATTGTACAGTGCAATGGGGTGTTTTTTTATGTGACAGTGGTGTATGGGGGATTGATCTGCGAATGGAAAGATGGCATCAAACTATGGGGCCAGAACTAACTGCTCAGAATTATTGTCATCACTGAATTATAGCTTTTTGATCTGGCAAAACTGCCACAAGACTTAACATTTCTGAAATACTATCATAAAATGGAATTCTGAAATAACTAGCTCATCTGTCACTGACATTCCATGCTAGTTCCCAGAAGTTGAAGCACATATGCAAGTATTTTGAATCTCCTTTGCAGAAAAAAATTCTTCTTAAAAGGCTCATTTTATACAATCACACACACCAGGTCTAAAAGGCCAGATAAGAATGTCCTATTTTTAAGGCATTAATATGATAATTGAGTGAAATAATTAGGAATATGAAGGAGACAATTGAGAGCATTCTTTTAGAGTAGTTGTTAGGTAACATACAGGCAAAACATCTCAATTATACATTTATTAACTGTTTCTGAGCAGCAGATTATTTTACTATCCTGCCAATGTCAAACTAAGCCCATTTAATAAATGGTTCATGGAATCTTGATAAGATATATCCTCTGTTGTTTGCATATAATTTTGTTATATTTCTTTTAAATCAACCATATTATATTATTCAGATCCTTACTTAATTTTGTGTTTGTTCAGAGAACTGTTAAAAATATATTATTATATATATAGAATATGTCTGTATTCTATTTATATCTATTCTTGTGTGTCTGACAAATCTTCCTATGATTTAAAAAAATATTGATAGGGCTTCCCTGGTGGCGCGGTGGTTGCGAGTACGCCTGCCGATGCAGGGGACATGGGTTCGTGCCCCGGTCCGGGAAGATCCCACATACTGCGGAGTGGCTGGGCCCGTGAGCCATGGCCGCTGAGCCTGCGCGTCCGGAGCCTGTGCTCCGCAAGGGGAGAGGCCGCGGCAGTGAAAAAAAAAAAAAAAAAAAATATTGATATATACATATATTTGGGGACATATTAATGACAGTTATCTGTTCTTTTAAGACATTATCTCTTACCAAAGTATTCATCTTTAGTCCAATGAATAAATTTTTCTTGAATGCCAAATTTTCAGGTCTTATTATCACATGATTTATATTTGTATGCATATATTTATTTATTATATTCTTGTGTGTTTATTTTATTCTTTTGAGTCACTTTAAACTTCATTTATGTACAACTTATTGTTGGGTTTTTTTTTTTAGAAAACAAACTTTTCCTTTAAACTGGTAAGTTTATCCCACTTATACATTTCTATTTTGTTTTAGTTACAATAGTTGTCACATCAGAATTTCATTGTTTTGACTAGTATGTTAGTTGTATGAATTATATAAAGATTAGCTTGCAGGTAATATGTCTCCCAAATTCCAGACAATCTGAGAATATCGTTTTGTTTCTTTTACACATTAATAGTGACTTGGCTGTGAATGGGATTTCTATTCACTCTCTTATCCTTGGAAACATTATAGACTTGACTTCAATCCACAACGATTGGCGTAAAGAAGTCTGAGGCCCTCCTGATTTTGTTGTTGTTGTTGTTTATACGTGACTTGCTTCCTTTTTCTGAATGCCTTTGGCATCATTATTATTTTATCCCTATAATTCAGTAATTTCAACAGGACATGTTTTGGTTTTGAATGCTATTAATTTTTCTGGGAACAGAATGAACCTTGTCAGTGTGTAAATTAAGCTATTTTCTCATTTCAGGAAAGTATTTATCTTTAATTTTTTCCCATATTCTACTTGTTATGCTTTCTGCATCAGGGAGGCTTCAATTTTCCATGTTTCTTTTCTCAAAATCTAGCATTTATCATCAAACCTGCTTTTCCTACTTTGTCTTTCCTCTCTTCAGTCTAAATGATAATCTCTAGGCAAATGCCTCATCATTAGAAATGGTCTTCCAATTCCTACTTCCTGTTTCTAAAGTACCCTTGTTACTGCAATGGCACCATTCTTCTCACTTTGTTTTCTAACTACTATATCTCCTACAAGCTCACCTCTTTACTGATTATCTGATCACTAATCTCTTCTTTCATAGATCCCATGCTCTACTTGATTTAGTACTTGAAGCATTTGTTTTCTAATTTTTTTCTTCTGTTTCTGTTCACTCAGATTGTATGTTCTAAGAGTCTTTTGATTGCTGCCTTCCTTTCTTCAGTTCCTTTCTCAATAGAATAGCTATGTGGAACCCAACTGAATTTTTTTTTTTTTTTTTTGCCTCCTTTTCTGACTTGGGACGGTTTTATCTATAACGTTTCCAGAAATAGAGTGAATCCCTATCATTTACCTGGATAGCCAGGTATGAATAGTTTGCATTATTTTTTTCTGTATTTCAGTCACTTGAATGGAATGGGATATGAGCTTGAGCTGTTTTTAAGAGACTTCTCTTTGATATTTTCTAGGTCTTTTTGTTGTCAGGGGACAAACTCCCCACTCAGCTCAAACCTAGCCCATAAGGGGCCCCTAAGGCTTCAGTGTATACACCAAATGCAGGAAGAATCACGATAGACTTTGGTAAAATATCTTTGGTTTAAGGTTTTTTGATTTAACATGGACTGGGATCTTTTCCTTTCTCTCTCTCTTTCTTTCTTTCTTTTTCTTTCTTTCCCTTCTCTTTTTATTCTTCTTTTTCTCCTAGTCAACTGAATTTTTCTGCCAAAAAAAATGGCCCTTGTTAAAATGATTAAAGAAGACAATTTGGGTGATGTAGACTTTAACTCTTCATGAAGTGTGCAGTCTCCAAACTCTTGAGAATAGAGGCTGCCCACGTCATGAAGCGTTCAATAAAATTTGTTTGAATTGTCAAGTTGGTCTCACATTAACTTTTCTTTGGTAGGCTGGATACCACTGAACCTGGAAAACCATGTTAGCAAAGCAAAACTTCAGCTTTTGGTTTCATATTCTTGTAAATGGTCCATCTATTCAAAAGTCAGACCATCTAAGTTACTGATCCATGATTGCCAAGTAACATGGATGACCCCCCACCTTCTTTTGAACCTCAAATAAAGCCAGATACGTAACCCCAACCAATCAGATATTTTTAT
Organism: Aethalodelphis obliquidens; assembly: GCF_003676395.1. Taxonomy (NCBI): domain Eukaryota; kingdom Metazoa; phylum Chordata; class Mammalia; order Artiodactyla; family Delphinidae; genus Aethalodelphis; species Aethalodelphis obliquidens. The sequence continues at coordinate 41,321,292 of NW_020837945.1, read as the reverse complement.
TCTTTCTCTTCCTTGTTCCCTATTCTTTATCCTATAAAGGCTTCCTGCCTTCTGCCCCTTTTTGCAGTTCTCCTAACACTTGAGTATGGAGACTGCCCACTTCATGAAGTGTTAAATTTTGTTTGTAACACCTAAATGTTCTTCTTTAGTTATTTTAACTCCGTAGAAGATTATCTCAGAGATTCTCTTTACACTTTTTGTCCAGAAGAGAAAATCAACAATCATAAAAATAGGAAGTGTCAATCTAGCTTTATCCTTTAATACTTGGGGAATATCAGCAAGATTTTTCATAACTCTGTTACTTTTGAGATGAGGATGTCTGCAAGTTTCTGCTAGAGGATGTTTGTAGCATAAAACATAGTGATTAAGAATAATATTACCTTATCCCCCTCAGTTCAAATCCTGGGTGGACTCCATGCTGTCTGTGAAAATGGGAAAGATATTTACTCATTTACTTTACTTTAATGCATAAAGCTCTGTGAAATCAAAGTACCCTACCTTCTAGGAATTTTGTTAGGCCAAGGTTTTTAGCAAAAGTTACTTTGTTAGGCCAAAGTGATTTGGTATCTGTAAAGACTTGGCAATAGCACTCAAAAAAGGTATAGTTTTCTTTGTAATGCCTATTTATATACCTAATACAGAGCTAGAGAATTATAAGACCTGGTGAAACTTTTAAAATACTCTTTATACCCACATGCATGTTCAATGATAGATCACATTATAAAAACTAGAAATGACATTCTGTTTAATTTGAAAAGACATAACAGAACATGAAATAGTGAAACATTCCAGAGAAAAGTGGTAGAATATCATTGCTTACAATCTATAGTGATTGGATTTCTTTGGGTTATTGTTATCTAAGCTGTGAATATCCAGGTACATCTAATAGAAATGTTCATTTTTCTGCTCATTATTCAGCACCTGCTAAGGTGTATCTATTTTCTTGAATAGCATAAAATAAATTAAAATAACATGAATACAATGTTATTTCTACCATATAATTCTGCTTTCAGAGTTTTTGAAAGGACTATGTATCATTTATGTTCCTTTGTTTATGGATGATTATTGTAATGACACCATTGTTTATGATTGGGTTTTTATAAATTGTTCCTTGGATACATGATTATTATTTTCCAACATCAGTTTTCTACAGTGATAAAATATAGCATACCTATTTTCCTGAGCTTGAATTGATTTTTACAAATGGGTTTGGTCTAACGACCCAATCAGCTTTGTTAATATTTCACTTTGTAACTGCTCAATGGGCAGTCTATTTAGCTGAACTGCCACAGTCAAGCATGTTATAAAGATTTCACTTTAGTAAATGAAATGGGGGAAAAATGTTACAATCTTTCAAAAAGGATGCCAATCTTTTTATAGTCCTCTTAGGAAAGTTGGTCTTTCTGAGGTAAGTTTAACACCAATCTCATTTGTTAGTGATCATGGTTAGAATGTAGTCTCTTAATTACATAGCCAAGTATTTTAATATTCTTATTGCACTTTTTAAACATGGTGTGGATAACATAATTATACAGAGTGCATTGCACTCACATGTAGAGAGGCAGAACATGAACTTCAACATAATTTTATAAATCAATAATGTAATCATGTGTAAAAACCTGCTTTTATGTACCTTACTGTTTTATGTTCCCTTGAGGCTGCTATTTATTTTAAACTACAAAAACTTCTCAGAATTTTTTTCTTGATTTGATTCTGTAATATGATCTTGCCACATTATACTGATTTAAATGATATGAAACTAATTTTCTTGAACTGTGTGTGTATGAAAATTATGAAACAATTTCCTAAAAATTTTAATTCTCAGACTGATAAAGTTCTTGTTATATATTTCCTAGCCAGGATTTCTTTTTAAATTACCTTCTAGAAAATATAATGGTATAACTGGTTCAAGAATAATCAATACTTTTATCTTTTAAAATATCTAGATAAATCATTTGAATAGCTACTGATTTAGTTAAATAAATGGTCAGTTTAATTTTCCTAAGAACCTATTTTGAAAACTATGCAATTGAATGTAGAAGCAAAAAGTTATTAAAATAACATATATTAGCATAAATACGTTATAAATTAGAATGTAAATGCATTCTATTACTTAAATAGTCAATTTTGGATTTAAATTAAGTATAGTGGAGACTGTAGACAGGATAATTTGTTTCCATTGCCATAAACCTGCAACCTGTATGTCTTTATAAACACACACACCCACAATTCACTCACACACACATATATAAACATTTAAATGCAATTTATATGCATGGAAACATACAGAAGAAAAGTAATACTTTACATGTTTATTTTTTATTGGTCAGTGGCATATTATGGTTGAAAAAATATTAAGTTTTCAGCTTCCTGGTGTAATATGTTTTAAAAATACTTAAGATGCTACCATTCTAATAAAATGACACTTTCAAAAACATAAACATCTGGGGCATGTTTGAGATATTATCTCATACTTCTGAGATATTATCTCATGCTTCTGAGATGCCAATTGAAATAACAACTTCAAAGGAAACCTTAGGCTCAGTTCAAATAGCTGGAAGAGAAAAGAGAAACTGATCCCTTCCTAAAGTAGCTCTCATACAATCACTTATAACTGTTCAGGGTACTGTCAAAATTTGCAAGTAAGAACATAGAATAAGCAACAAATAAATAAGAATGACTTTAATTCATATTATGACTATAGACATAATAAACATTTTCTAAAGCTTGCCAGAGCTAAGAAAAAGCAAACCCCCCTTTTTTTATTCCTGTCCTCTTTTCCACAGTATTCTAGGCTTTAAAAAATTATTATTTTTGTATTTTAATTAACAGCATTTTAATTAAGTCTATTTTAGTTTATTGCTTCTGCATTAATCATCCCCTACTAAATTGTGAACAACTTGAGAAGAGGACTCTAGTTCATATTTGAATCATTTCACATAGATCTTTTCAAGTATTACAAAGTATGTTTGTTTGGAATAAATTGTGGCAATAAATTGGTCATTTTTATTTTGCCTTTTCATGTTGCGTCCTCTTTACTCTTGATTATGGACAGTCCAGGGCAGGATGTGCCTCCATTTGTAAAATAGTTTGGCCAAATACACAAGTCAAATTGTTTCTGGGTTGAGCTTAAATAGTTGCCCTCCACTTTCACCCTAGAAAATAGGAAAAAAAAAAAAAATGATTCTTTACTTACGGTCCCCTAGATATTTGCTCTTTTGAATCATAGCTGATCCCAAAATAGATGCTAATTTTGGCAGATGTTAACAGATATTAATTAAGTTTTCTCTTTATCAGCTTTGGTTCACATTTTAGTATCTAAGATTCACTATAATGTAAGGCCAGACACTATAAAACTCTTAGAGGAAAACATAGGGAGAACACTCTATGACATAAATCACAGCAAGATCCTTTTTGACCCACGTCCTAGAGAAATGGAAATAAAAACAAAAATAAACAAATGGGGCCTAATGAAACTTAAAAGCTTTTGCACAGCAAAGGAAAACATAAACAAGACAAAAAGATATCCCTCAGAATGGGAGAAAATATTTGCAAATGAAGCAACTGATAAAGGATTAATCTCCAAAATTTACAAGCAGCTCAATATCAAAAAAACAAACAACCCAATCCAAAAATGGGCAGAAAACCTAAATCGACATTTCTCCAAAGAAGATATACAGATTGCCAAGAAACGTGTGAAAGGATGCTCAACATCACTAATCATTAGAAAAATGCAAATCAAAACTAGTGAGGTATCCCCTCACACCAGTCAGAATGACCATCATCAAAAAATCTACAAACAATAAATGCTGGAGAGGGTGTAGAGTAAAGGGAACCCTCTTGCACTGTTGGTGGGAATGTAAATTAATACAGCCACTATGGAGAACAGTATGGAAGTTCCTTAAAAAACTAAAAATAGAACTACCATACAACTCAGCAATCCCACTACTGGACATATACCCTGAGAAAACCATAATTCAAAAAGAGACGTGTACCACAATGTTCATTGCAGCTCTGTTTACAATAGCCAGGACATGGAAGCCACCTAAGTGTCCATCAACAGATGAATGGATAAATAAGATGTGGCACATATACACAATAGAATATTACTCAGCCATAAGAAGAAATGAAATTGAGTTATTTGTAGTGAAGTGGATGGACCTAGAGTCTGTCACACAGAGTGAAATAAGTCAGAAAGAGAAAAACAAATACTGTATGCTAACACATGAATATGTAATCTGAAAAAAAAAAAAAGGTGCTGAAGAACCTAGGGGCGGGACAGGAATAAAGATGCAGATGTAGAGAATGGACTTGAGGACATGGGGAAGGGGAAGGGGAAGCTGGGACGAAATGAGAGAGTGGCATGAACATATATACATTGCCAAATGTAAAATAGATAGGTAGTGGGAAGCAGCTGCATAGCACAGGGAGATCAGCTCGGTGCTCTGTGACCACCTACAGGGGTGGGATACGGAGGGTGGGAGGGAGGGAGATGCAAGAGGGAAGAGATATGGGAACATATGTATATGTATAACTGACTCACTTTGTTATAAAGCAGAAACTAACACACCATTGTAAAGCAATTATACTCCAATAAAGATGTTAAAAAAAAAAAAGGTTAAAATAAATAAATAAATAAATAAAAATTCACTATAAATTTTAGTCATATATTCAGAACTTTGCTTGGATTTAAATAGTTTTTGTTGCTCAGCATGAGAGAAAATTGCATTGTCCCATTAGATGCTTTTTTAAACCACCCGGGTAGTTTATATTAATGTTAAATAATTAAATTTTATAGAAAGTACATATTTCTGCAGTCTTTGGAATATTTATGCCCAGTATGTGATCTGAGTGTTTAGTTGCTACTGGAAATGTGGATTTCTAAGCTAAGAATATCACTATCCTGAACTTCTCACAGTACCATTCAAAACGCAGGACTACTGTTGACTTACTCTGATGATTCCTCACATAGGGGACCTGCTATAGGTCTTATTCATTTCTGTTGTTGAATTGCATATGTTTGCATTTTTCCTGGACATGTCCTGAAATGGTTAAATTAAATAACACTTCTCACCACATAATGAATACTAATTCAGTTTGACTCTCGCAACTGAGAATCGTGTGTTCCATTAAGAGATTTATTTTGAAGAGCTCACTAAGCCTAGTCTTGTTCCACTGCATGTTTTACATTGCCTTTTATATAAAAAGACTTTTGTATCTTTCTGTTTGGTATGTGGCAGCAACTTTTTGGTACAGAATTGTGTCTCCTGGCTGGAGTTGTCCTTCTAATTTCTTTGAGTTTCAGGGAAGTGTTGCCGCATTTTGACATTTAGTTTGGAATTTGAAATTTGCAATGAGAAGGATGAGCTAGCGAAGTCTGTGCTGTGTCCTCAGGTCAGTGCGTCAACATGAACAGATTGTGCAATAGGAACGGTCTCAGTTCTGAGACTGTTCTTCCACCACTGATTAAGACTGGGGTGGCAGGTATTGGGGATAATATTCATTTAGCCTTCTGAGCTTTCTGGGCAGACTTGGTGACCTTGCCAGCTCCAGCTGCCTTCTTGTCCACTGCTTTGATGACACCCACAGCAACCGTCTGTCTCATGTCACAAACAGCAAAGCGGCCCAGAGGAGGATAGTCAGAGAAGCTCTCAACACACATGGGTTTGCCAGGAACCATATCAACGATGGCAGCATCACCAGATTTCAAGAATTTGGGGCCATCTTCCAGCTTTTTCCCAGAACAACGATCAGTCTTCTCCTCCAGCTCAGCAATAGGAACATAGTGCCAAGGGTTGTTTCATGACAGTACAGGTATAAATGTTACACTTGTAAACCTTCGACTTCAAAGATCTTTAAGCGTTTTTTGATAGATCTTTGTTAAATGTATGATTGGTGCTCTGCAGTAACATCAGTTTTCATCTTTAGATTTAACTCTTGTGTTATTTCACACTAGATGTCAAAGTTTGGGCCACATATTTTAGCCATCCTAATCCTGTTTTCATCTTGGCCTTATTCTCATCACCTCCCCCTGACATTTCTAGCTTCTCCATTTTCCTTCTGGCAATGCTGCATGGTGTGGCCTAATCAGTTAATGACAAATTCATTGTCAAATACTTTATTACTGAATGAAACATTTAAAAAAGCATAGGAAGTTAAACACATGTACACACACACGACACCTTCCATATACCTCAATGGTAGTATTTACTTATCTTCCTTTTTTGAACAGATTGTAAAATCCTTGGGAGTAGAGGGCAACATTCTATTCATTGTAGAGTTCCCAATGTTCATTGCTTGGCAACAAAATAAATTCAAAATATTTTAAAATTAAATCAGTTGTTCCCAATCTGGGGTTAATTTTCCTCCAAAGGGATATTTGGCAATGTTTAGAAACATTTTTTGGTTGTCACAAATAAGGCATATTGCTGCTGGCATCCAGTGAGTAGAAGCTAGTGATACTGCTGAACATTCTACAATGCACAGCACAACCTATCTGCAACAAAGACTTATCCAGACCCAAATATCATTAGTGCCTAGATTAAAAAAAAACTATAAATTAAATAGTATATTCATATTGTTGACAAATTCAACTTTCACCCATTTACAATCAGCAGTTTTTGTAAATTACCATTATTAGTTCAATGACAATATCCAAAACAGTATAGGATAGAATCTGTGGTATGAAAAATAAAATCGAATTCCAAACTGGAATTTTTAAATAACTTTGATTTATGGAGTGACTGAATTCTTTTCTGAGCAGTTTAGAACTAATAGAGAATGCCATCCTGAACTTGTCTGTAGTCTGGGTGGTAAATAGTAGCTGCTTATGTCTGGCTAGTTCAGTTTGTTAGAACAGAATGCACATGAAGTTAATAATGCTTTGTAGCAACTTGGTCTGAACTTGTTCTACGGCCACAGAAATGTCTGTTTCTTATCTTGACCTGGCTTAAGTGCCATTGATCACAAGAGGCAGGGATCAAAAGAAGGGGAATAGATTCTTTTTAAACTATCATCACTATTGTGTCAACAGTCTCAATGGCAGCTCCTCCTGCCAGCAGGTCAGCACCGGTGTCTTTATTCTGGAAGGACAGCTCATAAATTAAGCAGTTGACCTTTATATCAGTCAATCAACATTGAGCTATCCATGGCTGCCAAAACCATTAACTTTGAGCAATGGCCACTTCACCAAAGCACAAATGCAGTATTTATGAACTTCACATTGTTGTCTTTGCCAAAATCTCAATGACATTGTCTATTTCTCATTTTTTTTCCATCCACTAAAAGGTAGGAAGTGATAATCAATAGCCTAGGACATTATCTGTGAAAAATTCAATGACTCAGAAGTTAAAGAGTATACAAAATGAAAATTCCAAGCAATGTGCCCATTTTACATCAGAGAACAAAAAAAAATTAGAACTACAAAGAGTTCAGTGATGTTTTCCATTCACCTATTGCATAGATGAAAAAACAAGAAAACAAACAACTTCTACTAGGTTATACAAATAGTGGACTATCTCGAGTAACTAGCTTCTCATGAACCAGTTAAATAGTATCTGCCTTCTCTAATAAGGCCTAAGGAACTGAGAATCTGAGTTAGCCAGTATTTTATTTATAACTAAAATATGCAAGAAATGATGACACATTTAAGATGCTCTCTCCAGCCTTGGCAAAATAAGAAGTAATTAGAACTTCAGATAATATTAGTATTGACTGAAATAAAAATCCTATATATATGTTTGAAAAAACTGGCTCATTTAACACAATTACTGCATACCTATAGAACATGTGGAGCATCTTAGAGACACAAAGACAAATCAAGCACAGATGTAGCCCTAAGGGAGTTTACAGACTACTGATAATATTAAGAAAGATGTTTGTATCAGTCACGGTCTCATTAAGAAACAAAGGGTACACTCAAGTTAGGAAAACTTGAGAAGGGTTTGTTTACAGATGGACTTAATACAAAGGTGGGGGCAGTGTGTAAGGAAGCATAAATATAGTGCAAGAACAGCAGTCTAGGAGCAGTGATGGAGATTCCCATGCAGGGGATTTACTGGGGAAAGGAAGTGAAGGAAGCAGGGTTGGTCAGATGCTCTAAATATAAGGGGGAGGGAGGAGTCATGTCTTCCTAGAAATAGAATCATTAGAGTCAGCTGCTTAAGAAGATCAGTGATTTGCTCTCAAGGGAGCGAACGAGAGGAATTAATAGGCTGAATTTACTCTTTGCTGTCTCGTCCACTTCTGCCTGGCTGAGTGCAACAAGAAACAAAGTGGATTTAGAGAGCAGAAAGAAGATATATGGCATGAATGTCTTCCTTTTAAAACATGTTTGAGGATTTTGTTTTTCTTTTTACATTAAAAATGAGTAGCAATGTTACATAATAGTTTGGTGAACACTGTGATAACACCATCCTGATTCTCTTGTAAAGAATTAATAATTTATTCTGTACTTCCTGTCTATAGTTTTTAGCTCTCAGCCTTCTTTGGGAACTGCCATGGCTATAGACAGCCATGCTGCTTAAGGTCCATCCCCATGAGGGGTGCCCCATATACAATGATTGATCAGTGTGGGAGATCAATCATCAATCTGACCCATTTCCCCCAACTCTGGAAAATGCTGAATAGTTGTCCCAGCTTAATCTTCCATGTAGGATTGACTGAGCTTTCCATTGAGATTGTAGCAGATCTCAACTTCTTCCTCTGACCAACCCTGCTTCCTCACTTCCCTTCCCCAGTAAATCCCTTGCATGGGAATTTCCATCACAGAATCTGTTTCCTGGAAAGCCCACAGGGACAACTGGTGTTAGTAGTCATCTGGTGGACTAGAGATAGGACTCTAGAACTGAATTGCCTGCTTTTTGGTTGGCAATGACCACATCACCGGTAGGAGGTGGAGTATAGATGGCTCCTGGCACAAAGTACCATTGTAATTGTTAAAACATTTACCTGAGGTGGTGTACTGCTGGAAGGGATTGCACTCGATGGTTTGATATATCAGGTATATGATAGAGGAAGAGTAAAATGTAGCTAAAAGAACCTGTAATTGGCTGCATATGCTAAATGTTATTGCTTTAGGAAAAGAAAAGGAAAGGTTCAAAGTAATTAATTGACAACTGAAAGCCAAGTATGAAGGCTAGGGGGATTTTTAACACGTGAAGAGGATTTTACTTTCTGCAGTAGAGTCAGAGAAAACTGAGGGTTAGGCCCGGGGCTTATTCGTAGGAGTAACAGAGCTCCAAAGATGGTTTAACTCTCCACCTAATCAGGTGTGCTACGCTAAGGCCAGGGCCCTGGTTAAGAAAGAACTTGACCTTGACACATGGGATGGGAACATCTTGATTAATGGGACTTATAAACTTTGAACTCCCAAATTCCCCTGAACCCTCAGAGCTGGAGAAATGGCTCACTCCGTATTTAGGGCTAGTAGTCCTACTTTTCTTGAAGTTGGTGGAGAGGCTTCACTCATACAAGTTAGCATATACCCCATCCTCAAGCTCTGTCTCCAATTCCCCTCTTGGCCACTAGGAGTAAGTCAGAACATAACCCAGTTGGGGACATGCAGGGCCAGATAAGGGAGGAAATGGACAATATCCCCACAGGAGCTGAAGAACATACTCAGCCTTAGTATGCCTGAGATGGTAATCTGAGGGTGCTTGATCAAGGAGCAGGGTTGGGGGAAAAAAAGAGGCAAGAAAAAGAATCAGCATTTTGTCAAGGTGAATTGAATATGATCATCGGGAGTATACAGTGGGTCTGTTGTTATTCAGTGGGGGCAGAATGTATAATCCAGGTGCTGTACTTGGGGTCTCTTGATATTGTTTTGCCCTGTTTTGATAGTGAATGGGCAAGTGCAACATGCCTGCTTGATAAGGATGTGATGACTAAGGGCTCAAACTTCTCATGGATTAAGAATGCATCATGCCTTGGGACCAGCAAATATGCTAGTTGATGTTGAAGGGAATAGATAGAATGGATAGTAGTGAAGGAAAATAAAGTAACATTTGTGGCTCCCATAACCGTTTCGAGCAGTAGTGTCTGTAGTTTTTCTCACTCATTCTCTTCAACTAAATTTCCCCAGCAGGAGAGGCTTACTAGCGCTCTGGGCTAACTGCTCCCTGAATTTATAAAAGAAGTGGTTCCAAGTGGTGTAAGGGACAGAAATCTCCCAGATGCCCCTTTAAGAATGAAGCTGCTAGGCGAACTGTCAGTACATAGCTAGTCCTCCTCTGTCAGCCTTATTTTGAGATTGTCTCTGCTGAAGACAAGTACCTTGCTCTAAGTCATGTCTCCTTTCTGGGAGAGTCCACATCTGATGAAGACTACGGGGCTGTAAAGATAATGGCTCTCTTACCCCAATTCAGGGTAAATATGAAGGGTTATTCCAGCTTTACCTGGAAATAGAGGTTTGGATGGCACCTCTATTGAGATAGCGCCACTGCTCAATTTCTTTCTCTACGCAGTCGGCTTCATTTATTCCCAAAGGACTTGAACCTAAGCGCTCTCCCTAAAAAAACTCTTGCACTCTAATCTGCATCTCAGAATCTTTTTCCAAGAGAACCCAACTTGCAACAGCTGGTGAGATGTATATTTGTACCATTGGGTGGAAATATCATCATATGTTGGGCAGGTTTTTACAAAGCTGTTCTAAAATCATTGCTAATCTGCATTGCTTTAAAGTACTATACTGTTTTCACTTTCTCACAATTAACACTTAATTGTATTTTATTTTGTATTTTTTTCTGGCTTCCTTAATAGGATATATTTGAATTTATAGTTTTTATATTGTATACATGGAAAATTTTGCCATATCAACAAATAGAGAATTACAAAATTAGGGAAGTGAGTGGTCTTATAATCTAGTTTATCTCTCTGTTAGCCTTTCTCACTTTTCAAACAATTATTAAATCAAAGAAGATTGTTTTTTAATTGCTTTCTTCAAAAACATCATAACTGAATTTCAAATGGAAGAGCCAGGGTTGAACAGAAATGCTGTGGATGACATGGACAGAAAATGAGAATGAAACAAGCTAACTAAAAGTCCTATTTGGACCGTTAGTTAACTATCTGGACTGGTTAACTGTTAGTGGAGAGTTGGCCAAATATTAATTACTTACCTCTTCCTATGTCTGTATGATTTGTCCATTAATCTATAATTGCCCCCTTTTATGTTGATTTATTGCCAGGGTTTCCCACTAGACTATAAGCTCCATAACATATTGGTGACATTGTCTATCTCATTTATTGCTGTACCTCAAATACCTAGCATAGTTCCAGTACATAGTAGCTACTCAATGAATATTTGTTGAATGAAAGAAGAGTTGGTTTGTAAAGAGAGGGCTCTATTTCTATGATGCAGTTATATGTGAAAACAAGAGTTGTTTCATAATATCCCAGCAACAGACAATTCATCTACTAAACTACATCATAGGTTATAAGGTAACCCTACCTATGTGGTTATCTTATCATTGCTTGGTCACTTGAGTTGATGGATCTTTTGCAGTCAGATTAACTTGGCAACTTTCTATCTTGTACCAGTTTTTTGTGGCAATATCATTACTTCTTATAAAACTCTTTTCTACCTTATAGCTTTAGTAAAAGAAATATAAGCTAAGAACATTTGAGTATTTTGGTAAAGAACATTACACTGCTGTTTGAGGAGACTGTAACACTGATTGTTAATATTCATGAAAAATGAATCATTTGTTTGCCCTCGTTTCATGCACAGAATTCACCATGACATCAGTGGGAGTTTTTACAACAATAAATCTGTTCCAAATAATAAATTACATTCCCTCATATTAAATTAAAATGTGCACATTGGAGAGGTTTAATTTTAAATTTTCATGACACATGGAAATATGGACACTAAAAGAACTGAAATAAAGTTCAACTACAAAGAAAAACCTCCAGCCGTGACCTTCCCAGGGTTTTTTCTTTCTTTGTTATGTAGCAAATTGTTCACCTTTAACACCTTTAACATGAGGTGTTGCTGTCAGAGAAGTGTTTTGTGCTTTTTAAAAGGAGTGAGTATCATCTTAATAATGGGTATTTATATTATTTTTGATAACTAAATATACATGTAATATTTCCCACAAGCAAAAAAAGTAAGAGAAGAAATCATATAATAAAACAAATGAAATTAAACATCCTAACAACACTCTTTCAAACAAGTGAATGTAACTCAGAATTTCAGAACTATTACATTTTTCTAGTAAACTGTTACATTTTTCTAGTAAATGTTATCTAAACTGAGTTAATGCATCAATTTCTTTGATTCTGGGTTATTATCACGTCGCTACCCACAGAAGTCCTATAAACTCAACAGTTCTTAAAAGGGTCAGATAAAACCTTCAGTTATTCTTTTATCACTATGATAAAACATCAGCTAAAGGTACAAAATGTCATGTCTCTCTTCTTCTCTTATCAGTGTGAGGTTCCCCAAATAATCTCCCCAGCACAGGGAGCATCTCATTTCAGCCTTAATAAGAATGGAAAACATCAGGTGTTTCTCATGTCCTATCCCTGGCCACTGCTGTAGGCATCATGGTGATCAATTTCATCCTGCAGTCTTCAGTTTACAGGAAATCCATATAAATCAACCAGAATATGGAAATTCATACCTCCCAGGAGTAACAGATTAACTGATTCTAAATTAGAGGCAAAAAGAAAGGTCAATAAGAAAGCATCGATGAGGAACACAGAAATATGCCAAACACTGAGTACTTTCTTTGGAGGGCTACAATATGGGTTATTTATTTTCTGATTCAGAACAGCACATCCAGGAGCCCACAACCACAAATGACCAATACTCGAGAACTATTAGGGTTACTGCTGTGCGGAAATCTTTAGCCTTTTAAACTCAGATGTGAGAAGAGTCAAGGAAACTCTCTTTCCAGAAATATCTGTATTCAGACAATTTTTCATGCACCTTCAGAGAAAATTCTGTTCTTGAAACTGTAGTGCAAGGTTAGGCTGGCTTCCCATCAGGAAGAGAACTTCAGTAAAGAGGGGCTCCAAGAATTCAGATGGAGGCCATCCAGAAACTACTGGAACAGAGTTCTGAGTTGCATTTCCATGAGGTATAAATTTTTTCATTCTTTTCAGAATATTCCCTAATGACATAGTGTCTCTAAATTATCCTTTTTACCTTATGGTCAACCTGAGTAAAATTCTGAAACAAAGCCTCATGAAAACTATGAATCCAGCGAGAATTAGAAACATTTATTACTCTTGATCCCCTCTTTGATCTCTTAGGTTGGAGTAAGTTCAACTAGGGATGGAAGGTAGGAAAGGATATATACATGAAAACCAATTTATAATTTTGTATATACAAAGGAGCAGTTACTTTGTTGGCAGACCAGCATGGATACCGGTAGAGTACCCCTGGTTTATCCAAAGTAAGTCATCTGAAGGAGTAGGAGGGACTTTAAGAAAGATATTTTTTAAATTAGATAGCACTAAAACCATTGTTCATAGTTCATGGAAAGAAAAACTATTCCTAAGCTATGTCATTGACTGGTGGATCTGTGTTAAAATTAATCATAGATCTTATTGGGTAATGATATTGAACTAATGAATTAAGAAAGAAATCTGGCAGAGCAGTCGAGGGCAGAGAAAATAGGGACAACAACTCTGGCTTGTTTTTGGATTGGGGCTAGAGTAGGCTAGAGTTAGTACCAGATGTACTGTAGATAGAAGAGAGAAAGGAGGTGGCACTGTCAGCCAATGCAAAAGAGACCTATTAAAATCTCTGAAAATGAAAAATAATAATTAATAGGTACATACAACTTAAATATACCTCACCCTTCACAAAATGATATATTTGCGTGTCTTTAATTAATTAATGCTCTAGATGTTTATTTTACCGATATAACTTTCTTTTTCTAATGAGCAGGGCTGCCCTATAAGTGTAGGTGCTGGACAATTGGCATAAATAAGATGTAGAGTTAATACATTTAAACCTTATTCATACATAAGGCACTATTCTAGATACTTTAAAAATAATGCCTTTGTTTCTTACAAACACCTTGCAAGGTTAGTGCTGTTATTACTTTCTTTTTTGCAATGAATAAATTAAGGGACATAGAATTTAAATATCTTGACCCAAAGCACACAGCTGTAAAGTATTAGAGGTGGGGTTGGAACTCAAGTGAGTTTGACTTCAAAGTCATATGAAGTCCATTCTGTTAAACCACTTTTCCTGCAGTGGTTATGCATAAACCAGAGGTTGAAAAAATCTCAAAATATTAAATATTTTTTGTCATAAAACTAAAATATAAAGTTTTTTGATATCAGGACAAAATAAAGTTGAACAAGTTTCAAAACAATGAATTTCCAAGAACCAAAAAATTGTGCAAGTAGTAAAATTGGCTACTGATCCTAAACAGGGCTGAAGTGATAACTATAAAATATTTCCTCTTTAACAACTTATTTCTTAGTGTTGAAAGTAGAGAATCCTAGTAAAAATGTTTGTTTATGTAGCTAGGCTCTGAGTAAACAGAGAACTCTTATTTCCATAGCCTCCAGAACAAATAATTTTATCTGAAGTTAAGAAGAACAGCCAAGTATATTAATAAAAAATGTTAAGAAAGAGAAAATGAATATATGTGTCTATTCATTCTGAGAAAGAATGAAAATAATTTAAAGTCTTCATGTTCAATATCCACTGTTTCGGAAAGATATACTTTTTTTCCCCAAAGTCGCAACTCAAGATTATTGAATATGACATCAATACTGGTGGTATTCTTTGCTGAAAGAAATGAACCATCACAGGCCTTCAAGGGGGCAGTGGTGGATTTAATGGGGCCGTTTGATCGGAGAACTTTCAGTCTTATTGCTGTTCCTATCACTTTGTGCAGGGGCTTCTCCCTTTATATTCAGTCTCGTAAGTAAAGTGGAAGAATCCAGAAGGGAAAAAAAAAAAAAAGCCAACTGAAGGGACTGCTTGCTCCCAGGAAGCTTTAATAAATTGTTCACTAGCCTGTTCAACACATGCACACAAAACTCCTTAGTAGAGGTATGTTTCAACTTTGTGTAACACCTGTCTAACATGGTTCAAAGAATGTCAGGAGAAAAGAAGATCAACTGACGGCAAAAACAGAAAGGACATCCAAGGTACACATTTGTATTACCAGCTCATTTCGATCCAGGCCAAGCTATAAACCAGGGTGCTGAGAATGAAGTTGCTCATGACAAGATTAGTGACCAGTGCTTTTCTTCTCCCCTGACAGCTTGTGGATGTAGGATGGATTTACGAGTCCCTAGAGGACAGGAAGGCATAAACAGCACTTGGCATCAGCATCATGAGTGCTGACATCCCCAGAACAAATCATCTGAATGAGCCAGAAAATTAGAATCCAAAACTTAATTTTGTAGTACATGGCCATGCAAATGAGGAAATATGACAGATCTCAAAAATGCTTCTGAAATATAGTCTCCCTTATCCATTGTCTTTTGTATTCTGATTGAGAGCATTCAAAGGGAGATAATATTGCAAACACAGCCTGTACAATCTGGGAAATGAGGGTTGGAGTATTGGCCCTGGAGTTGTAGATTAAGTGGCAACCAGTACTTTATTATAGTAATTACAAGCTCCAGTCACATGAAGGCAAAAACCAGCCCTCCTAACCTCAAGATAACAGACATATTTATATGGTGGAATCCTGCCATCTCGGGCTTGGCAGCATCAGACTGACGAGCAAGCTGTGTTTGAGCTGTCAGATGCTATACCATCACTGGCAGTCCCACTCTTGACACTTTAGTTATGTCTGTATTTTAAGAAAGGGCAAAAGACTGATCTTTCCCAAATCTATTTTCTGGCCCGTATTTTCATTTTGTCATCAGCAATCTCATATATCAGTATCTAGGAGAGCTGTTTCTCTGTGTTAAGGTAAGAAAAGCAATTCTGAAATTAATCAATTTATTTCAACATTTATTCTGTTTTTACTTGCTAATCATTATAATCTCTAAGAGGCCCTCCTTTTTTCAAAGAATAGGGGATTCATTTCATAAAACTAAGCTATGGTGACATTTTCAACATTATTGACGTACAAATCTGCCTTTCAGGCTCAGCAGTAGTTATTTTAGTGTTTTCAAGTAGATAACCCATAGAAGCAGCATACTTCTACAATATTTATATTTTATATTTGATTTCTTGTATCCAGTGTTAAGTACCTGGACATTAGTAAAATCTGTATTTATGTGTAAATATAATCTACCAATAAAGCTTTGTTTTTAACAGAATAAAATCAACCAAAATATTTAAAATAGTTATATATGTATTTAGTTACCGAGTAATACTACTAATAATATTGCTAACCAGTAAAGGTGAATTATTTATTGAGAGCCTGCTATGTGCCAGACATAAGAACATGTAAATTACATGCGGGACATACAGATGTCTTCTTCCACACCCTCCCTGTGTTGATCTCTCAATTCTCGGGACTTCTGCAGTAGCTTCCTGTTATGGGAGGAATAGAACTGAGAGGGTCCAACCAGTGCCTATGAACATAAGTCTCCTTGGGATTCACAGATTTATTTCATCACCCCAAAAGGCCAGTCTCTCATGTTGGCATCTGCTGTTATTTCTTCATTCTCATTTGGTAGCCAGTCTAAAGGACATCCTTTACCAAATGCCCAGGTTCTACTACAAGAATTTCATGCCCACAGGACGTTTATTACCTCTTTTCCCAGGATGGAGTGGGGAAAATCTTGTGTCCATCCACAGGATGGGGTGAGAAGAATTCAGATGCTCTCCCAGTTCACTCAAGAACCACGGGACACTATTGGAGCTGCCCCTCTATCTCCTTGCCCTTGGCAACCAATGTAGCTTTTACTCCTTTATTGCTCCCCTCTCTAGGGGATGTGGAAACTTCTGCCAAGCTTCTCTGCTCTCAGGTCCCAGAGGGGAAGTTCTACAAAAGTTTTCTGCATGCTTTGATTCCCCAAAAGTTATATAGGGTTCTCTAGGCCATGTGGTTAGATGAAAGTCCCTTGACAACTAACTGTCCAGCTTTTTCTTTCTCTGGAAACACAGGATGTTGGTATCTCTTCTGTGATGCAAAATACTTACATATATATGTAAATGCATACATAAATTTTTAAAACCGCTTTGCAAGTATTCTTTTAAATGTTATACTCTGACGCAGTCTAACAGATTTCTCTGGCTGTCATCAAAATGTCCCCTTGGGACAACAGTGATTAACTGCTGTAGGGTGTTGGGAGCTTTTTAGTAAAAATGGGGGGGGAGGGGACAATGTTGTAGAGTGGAATACATGTCGATGATTATTTTGCAGCATCGTCTTATCACAAAAGACAGAGAGAAAGGGAGAGAGACAGTATTCAAATTGCACTTAGGGTATGTTTCTTACAATACATCCTCCAAACTGGATGCTTTAATAGAATACATAAAAGCACTTTATTTGTCATAACACTCAATACCCATTACTTTTTTTTTTTTTTTAACATCTATATTGGAGTATAATTGCTTTACAATGGTGTGTTAGTTTCTGCTTCCTTTACTTTTTAGATGAGGAAGAAAAAAAAGCACAGAGAAATTAAGTATCTTTTCCAAAGTTACACAGCTCCTCCTGAAAAGCTCATGCTAGAATCTAGTTTTCTACTTCTTCATCCCGGGCATTGTCAAACTTCCACCAGTTTAGAGCTTCAGGTAATCTTGTGTTCCTGGACTAGCACACCCCTAATTTTCCTAGCTATGCCTGCATTTCCCTTTTAGTTTATTCTTTGCACCTAATTAGATAAATACAACTCAGTGATAATGTATACATAGTCAAGTGTTCCATTTTCTCTCACAGAATTAAACCCTGAGGGATTGAGCCCTTCTTTCTTAGGCACTGGTAATAGTAATAAATACCAGGTAGAAGCATTCAAGGGGAGAAATGACCCCCTATGTCTTTTAAGAGGTTGATTTAATGTAGCAAATATAGTATGTTTCATCCTAATGGTGGTTGAATTGACTATTAAAAGATTTTATAGACGTATAAAAATTGTGATATGATGTAATAGGCTTTGAAACAATCACATAATTTCAAGCTGTTAATAAAAACATTATATTCATTCTATAAAAGTAATCATTAGCATCTGAAATGTGAATAAAATATTTAATTTTTAAAGTCCTAGATCCAAGAGACTTAGAGAATTTTTCACTTTTACAATGGAGAATTAGAGAATTTAAAGTGATATGTCCTCAGAGGAATATAGAATAATAAAATGAACATTTTCAATATATTCAAATAAGATGAAGCAATTTGGAATGTTGAACTAAAAAAGATTTTCAAATTCCTTTTGAAAATTATAACATAGCATCTCTGTGATTTGCCACCTAAAGAATGTTTAAAAGCTTTCAATCATTGATTGTAGAATCTATTTTTTTTTTTTTTGGTAGTGGTAGTGAGATACTCTTTGCAACACATAAGAAAGATATTAGCAGTATTTATTATTACAATAAATTCTTAAACATTCTTTGTGACTGATATCACAACATACTAATTTTATACATGATTGGTATAACAGAGAATCCTAGATGTCAGCATTGTTTAAGGTTTTTGTTGGCTGATATATTTTCCCTTTGGATATAATTCTCTTTCATATTTAAGAGCTTTGTATAAAAATGCACTGAGTGAGGTTCTTTGGCTGTCAATGAGAACCTGTTACAAAAACCATTGATCTTTCCTCTTGCAACGCACAGCCTTATTTGATTCACTGTTTTTTTAATATCTAGGGAGCATTGTAGCACACAGAGTGCAGAAGTAGACATGAAAGGTTAGTGATTTGCCTTTACAAGACATGCTTTGCTTAATCTATTATACTAATGCCTTTCATTGCATCATCCTGTAAGATAAGAAACTTAAAGCCACATTTTAATAATGCAGCCTCATTAAAAATTCTAAACAAATGATCATGTTGGAGTTAGAGAGAGAACTGGATAATGCCTGAGGTCAATAAAATCTGAATTAATTATTTCAAAAGATAGTTTGTACCAGCAGACTTGTGTATTTGTACCTTGTTTCCCACCATGACTGAAGAATATGGAAGACTTTTTTTGTATTCAAGTCAGATAAATATCAAATTATATACATTCGTAGATACAAAAGTACTTATCATGAGTTGCATTGACAGTATCATTTGTCACCAGTGGCTGTTGTCATAAGTCATTTACATTTGACTTACCCCCTCTAAAGACTCAAACCTCATAATTTTTTGAATAAACTTGGACTAAAATTCATTGATCTCATAACATTTTCACTGTCTCTTTCACTTTCAAGATACCCCTCCTTCTCCACTAAAACCCAGCCTAAATCCATTTAGGTAAATAATTAACATTTCCTTCTATGTGCCCTCATCTTCTTTGCTACTTCTTCCAATATTCATTTGTTTGACAATGTTCTCACTCCTGCTTAAATGTGGCTCTTTATATTACTGATAAGGAAACTGAGGCACAGAGATTAGATAAATTTGCCTAATGCCTAATATATTCTGGGAATGTTTATTTAAATGTCAAAAATAATTTTTACCACTGTGTCCTTTAATTCATATTCAATTAATTTTAATGTACTATAATTTTATTTTAATTTTGTGGAGATGCTCATATAAATCTCTAGCTGAAAGCTCTTTCATTTCTAGTATCAATCCTGCCCACACTCCCCACAGTGAATTATTTCCATACACTCATATTTGTACAGGGACTGACTAGCTAGTTTTACTGCCTTCTGTTGTTCCAACCTCTCTTTCTCTCACCATTAACGGATTTATCTTCCTAAAGTCACTACTTTTTGCTGACCTTCTAAAACTGGCAAAGGTGAGTGGAACCTGTAACTTGCACGCTTCCTAGCAGCACCGTAAGTCCAATAGGCATAGCCTTCAGAGTCTCATTTAGGAAACATATGTCAAAGTTCCCAACTAGTTCTTGTATGTCAAGGAAAACTTAAACACCTGGGAATCTACCATAGTGTAATTTTCCTAATACACAGTAAAGCTTGTTGCATGACTGTGTACATCACATTATAAGTGTGACTCAAGTGACAGCTTATGAAGGTCCTTAGGGCTTGAATGGATTTTTAATATAATGACCTCATTCCATATACTATGAGAAAATTATCTGCCCCCGAGTATTGTTGATGATACTGAGAAGGCTTATATTTCTCTTGAACACATTGTTTCAGTGACCTGTTTCCTTTGCATTCTCAATTTCCACTTTGTATTTTGTCTTATAAAACTGTTTTTTTTTTTTTTCTGTGTCATATTCCCTCATTCTGGACCCTACCCCTATTCCTTCTTTATCTTAAAGTATCACTTCTCTAAAAGGTATCACTTAATCAGAAAGTACCATTGTTGGGAAACACATTTTTAACTGATATATGGATGCAGTGAAGGAGAATATATACTACGGTTACTCCAGGCAATAATGTAAATTTTAATATTAGACATCATTGTGCAAAAATTTGCCAGGCATTTTCTACCATCTGGGAATCTCCCCATAACCTCTGGCTTCTTGCTATAATCTTGAAATCCCCCTTCATATCAATTCTTCCCCTTTTCCAAAAGCCCTTTGGAAAACATCAAACTCTTTCTACATATTTAAATAAGCCATTGTCCTGATTCAGTAGATCCAAACTGGGAACCAAGAATCTGCATTTTTAACTAAGTGTCAGAAGGTATTCCTGGCTTTAGCCTGCTCTTCTGGCATAATTATCACAACCTCTTGTTTATCTCTCAGAAGGGGCATGGTTTGGAAGATGCATTATATGGTTATCCTAAATTAACAAATATTCCTGGTGATTCTGAAGTAATTGGTCCATGAACCATACTCTGTTCTAATGCTTGTTCTCATCAACAAAGGAGAATGGGTCACCACTTTTCCTCCTCAAATGAGGAAATACGTGGCTATTTGTAGGAAATACAAATGTGGAGTGGGAAGGTTCAAAAGATGTTCTCTACATTACTAGCATTTTGCTTATTTCCATGTGTTTCACTTTTTTTTTATCCCTCTGTAAGCCTTTATGTCTGCAAAGGGCTTTACAGATAGGAAAACCATTACTATTACCTAAGGCCATGAAATTGGGTGGGGATTGATAACATCTAAATCTCAGTCAGGTGAAACTGCCATGTTCACTATCTCCAGGTGTGTGAAGCATAAGTGTCCAGAGATAATGTTTATGTCTATAAGTGTGCACTTAAATTGCAGATGACCTTTAAATATGTGTTAACAGCAGAACGTAACATATGTGTTAACTAGTGTTAACAAGGGACCACCTTATATTACCTCCTTTCTTCTCCAATTTGTTAACTGATTGTAAAAAACTGAAAATTCAAAAACTAAACATAATTTGATAGTTTCTAAGATTAATCTCCCCTTCAGTGATTTCAAGGAAAAGAAATATACACATATGGAAATGTCTTACATTTTTTTAAATCAAACATCTTGCTGTGGATTTTCATCGAATGGTGTAGTTAATATATTTCCAGTAAACCCATCTTGACCTACTAAAGTGATAATGAACCTTGGAGGATAATGCTGATGTTGGTAAGATTGTTTTAGTGATGTGTGGAGTGAGAAAAAGCATCAGTTTTAAGTGGTATTTTCATGAGTCTCTATAGCATCTGGACATCTTTATTTAAGAAAAAATCTGTTCTTGTGATTTGTTCCAATAATAAACTCCAACAAATATCTCTTCA
This sequence comes from Aethalodelphis obliquidens, assembly GCF_003676395.1. Classification (NCBI taxonomy): domain Eukaryota; kingdom Metazoa; phylum Chordata; class Mammalia; order Artiodactyla; family Delphinidae; genus Aethalodelphis; species Aethalodelphis obliquidens. The sequence continues at coordinate 41,299,596 of NW_020837945.1, read as the reverse complement.
TTTATAAACTTAGATAAAATTATAACTGTGAAGATTGAGAAAATCATTGATTGGAAAAATATTTCGTAGTGCTCCTAAATACCAATTCACCATACACGATTTCACAAGCATAGGGCTGTTCCTTATACAGAGCTGATGTGTAGTTATGGAACACATAGTTGCATAAATACTGAATACCCAGGGGGTAATGTCACAATTTACTGCCTTGCTTTTCCTTTAGAGTTTATTTCAGTGCTGAGGACGACACTGATTTGCTGCCTTGTGCCTGGCCTGTATCTATCTTCAGCTGCTGGTCTATGGGTTAATAACACCCAGGGGAAATCTGGCCCACTGCTAAATGCGTTTAGTCCTTTATATTCTTAGGTCCACTGAAAATCATTATTGGCATTTTCAATTTATTTATTAGGCAAACCTTTAATGTCAACACACAAGTTTAGGTCGGTTATCTTATATAAATCATCTCTACAGCCATGCCTTATATCACATGATCACAGAGGGGCATATTGTTTGTACACAACAGAGCACAGATGTTTACCATACTGATAGTTTCCATAATAGCTGTGACATAAATATCCATACCTTGTTGTATTTAAATAAGAAATAAATATAATTCCAGGAGTTAAACTAGGAATGTTTTTGTAGGATTCATGAGACAGTGAAGTGTTATGGAGATAGAGTAGATTTTGAACCAAAACCTGAATTCTTTGTTTAGATATGTAATTTTCTCAAGGTACGAAAGTTTTCGAGTCTCTAAAATGAAGGGTATTACAAGTAATACAAAACACTGTGGCTCTTGTCTATCCACTCCATCAAAAAAAGAGGGAGTCTGAACATTCTAGAAATAGATCTAGCTTCTCAGATCTCCTTGCCCCTATTAACAGAGTCCGGTGGGACCTGCAGGCATTAGATCTCGGACTGCTTTCCCACTGGCCATCAGAAGAGATCAAGGGAATACCTCCACATGCTTAGGGTAAGACCGTCCCTCCCCAGCCACCGAACTTCTATTTGCAGCAATTAAAGAGATTACTAGACTTTAATACCTCCCCAACCCCATAATACTCAAATTCTCACCAACATTGTATGCCTTAAATTCAAGACTTAAGTAATTTATGCCTTTTATCCCTATTTGTATCAATCATCGAATGAGATCCTAGATTCCCAAATCACCCTTTATCTTCCATATTATAACTTCCATATAATTAGGTTCATCTATTCAACTATCCCTATTTCTCCCTGTACCCCAAATCCTTAAATTCTTCTACTCTGTCTTCTGGAAATCGTAGTCCATTATCAGTAAAAACTCTTATAACATCAATATCTTCTCTGAAGGTTCCCTTAACCTCCATCCTCTAACTGAAATGTGGACAATAATTTCTCTGCATTTCTCTCAAAGATGGTTGCTTCGTTTTCTTCCACAGTCCTCATAATTCTGGGCCTGGAGTCAAACTCTGTGCTCCTTAAAATCATAACACTTTGAACCTCATCTCATTACATACTATTTCTCATAACTGCTCATTATTGCAGTCATCTACCAACCCCCACCTTATTCTCCATTATTTCTTGATGATATTAACTCCTTAAACACTTGTTATTGTTAATTACTAATAATTTTAATAAACAGATCAATCATCTTTGCCTTTTCAATTTCTTTTATTCTGTTATTCCAATAATGTTGTCTTCCAACCTATTTCATCTCTCACAGACATATTGGACATATCCTTGTCATTGTCAATAACTGCTAATTGGAATATAACTGTCAAGATTGGGTAGGTTAGGTGCAGTAACAATCCCTAAAGTTAGTCTTATTATAGCAACAAATGTTTATTTATTGCTCACACGAATTCTCCTGTGTCTCCAGGCAACTCTCCAGGGCACTTCTCTACCTGTGCTGGCTCCATGTTGCATTTCTGTTGACTTGTGCTTCCATGATTGCTATCTCATGGGAAGACAGATGTTCTCTCCCTTCCGGATAGTGTGCTCATTCAGAATCACAACGTCATGTATACAGCCATATAGCCACTCCCTCCAACTTTTGCAGCTTACCCCCTCTAAAGACTCAAACCTCATAATTTTTTGAATAAACTTGGACTAAAATTCATTGATCTCATAACATTTTCACTGTCTCTTTCACTTTCAAGACACCCCTCCTTCTCCACTAAAACCCAGCCTAAATCCATTTAGGTAAATAACATTTCCTTCTATGTGCCCTCATCTTCTTTGCTACTTCTTCCAATATTCGTTTGTTTGACAATGTTCTCACTCCTGCTTAAATGTGGCTCCTTATGTACTTTATATTTTGTTCAAGTCTGGAGAATACAAATAGCTATTTTTATTGCCTTAACCTTGAATTTATCACCAGAAAAATCAAGTGGACTTATAATACTATCTGGCAATGAAACTACATTTCCTTGATTTATTATTTATTTTACTTTTTTAGAGTACTGTTTTACTCCTTTTCTTCTTTCCTCAAGACACATTATTTCCTATCCTTACTCTCAAATAATAACTGTTCCTATCTCACTAAGGGAAGTGACATCATCAAAGGAGAACTTTATCAAACTCATACCATCCCACCTATACATCTAACATCATTGGTAACCATATTCCTGCCTTCTAATCCATTTATAAGGATAAAATTTATCTGCCTGTATCTGAGGCAAAGCTCTACTCTTGTGCACTAGATTCTCATACCTACTGAGGAACACTGTTTATTAGCTATTCTCCTTTCTTTATCCTACAATTTCAAAATGAGTTTTCCTCTGCCTCATCACATTAGTATACAAAGCAGTTATTGGACATCCTATATAACTGAAAATTCTATTGGCTCTCAATAAAGTTTTAAAATAACTTCATTCTCAGTCCCTTACCTTTACATACATGATTTGCTTCTTGAATCCTTGTGATTGTCTCCTAACATGTTTCTGGTCCTCCAGTAGTATTTCCCAGAATACAACTAATTCTCTCCTTCTTCACTGCTACCACCATATCCAAGTCGCAATCAATTCTTGCCTGGAAATATTCTCTTGCCTCCATGGAATAGTGTAATAGGATATTAACTGGGCTTATTCTCTGCATGTTTGCTTTCCTTAGTTTATTTATAACAGAGTACATTATATTTCTTTTAAAATTTAAGCATATTCAGGTCACTCTTTGTCACAATCCAAATATCTTACTGTGGCCTTGAAGGTCCTACTTCGTCTGGCTTCCACTGGCCACTCTGCCTCACCTTATCTTGCTCTGCTCTTCTGTCCCTCATTCCTCTCCACACTGTCCTACAGCTGCTACTTGAACATGCCAGACATGTGCTGTGTCTCCAGGTCTTTGCATAGTTTCTTCCTTTTGCCTGATATCCTTTTGGATGTGCTTATGGCTCCCTTCTTCATCTGCTTCAAGTCTTTGTTCAATTATCACTTTCTCAATAAGGTCTGCTCTGACCACACTATTAAAGTTCTAACTCCACCTACCATTAGCAGTTCCCCTTTCCCTGCTCTAGATTTTATAATACTTGTAACCTTCTGATTATATCATTTACCTATTTATCTTGTTTATGTCTGCTTTCCTCTAAACCTGATGTAAACTCCATGAAGGCTGAAAATTTTGCCTATTTTGTTTATTGATATATTAGCTGTTAATATTAAATTATTAGTAATAACTCAATAAGCATATATTGAACAAATAGGTGAATGAAATCTGCTACCCATGTCAAAATCTTACACCTTCCAGACAACGCATCAACTCCTTTAGTTTTTTTTCTTAAAATAATTTTATTCTCAGTACCTTAACATACATAATTTGCTTCTTAAGTTCTTGGGATTGTCTCTTAACACATTTTTAGTCCTTCAGTAGTATCTCCTTTCAACCCATTCTTCTTATGGCTACAGAGTGATCTTCTAAAAATACAATTTTATCAGGTTGGTCCTCTACTTAAATTCAATTATTGCCTGTCATTATTGCCCACTGGATAGAATGTAAGTCCCTTAGGATGGCAAATTAGGCTTTTACACCTACAACCCCACCACCTCAATAGCTTCATCTCCTCCCAGGCTCCTGTCCTCAAACTGATCCCCAACTGTGACCATTATAAGCTGCATTTGTGTCTCCTGCACATATGCAGGAGATTTGCACCTTCTGTGATGGTAGAGATTGCTTTCCTTATGAATTATTGCTTAATTAGAATCTAAAGTATAATTGATTTTCTTAGTTCATTTCTTGGTTCATTCATTAGTTCAATAACAAAATATGATAGACTGGGTGGCTTATAAACAGCAGAAATGTACTTCTCATTGTTCTGAGGGCTGGAAGTTCAAGATCAGGATGGCAGCATAGTCAAATGTGGTCTGCTTCAGTGTCAGAAACATCTAGTTGTATCCTCATATGGTGGAAGGAGATAGGAAGCTCTGTGGCATTTCTTTTATAATGTCACTAATCCCATTCATGAGAGCTCCACCCCCATGACCTAATCACCTCCCATAAGACCCACCTATTAATACCATAACTTGGTGCTAGGATTTCAACATATGAATTTTGGGAGGACACAAACATTCAGACCACAGCAGTGATCAATAAATATTTGTTGGAAAATAAAAAATGAATATACTACTTTTCTCCATGTAGCATGTTCTCTTGCCTCCATGGTTTAGCACATTTTAGTCCCTTTGCCTGAGATGCCATCTTCTGCTTTCTTCACCTGGCTAGTGACTTTGTGTCCTTCAAATTTCAGCTCATGTGACAAACTCTCTCCAAGGACTTTCTCATCCTAAATGTGTTGCTTATTCCTCATATGTCTTTTCATGGCATCTACTATGTCCTTCTCAGTACTAAGAATAAGACCACAATAATACCGCAATTACTCTATTATTAGTAACTGGTTGACTGTCTGTCTTTTCCACTGGGACCTGGGTTCCTTGAGTGCAGCAATCATGGTTCCTTCAGGTTATGCCAGCACAGAGCATAGTGCTTGGTAAAAAATAATGAATGAAATAATATCAAATTATATACATAGGTAAACAATGCATTAGCCATGAAAAGTGTTAGTTCTACCCTTGGACACTGTGGACAAGAGATAGGCATCGACTTGCCCAAGTCACAGAGTAAGTCAGTAGCATAGGAGAAAATTGGTCCTAGATCATCTGCCTCCAGGCCAGTTACGGCAAGGGGGATATTTCACTCTATTTCTTGCACCCCAGGAAGGTAACCCCACAACTAGCCTTAGGTAGCACATTACATAGTGAGAGTCAAATAAGGATTATCCTCAGTGTGGCTGAGGTATTGTTACCTAGCCTCTTTTAGCCTCAACATAACCAGCCAGTTTTACCCAACAGGTGGAAATATGGTTTTTGTATGTTTCTGCTTAAAACTGTTGGTCTATTCCATTATATGACAAGCAGTTGGAATATAAGCTCAAAGAGATGAATAGAGTACATCTGACTGCTTGATTTTGCTAGAGAATGCATCCATTCTGTCTCATTAGTCTAAATGTTTCCAAGAATATACAGGAGACATGAAGATGACATTAAAGATTTAACTTCTTTGCAATTCAGAAGAATTTACATCCCCTCAGAAGGAAGACCCCAGACAGTGTCCTACAGAGGTACGCTAAGGGCTCTTAAAGACATAGACATAGCATTTAAAGTTGAGAAGTCAAAAGACCCAACATAAAGACGATCCAACAAAGCAGCCCAAAAAGCAAGAATGAGGAGGAATTAATCACATATGGAATACGGTAGTTATAAATAAAGACAAAGATAGGGAGTGCTTTGGATGAAGGGCTCCAAAAGGAAAATATAACTTTAAGAGGAAAATTTGACACTTTAATCAAAGTTAATTAATTAACTTTTAATCAAAGTTATTCTTTGATTAAACATTTACATGACAGTATGTAAAAGGAATTATGTTGGTGCTGGGGAAAACTGTCTAATACGATTTATTTTCTAAATTAATTTACAGTCTAGTTAGATTTGACCAAACAATAGGAATTTTAACAGATCATGAAGGTAAATAGGAAATGAACATGAGATGATGGAAGGAAGGGTATTGTGAGCTAAACAAACAGTTTGAAAAGAATTCAGAGTGCAGAAATGCAGGGCTTATATAGGGAATGTCAGGTGGTTCATTACAATAGTCAAAGGATATACAAAAGGGAATATACAGATGAGGTAAGTTTTGAAGTTTTGAAGACAGATCTGTGTTAATTGACATTTCTGTCTTCACATTTACTGAATTATTTTCATAAACCTGACAAGGTAGGAGACCCCGATGCTCTCTTGTCTCAGTAATATAGAACTGGGGCTAGGGAAAACTTCCTTAGTTTTTTGAGTCTATTACCTAAAATGTAGTGCACTGAATCGTAGCCCCCCAAAACAATCATCATATCAATTCCCACAACATCTGAATATTACTTCATGTGATAAAAGAGTAAATATTACCTTATATGGCAAAATATATGATTAAGTTAAGGATTTTGAGAGGAGGAGGCTATCCTGGATTATTTGTGTGGGCAGTAAAAATAATTACATGTGTGATTATAAAAAGTCGACAGTGGGAAATAAGACAAACACATAGAGGAGGATATAGACACACAGAAGAGAAGGTGATAGACACATAGAAGAGAAGGTGATACAGAACAGATTAAAGAGATGCAGCTATAAGCCAAGGCATGTTGACATCTGCAAGAAACTAGAAGAGGCAAGGAACAAAATCTCCCCTAAAGCCTCCAGGGAGAGGTCAACAGCTCTGCCATTTTGATTTCAGATTTCTGCCTTCCAGAACTGTGAGAGAATACTTTTTTTCTGTTGTTTTATACCACCAAGTTTGTGGTAATTTGTCACAGCAGCCTTAGGAAACTAAAATAAAAGAGGAATGGCAGTTTTTTTCTCCCTTAGGTTAGAAGCTTTGAGGCATAAGGAAATGCATCATTTTGTTAAATGATGAATGAATATAATTGTGGCATTGCATTAATATTTATCAGGATATCTACTTGGCAAGAATCTTACATAAAATTTAAAAAGGAAATGTAAAGGACTACTTGGACTGCAGGGGCTAATAGGCTGTGATCTTATCATTGAGACATCACCCATAATTTGAAATTATTTAAAATATCTACCTACTTTTGGTCATGTTCAGTTTTGTTCCAAGTTTTTGTCTCTGTTGTAGCTACTCTGTAGAATTAGAGTGGAACTCCCCACAAATGTAGTTTAGATGTCAAGCCTGATGATGCTCAACACACACCAAGAGTGTATGAAAAGTTTCATTACTTACATAGTGAGGCTTTCTAGAGAGAACAAGGCAGGCCCCTCAAGCTGGTCCAAAAGTTTCTTGAGAGAGCAAAGAGACAATACTGGCTTTAGGGTCTCAGTGGTACTTAGGTAGTGGGTTCATGGTGAGGTTTGTATGTGTGGCAGGAGCTCGTGTTGTTTTATCTCCTGTCATCATCAAAAGAGGAAGCACCGGGCTTCCCTGGTGGTGCAGTTGTTGAGAGTCCGCCTGCCGATGCAGGGGACACGGGTTCGTGCCCCGGTCCGGGAAGATCCCACATGCCGCTGAGTGGCTGGGCCTGTGAGCCATGGCCGCTGAGCCTGCGCGTCCGGAGCCTGTGCTCCGCAACAGGAGAGGCCACGGCAGTGAGAGGCCCGCGTACCGCAAAAAAAAAAAAAAAAGAGGAAGCACCAAAAGCAGAAACTAACACACCACTGTAAAGCAATTATACTCCAATAAAGATGTAAAACAAAAAATATGTATAATGTATGAGGCAGTTGTTTTGTCCTTTTAAATATAAAGATTATTTTTTCATCAAAAGAAAAAAAAAGAGGAAGCACCAGACCTTCTTATCAGGTTGCCCAGATGCAGAGCAGCAGGGGCAGAGGGAGGAGTGAGACTTAAAAGTAGTCAGCACTCAAATATCAAAACATAGAGTCAGATTATTACAGTCCCCATAAAATTATTAAATGTAGTAAATATTGGTTGTTACTCTTTGTCTATTCCTTTTTCTACCGTGGTCGGTTTGTTTTCCTCTCTCCAGTTCATCCTCCTCAGTATATTTTCTTCTGTTTTCCTCTAACAATGGATTAAGCCATCCACAGCCACTGTTAAGTGATTGAGGCTGCAGGAGATCTTGACTTTGCTTATAAGTGACAAGCACTGCGTCGCCAGAATCAGGGGGTCTTTGACTTTCTCATGTTTACACATGAGTGTTTACACTTGTACTCATGCATTTATCATAAACACAAGTAATCTGGTAATCTGTAATTATCTGGATGACTGAAGCTTTCTGTCCTATCTTGAAATTAAGTATTGCAAGGTGGCATAAATATGTACCTGATCAAGTGAGAGGTCTCTTGAGTGTAGGATTCCAACTTTATATAATGATGTTCAGTCACTATCTGATGCCTCTCTATATTTTATCAGCCTCAAAAGATACCCAAGGCACTTTGCTATCTTCTCTAATAGCTGTCCCATCAGACAAGTGATTGTATTTCATTGGGAAAGTAGAAATGAAGGAACCAACTCTGTATTCCTCAAAGACTGTGAAATTGTCTGATTTAGAATAAACTAGATAGTTAGGCTATCCTGCTCACTATAATGATGCTGCAAAGGAGAGCTTCTAGTAGAACTTTGTCGAGAGAAATAAGTTTAACAGATTGCTTATGGAGTGGTTGCCGTAATTACATGATGTGCATATCAAAATAGGTTTATGCATTGCATTTCATATCACCATTCTTGTTCCTGTAAAAACATTTTATTAACCTAAAAGCAAATAACTGACATGTTAATGCCCAACATCACAGTCAAATGACATTTATAATAATACCAAGTAAATCTATAAAACTCTTCACTACACTAACATAATTAAATTGGAAGGTAACAGCAGCAGTGTAATACAGGATGCCTGTTCATTTCATCCATTTAGAGGCAAGGATACTTTCCAATTTTAGAACTGGTACCAAAGAAAATATAAGTAAACATACAAGTAAATATAGCTCATGTACATCACTTTGTCCTTTAAAACATTTGCTTTTATGGTAAAAATTGTATTGAAATATTACTGAGTATTCAAAAAAAAGAGGAAAGGATCAATAAAACATTTTTAAAGTTTTGTATTTTCTCTTTTACTAAATTGTTGATCTGCCATCTTTGTCATTGTATAATCTTCATGTAGGTGAAACCTCCATTTTGTTTTTGCTTTTAATCATATATCTATTTTTAATTTTATAGTATTCATATTCTCATTTTCGTGATTCTTGAAGTTTATTCCCAGGAATGTCTTGTTTCCCAGAAGAAAAGTTAGAAAAGTTGAATAAAGAAATCCAGTGTATATTCAGAGGGCTTTATAATTACATATTAATGAGAGAAAAACCACAGAAATTTCATAAACCAAACTGAGGATATTGGCTAATGAATGCATAGGCATTAATAGACACATATATTACAATTCAGTGTAGGTGCAACCACGTAGGAAATCATATATAATTTGGTAGAGTCTGTGATATAGACAATATTCTCACTCGCTTACCTTTTATTGATCATATCTGAAATGATCACTTAAATAAGTACTGGACTCTGATTATATTTTGTTTAAGTACAGATACATTATGTAAGAGGGAAAAACACTTTTAATAATATATTAAATAGTCTAGACTTAATACTCATAAAATTTTAGAACTGGAAGGAAATGAACAATCATGAAGTTTAGGAGACTAATTTACAAAAAGGCATAGTGACTTGGTGAATATTACACAGTGATTAGATGGTGCAGCTAGGATTTGAAATCTTGTGGTTTAATTTTATTGCTGTTTTAATAACTTAGAGCTATCTATTTAAAGATGCTTGAATTCTGTGCTATTGTAATTCATTCATCAAGGAAGTAAATTAAGGCCAAAATAATGTTTATGACTATATCAACATTTGAAGAAGATGACTAGAATACATTTGAAGACAGAATACCCTATTGGTAGTTAACATGCAATGCAGACAGTTACATGCTGAACTTAGTTCAAAGTGCTAAATATTGTTCAAATTATTTCATTTGATTGTTTCTAAAAATGTGCCATATGTCCATTTTCACCCTAATCTTGTATAAATCAGGCATGTGGCTTAGAAACTGTATAATAAATAAAGGATGGTGGAAAGAAGGTAGAAAGAGAGAGAGAAAGGGGAGGAAGGAGGGAAGGAGATGAGTGATGGGAGAAAATAGGAAATCTCAGATCCTGCCTCCAGAAAAACATTCAGATGCACACAGGCACACACAAACATTTGAATAAAGTTAAGGTGGTTCATATTGACTCGTAAATCACAGATTAAGAGACTCTTTTATCTTAATTCTATAATCAAAAATCCCGAAGATTCAAACATTTAAGAATTATATGATAATTTGGAGTGTATAAGCCAGTTTTCTACCTATTCAAGTCTAAATCCTTTATTTCAGCATTCAGGATTCTCTAACATCTGTCCTGATTTTTATGCCTAGTCCTAATTGTGATTGCTTAAGATTTTATATTGATTAAAAAGAAAGATTCTAAAAGACTGTTCCTCTTTCTCATTGCATAACTACTACTACACATTGTATTATTATTATTATTTAATATCTTTATTGGAGTATAATTGCTTTACAATGTTGTGTTAGTTTCTGCTATATAACAAAGTGAATCAGCTATACATATACATATATCCCCATATCACCTCCCTCTTGCGTCTCCCTCCCATCTTCCCTATCGCACCCTCCTAGATAGGAACAAAGCAACGAGCTGACCTCCCTGTGCTGTGCAGCTGCTTCCCACTAGCTATGTATTTTACATTTGGTAGTGTATATATGTCAATGCTATGCTCTCACTTCATCCCAGCTTACCCTTACCCTTCCCAGTGTCCTCAAGTCCATTCTCTACGTGGGTGTTTATATTCCTGTCCTGCCCTAGGTTCGTTGGAACCTTTTTTTTTTTTTTTGGATTCCATGGATATGTGTTAACATACAGTATTTGTTTTTCTCTTTCTGACTTACTTCACTCTGGATGACACACTTGAAGTGCATCCACCTCACGACAAATAACACAATTTTGTTTCTTTTTATGGCTGAGTAATATTCCATTGTACATATGTGCCACATCTTCTTTATCCATTCATCTGTTGATGGACACTTAGGTTGCTTCCATGCCCTGGCTATTGTAAATAGTGTTGCAATAAATATTGTGGTACGTGTCTCTTTTGGAATTATGGTTTTCTCAGGATATATGCCTAGTAGTGAGATGGCTGGGTCATATGGTAATTCTCTCTTTAGTTTTTTAAGGAACCTCCATACTGTTCTCCATAGTGGCTGTATCAATTTACATTCCCACCAACAGTGCAAGAGGGTTCCCTTTTCTCCACACCCTCTCCAGCATTTATTGTTTGTAGATTTTTTTGATGATGGCCTTTCTGAGTGGTGTGAGGTGATACCTCATTGTAGTTATGATTTGCATTTCTCTAATGATTAGTGATGTTGAGCATCCTTTCATGTGTTTGTTGGCTATCTGTATATCTTCTTTGGAGAACTGTATATTTAGGTCTTCTGCTCACTTTTAGATTGGGTTGTTTGATTTTTGATATTGAGCTGCATGAGCTGCTTTTAAATTTTGGAGATTAATCCTTTGTCAGTTGCTTCATTTGCAAATATTTTCTCCCATTCTGAGGGATATCTTTTTGTCTTGTTTATGTTTTCCTTTGCTGTGCAAAAGCTTTTAAGTTTCATTAGGTCCCATTTATTTATTTTTGTTTTTATTTCCATTTCTCTAGGAGGTAAGTCAAAAAGGATCTTGCTGTGATTTATGTCATAGAATGTTCTGCCTATGTTTTCTTCTAAGAGTTTTATAGTGTCTGGGCTTACATTTAGGTCTTTAATCTGTTTTGACTTTATTTTTGTGTATGGTGTTAGGGAGTGTTCTAATTTCATTCTTTTACATGTAGCTATCCAGTTTTCCAACCACCACATAATGAAAAGGCTCTCTTTTCTCCATTGTATATTCTTGCCTCCTTTGTCAAAGATAAGGTGACCATATGTGTGTGGGTTTATTTCTGGGCTTTCTATCCTGTTCCATTGATCTATACTTCTGTTGTTGTGCCAGTACCATACTGTTAATTACTGTAGCTTTGTATTATAGTCTGAAGTCCAGGAGCCTGATTCCTCCAGCTCCGTTTTTCTTTCTCAAGATTGCTTTGACTGTTCGGGGTCATTTGTGTTTCCATACAAATTATGAAATTTTTTGTTCTGTGAAAAGTGACATTGGTAGTTTGATGGGGATTGCATTGAATCTGTAGTTTGGATACTATAATCATTTTAACAATGTTGATTATTATACTATACTATACTATAATCATTGGATACTATAATCATTTTATACTATGCTATACTATACTATAGTATACTATACTATAATCATTGGATACTATAATCATTTTAACAATGTTGATTCTTCCACTCTAAGAGCATGGTATATCTCTCCATCTGTTTGTATCATCTTTAATTTCTGTTATCAGTATCTTATAGTTTTCTACATACAGGTCTTTTGTCTCCTTAGGTAGGTTTATTCTTAGGTATTTTATTCTTTTTGTTGCAATGGTAAATGGGAGTGTTTCCTTAATTTCTCTTTCAGATTTTTCATCATTAGTGTATAGGAATGCAAGAGATTTCTGTGTATTAATTTTGTATCCTGTTACTTAACTAAATTCATTGATTACCTCTAGCAGTTTTCTGGTAGCATGTTTAGTATTCTCTATATATAGTATCATGTCATCTGCAACAAGCAACAGCTTTACTTCTTCTTTTCCAATTTGGATTCCGTTTATTTCTTTTTCTTCTGATAGCTGTGGCTAAAACCTCCAAAAGTATGTTGGATAATAGTGGTGAGAGTGGACAAACTTGTCTTGTTCCTGATCTGAGAAGAAATGGTTTCAGTTTTTCACCATTGAGAGTGATGTTGGCTGTGGGTTTGTCATATATAGCCTTTATTTTATATTGAGATAAGTTCCCTCTATGCCTACTTTCTGGAGGGTTTTATTCACAGATGGGTGTTGAATTTTGTCAAAAGCTTTTTCTGCATCTATTGAGAGGATCATATGGTTTTTCTCCTTCAGTTTGTTAATATAGTTTATCACATTGATTGATTTGCATATGTTGAAGAATCCTTGCATTCCTGGTATAAACCCCACTTGATCATGGTGTATGATCCTTTTAGTGTGCTGTTGGAGTCTGTTTGCTAGTATTTTGCTGAGGATTTTTGCATCTATGTTCATCAGTGATATTGGCCTGTAGTTTTCTTTCTATGTGACATCTTTGGTTTTGGTATCTGGGTGATGGTGGCCTCCTAGTATGTTTTTGGGAGTGTTCCTCCCTCTGCTATATGTTGGAAGAGCTTGAGAAGGATAGGTGTTAGCTCTTCTCTAAATGTTTGATAGAATTCGCCTGTGAAGCCATCTGGTCCTGGGCTTTTGTTTGTTGGAAGATTTTTAACCACAGTTTCAATTTCAGTGCTTGTGGTTTGTCTGTTCATATTTTCTGTTTCTTCCTGGTTCATTCTCAGAAGATTGTGCTTTTCTAAGAATTTGTCCATTTCTTCTAGGTTGTCCATTTTATTGGCATATATTGCTTGTAGTGCTCTCTCATGATCCATTGTATTTCTGCAGTGTCAGTTGTTACTTCTCCTTTTTCACTTCTAATTCTGTTGATTTGCGTCTTCTCCCTTTTATTCTTGATGAGTCTGGCTAATAGTTTATCAATTTTGTTTACCTTCTCAAATAACCAGCTTTTAGTTTTATTGATCTTTGCTATTGTTTCCTTCATTTCTTTTTCATTTATTTCTGATCTGATCTTTATGATTTCTTTCCTTATGCTAATTTTGGGGATTTTTTTTGTTATTTCTCTAATTGCTTTAGGTGTAAGGTTAGGTTGTTTATTTGACATGTTTCTTTTTCTTGAGGTAAGATTGTATTGCTATAAACTTCCCTCTTAGAACTGCTTTTGCTGCATCCCATACGATTTGGGTCATCGTATTTTAATTGTCATTTGTTTTTAGTTATTTTTTGATTTCCTCTTTGATTTCTTCAGTGATCTTTTGGTAATTTAGTAGTGTATTGTTTATCCTCCATGTGTTTATATGTTTTACATATTTTTTCCTGTAATTGACATCTAGTCTCATAGCGTTGTGGTCAGAAAAGCTACTTGGTATGATTTCAATTTTCTTAAATTTACCAAGGCTGGATTTGTGACCCAAGGTATGATCTATCCTGGAGAATGTTCCATGAGCACTTGAGAAGAAAGTGTATTCTGTTGTTTTTGTATGGAATGTCCTATAAATATCAATTAAGTCCATCTTGTTTAATGTATCATTTAAAGGTTGTGTTTCCTTATTTATTTTCATTTTGGATGATCTGTCCATTGGTGAAAGTAGGATGTTAGCATCCCCTACTATGATTGCGTTACTGTTGATTTCCCCATGTATGGCTGTTAGCATTTGCCTTATGTATTGAGGTGCTTCTATGTTAGGTGCATAAATATTTACAATTGTTATATCTTCTCTTAGATTGATCCCTTGATCATTATGTAGTGTCCTTCTTTGTCTCTTGTAATAGTCTTTATTTTAAAGTCTATTTTGTCTGATATGAGAATTGCCACTCCAACTTTCTTTAGATTTCCATTTACATAGAATATCTTTTTCCATACCCTCAGTTTCAGTGTCTAAGTGTCCCTAGGTCTGAAGTAAGTCTCTTGTAGACACCATATATACGGGTCTTGTTTTTGTATCCATTCATCCAGTCTGTGTCTTTTGGTTGGAGCATTTAATCCATTTACATTTTAGCTAGTTATCGATATGTGTGTTCCTATTACCATTTTCTTAATTGTTTTGTTATTGTGGGTCTTTGCCTTCTCTTGTGTTTCCAACCTAGAGAAGTTCCTTTAGCATTTGTTGTAGAGTTGGTTTGGTGGTGCTGAATTCTCTTAGCTTTAATTGTCTGTAAAGGTTTTAATTTCTTCATTGAATCTGAATGAGATCCTTGCTGGGTAGTGTAATCTTGGTTGTAGATTTTCCCTTTCATCACTTTAAATATGCCCTGCCACTCCTTTCTGGCTTACAGAGTTTCTGCTGAAAGATCAGCTGTTAACCTTATGGGGATTCTCTTGTATGTTATTTGTTGTTTGTACCTTGGTGCTTTTAATATTTTTTCTTTGTATTTAATTTTTGATAGTTTGATTAATATGTTTCTTGGCATGTTTCTCCTTGGATCTCCTTTATCCGGTATGGGACCCTCTGTGCTTCCTGGAGTTTATTGACTATTTCCTTTCCCATATTAGGGAAGTTTTCAACTATAATCTCTTCAAATATTTTCTCAGTCCCTTTCTTTTCCTCTTCTTCTTTTGGGACCCCTATAATTCGAATGGTGATGCATTTAATGTTGTCCCAGATGTCTCTGAGTCTGTCCTCAATTCTTTTCATTTTTTTTCTTTATTCTACTCTGCGGTAGTTATTTCTACTCTTTTATCTTCCAGGTAACTTATCCGTTCTTCTGCCTCAGTTATTCTGCTATTGATTCCTTCTAGAGAATTTTAAATTTCATTTATTATGTTGTTCATCATTGTTTGCTCTTTAGTTCTTCTAGGTCCTTGTTATACTTTTCTTGTATTTTCTCCATTCTATTTCCAAGATTTTGGATCATCTTTACTATCATTACTCTGAATTCTTTTTCAGGTAGACTGCCCATTTCCTCTTCATTTGTTTGGTCTAGTGGGGTTTTACCTTGCTCCTTCATCTGCTGCTGCATAATTCTCTGTTTTCTCATTTTATTTAACTTACTGTGTTTGGGGTCTCCTTTTCACAGGCTGCAGGTTTGCAGTTCCCGTTGTTTTTGGTGAGATTGGTTCAGTGGCTTGTGTAGGCTTCCTGGTGGAGGGGACTGGTGCCTGTATTCTGGTGGGTGGGGCTGGACCTTGTCGTTCTGGTGGGCAAGGCCACGTCCGGTGGTGTGTTTTGGGGTATCTGTGAACTTAGTATGATTGTAGGCAGCCTCTCTGCTAATGGGTGGTGTTGTGTTCCTGTCATGTTAGTTGTTTGACATGGGGCGTCCAGCAATGGAACTTGCTGGCCGTTGGGTGGAGCTGGTTCTTAGCATGGAGGCAGAGATCTCCGGGAGCACTCTTGCCAAGTGATATTACATGAATTTTCAAATCGATTTCTAAGTCAATTTGGGTTAGAATATTTGAACATGAGTTTAAACTCTTCTGTCTTTCACTACATTACCAAACAACCTAACTTCTTTGGACTTCTGTTTTCTCATCTCTAAACTGGATAGAATTATCCAGTGGGTTATTTTAATAAATAGATAAAGTTTAAAAGACACATTTTAAATTGAAAATTTCTAATTTACAGTGTTAATTGTGTTTATGTCCTTTACTACAGAGGTTATAATTGGGGCAACCTGCATGCTGCACAAATTTGGTGTGTTTTGTTTTGTTTTCTTTTGTTTTGTTTTGCAACCTGATACTCAGTACCTTAATAAGTTGAGTGAACATTTAAGAATTGGAATATTTTACATAAAAATCCCTATTTTAGGGCTTCCCTGGTGGCGCAGTGGTTGAGAGTCCGCTTGCCGATGCAGGGGACACGGATTCATGCCCCAGTCCAGGAAGATCCCACATGCCATGGAGTGGCTGGGCCCGTGAGCCATGGCTGCTGAGCCTGCATGTCTGGATCCTGTGCTCCACAATGGGAGAGGCCACAACAGTGAGAGGCCCGTGTACCGCGCAAAAAAAAACCCAAAAAACAAAAAGCAAACAAACAAACAAAAAAATCCCTATTTTAGTTTCTTTTTTTTTTTTTAAAGTATAATGTTTGAAAACATTTTAGGAAGGAATATATATATATGTATCTCCTGCTTCTTGTAGTTGCTACAGTCCGTTTTATATTTGAATGTCCAAACTTCAGTCACATTTGTTGTAGAAACTCAAAAAGTACCATGAAAACTTTGTCTCCCTTGATCTCTTAATTGAACTTTCAAAATTTGTTCTGATTGACTCAGTGCACAGCAGCATGGCCTTTGTAGGTTTTTGACTTTGCAGCCTCTCTTTTCTGTAGTAATTTTCCTAGAATAGGTGCCAAATACAAGTTTGTTCAGTGTGAATCTGGTATGATTTGAAGTCCTCAAGGAGACATTGTTTCTGCCATAAAATCCTGCTCAGGCAGGGAATTCTGCTGGCTTTAGATTCATTCTTTTAATTTAACATTTTGATCCTCGTTATATTGCAAATATCACTGGGAAAAATAGTGCTTAGTTTTCAATAATTTGTTGAATAATGCTAATAATAGGTTTTGAGTTTCATATCATTGCAACATTTGAAACACAAAATTGTTCTGTGTAATACCAAAGACACTGCTTTTTAATTGCTGGCTTCTGTCACATTTGGATCCAGGAGATCACACAATATCATCAAAACAGGCTGTCCTTTCATTGTTCAGGTTAGCTTTCCTCTGTGTGGGTACAACTCTTAGTCAGATATTCTTCCTCTGGCCGCCAGGAAGTATCAGGCTTACAGCCTGTCAGATTTCAACTTCCAGTGGGAGGAAGATGCCATTTTTCCACTATCTCATAGGGTTATCATGAGGATTAGAAACCTGAGTGAGTAAAAAACACTTAAAACAGAGCCTGGCATATAATAAGTATATATTTGTTATTATTAAATAAGTATATATTTGTTACTAGCAAAAATTCTGGGCCTCAATGTTACTGGCCTGACTGGGACTGTATGTGTATAACCATGTATATATGTTCTTATTGATTGGATTTCACCTCTCAGTTTCTAAGGAGTGGGATCCAGCATCCCAAGACCTTGTGGAATAGGAGAAGAGGGAAGATTGGAAATCAGAGTTATGTTATTAACAAAGAGGGGGAAAGGAAGTCATTAGGAAAAAAAAGTGTACATATATATATATATATATATATATATATATATATATATATATGTTAAACCTTCAACAAGGAGAGGAAAATAATTCTACCATTTGTGCAATCCTAAAAAACAGGTCCCAAATACAAGAGAAACTTATTCTCTATATGAAATATTGACTTAAACAGTAATGTTCATAGATGTCTGTTTTGATACCAGTTTTTTCAGCAACACTGCACTTCCCTTCCTGCTATTCCACTTTAAGAAGACTATCATTACATTTGCAGGTAATGAGATTTCAGGGAATTCCATTATCTTTTGGCAGCCAAAATGAGATACACATTTCATCACCATCTTCAATCTGGAGAAAGCTAATGGCTGGATCCTGACCTTTTGTGCTTAATGTGGAGATATGCAGCATCCTTTACACACATGGATTAGTATTTTGGGAATATATTTAATGGTGACAAGAATCAGAACACATACTTCATAGGTCTGTTAGGTGCAGAATTATGTTATGATTCAGTAGTGATTTATGAAACAGAAGCAAAAACTTCCCTAATGGCGGAACTATATCCTCCACAGGCATAAACTGTCTTATTCTTCTGCAGGTATTGGAATGCTTGTATAAAGCAAGCATTTGACAGCGATATTGATTCTGAATCCAACATTAGTGTGGCCAGAAAAAAAAATGTAAAAGCACCTTGTATCTATTTGGAGTGTGGTTTAAACTGTTAAATGCCTTTCTGTGTGCCATCATGGGAAATGAGTAGCTATTTATGGATCTTGAATAATACTAACAGAGTTTTACTTGAATTTATTTTAACACTTTAACTCATATTTATCTGTCACTTTTTATTGTTCAAGGCTGCTACCAAATTTGAGCCTAGCTATTTCCATTTTATTAAAATAAAAATATTACTAAGTACACACTTGATAAAAAAATGTGTAATGAATTAAGAAGACCATTGATACAAGTGTCTGGTTGATGTTATTATAAAGTTACAAAAAAATTAAAGTGCTTTTTTTTTAAACACCAAAATAGCATCCTGTCATAGGCATTGATTCCTATTTCAAGTTACATTGAGAAAAGATTTGTTTTATCCTTTCCAATAAGCACAAATTGTGGTGAAGTTATACTTGCATATTAGGGAAATGTATTTAGTTACAGATTGTCTTTGATTAGGAGTTATTTTAGTAAAAATACTATTTCATATTTTGTCTGTTCTGAATTATTTTCAAGTATGCAACATACTATCCTAAACATATGTAAATCTTCTCCAAAAGCAAGTCAAACCATGTTTTAAATCACGGAAATAAAAATTTTCACTATTAACTCCCACCAAGTCTAACATATGGACACTCAGCATAAAACATTTTTATTAACAATTTGTAGAGCCCTTATATCTGCTGGTTTTAGGCTGAGTAACAGTTTTCACATAGGTCTATAGTTCTTTATAGATTATAAAACATTTTTACATGCATTTTTTCTCCAGCACCTGTGTCAGATCTGTGAAATTAAGGAAGCATTTGAGGGGGTATATTGCACCTCATATTCCAAATTACAGATTGCTGCCAGCCATGCACTCATGGTTAAAAGAGTCCATGTGTCTGCCTAAGTGTCTACCACATTGTCAGACAGTGATATGAGACTCAACCATTGATTATTACACCCATAAGATATTCTATTATTTCAGTCATGTAGTTTAGTTTTCAGTGTTTCATATTGAAAACTTACACATTTTCCCCCATTAGGATGACTAAGTGAAGGCAGTAAAAATGTAGAAATTATTCACAAGGAAACATTGTTTTTCAAAACTTACTCATAAGTATGTTAAACATTAATCTATATGACTATAATCTTTATATTACTCTATTAAGTGACTGGTGCTGTTTATAAGTAAATGATCATTTCACATACGTATTGTAAATATTTTCAACAATTTTGATTATTTTGTTGTGTCTGGATACCTAAACCTAAGGACACATGTGTCCATTTCCTCCACGGCACAGAGAATACAGAGCTTGCTTACATTTGGTGGCACAGACATTACCAGTTTTCTCTTTCATCACTCCTTAATAAGATAAATTATATATACAACAATAATGTATGAGTCTTTTCTGAGCTTCAATATTAAAATGATCAAATAGGAAAAAGGGAAAAACCTTGCAAACTAAACTCATCTGCCATTAATAAACCCCATCTGCCATTTTATGGCACATACACAAACTGCTATAGGAAGATGCCAAGACAATTTAGAATTTCCTTCTACAAGGGCCTGAGCCAGAGCTAATTTCATTCAAAGGATAAATGAGCAAAGTATTCCTTTGCCAACTGACAAAACGTAATGATTCATGATTAATGGATCCTTGTGTTTTTCCTTCGAAGACCTCTTCTTTCTGTATGGCAATACTGTAATCAGTGCAGGAGGAGAACCTGAAACTTTAAATGTGAGAGCAGCAAATCTGATCTATGGTTAGGACTGGCTTATTATTAGCAAAGAGAATGATTGATGATAGAAAAGGCTGTCTTTTGAACCTTATAGGGCATATGCTAAAAATATTTTAAAACATTTGTCTGCTGTAGATTAAGTTTTCTTAGGAAACAAGTTTTTGCTATTAAATGTTTTTGCTCTGATGATTAAATCTAATTACTTAAAAAACCATTAAGAGATGTTGACTCAATAACTTATGACTTGTTTTTTAATTATAAAATTGGAATCACTCTTTGATAGAATTAGCAGTCTTTTTAGTGTTAGCTGTAGGGTAAAACAGTAACATATATTGTTAAATAATTTAGGAAAAACGATTCTGATGGAAAACAAGAAAGTGTTCTATTTTTATCCCTAATAATGAATGTACTGATAAAATAAATATGATTGAAAAAAATTAGTCAGCACTCATTTCTTTACTATCCTTATTGTCAAGGATATTAGTGCCTAAAGAGTGCGAGAGTATTTCCCAAATACTATCAACATATCAGAACAGCAAGGTAATTCTCATTGGTAAGCTATTTGGGTTTCTCCTTTGACTCTGGGCAACTATTTAGTGACAAAATATACAACTGTCAGCTTATAGCCAGCATAATTTACAGATATCTTGCTTCTAAGTAATGGGGAGATTTTGTAAACATGAGATCAATAAAAATGTAAAAATGCATTGATCACATTGTGAAAGGACTGTGAAAGGATGATTAGTCTGTTGAATAAAAGTTATATTAATAAGCAGTATATACAGTCTGATTAAAAGCCAATAAAATGGGCACATTTTAAAATATCTCATGAAACAAAATTATAACATACACACAAAAATTTTATTGGTCAATAAAATTCCTGCCTGAATAACTTTCATGGTTATAAAATGTACATGGATATATATTTGCCTATTATGTGCTTAAATGTTACCATTATTAAGTCAAATAAAACTTAAACATAGTGTATATTAGAATAAACCATATGAAATTGAGTAATTCCATCTTTTTTCACTATAATATTGAGAATTTTATTTATTCGAATTATAAAAGGACCAATAAAAATTCTAGTTGTCTCTTCTAGTTCTGTTAGAGGAGAAAACTCAAGTTATCCTATATGTGTATAACAAAGTGCTTGGGATAGTAATTGGCACAAAGTATATACTCAATATGTTAGTCCTTATTATTTTATCATCACCATTATCATCATTATTAGTAAAGAGTTAATAGGATCAAGTGGCAGGATTTCCGATATAAATAGCAATGGAATCAATGGAAAATCTTGAAGGCATTCAGTGGAAATAAAAAAATGGTTATCCAGAACTGGTAGATCTAGAGATAAACATTGGGATGAAGGCTAATTTACTCCTCAGTAACATAGGAGAGTAGTGTCTACTTTTGAGGTTCTTCTTTTGATAAAATGAAATCATGTATAAAAAGCTACCAGGATAGTGCTTGACTTGTAGTAACCTCTAACAAAGAAAGATTACTTGTTCTTTTGTTTTTAATGACATTCATTAAATTTTCTTTTCCTCAAGACACTGTCAAATATTGTTTTTATTATGATAAGTGACATGCCAACTTAATTTAGTATATCTTGAAAATTGAAGACAGTCTTATTAGAAAAATGAAAGAAAATATTCATATTAAAATTCATATTGGGAAGCTGTTGTTAAAGATTTTGCATTGGGGTACTAGCATTAATAATGATCGTTATATTGATGTTATGACGTGTATCAGGAAAAACTTCATTAAAATTTATAAATTAAGATGGGCATTACTGGGAAGTCAACAGTTAGGCTAATTCAGATATAATTAATTCTCTTTTTTTGTCCTGGTAGTTACTGTGTTCTAATTTGAGGCAAGAAGTAAATAGGTTCTCAATGCCTTTTTTCAGTAGTACAACTCAAAAAATTGAAGTATGATCAATCATGTTGAACCCTAATGTTTTCTAAAAAGCTTTTGAGGTTTTTTGTATGTGTTTGGTTTGGTTGTTTTTGTTTTTTTCTGTTTATTCTTAATATATTAAAAGAGAAATTATTTTGCAATACAGCTGTGTACTTAGAGTGCTTCACAGAGCAAAAGAACTCTTTGTGCCTGTATAGATGTTTCAATAAAACAGTAAAAAGTATTTCCTTTCCTTTTCTTTTTTCTATTCCCTCACTTCCATTCCTTACTGCACACAAAAGGGTTTAGACATTTAGTTTAGACATTCTGACATTCTTCTAATTCACCCAACACATTAAATATATAAACTGTTAACAGCAGCTCTAAATTGGTTGTTAGATTAAATGAATTTTAAGTATTCTATTTCAAATTTTCCATGTTTTCGGCTACTTACCTGAGGCTTAATGACCATGACGGCGTAAAATGTGTTCATTGGGAATGTAAGAGAAACAGGAAAGAAGGAAAAACTTTGATCTGATGATTGAATTTTAAATATTAAGATTCTCAAAACCTATAATTCCATTTAGTTCATGATGCAAATGAGTTAAGTCAGTACTTCAGTCCTGAGTGTATTTGTTGGGTGAGAAATTTTTGAGAGACATTAGGTATCTTGTTAATTCACAAAATTTCAGAGAGTTAATTCTGTTTTTTCAACTGTAAGTAGGTTAAACACTGACCATGGTACCCAGTAAACAAATGTTCTCCTTTCTGGGTGAGCTGTGATATTTCATTTTTTCACATTTTTGTCTTAGGTTTTTCTTACAGTAAACATAAATTGAGCATTGATGTTATAATGTTTTTGATTCAATTTCATATTGACTCATCTGTTTATTTTTCATGTTTGTATTGGTAAATATATTTCCCTGTTTCCTTCACAAGAGTAGCTAAAGGCAAAAGAGCAATCTGATACCACTCATACCAATGATATTTCATTAGAAGATGCCTTGCCCTTTGGCCGGTTGGAGAGTTGGATAGCTGATTTGTGTAGAAGTGCATAATACTGTGGTAGGTGAGAAAAACCTCCAGTATGCAGCCCCAGAATTTCAGGTTAAATAATTAATGACAAAGTCTTTCCCTTAAAACTTTTTCCCCTCAGAAAATGCTTCCAAAGTGCATTCCTAAATAAAACCTCCCTGGGGGCACTTCTTTCCCACAGACATCAAAAATATACGAAACTTTCCTTTATAAGAGATTCTTAGATTGGGCCTAGTGCATTCAGAAAAAGAGGATGGAGATTAAGAAGAAAAGAATTGCAAAGAGCATGGGGGCGTCTACCCGTTTAGCAAAACCCACAAGGCCCTGACACCTATCTTCTTGTTTTTTTCCAAACTATATTCTTTTTCCCCTGTGATTTCCATCAGAAATCCCTCCTCTCTTCTGAGGATGTCTCTTTTGTTCACATGCATGGTTGATCACGTAACAGATTTAGGCTGAAGCCAAGTGACAGTGCAACCAAGTCTGGTTTTTCCATCTTCCATTTTCTACCCCCTGTTGCCAGGTCTTTGATATTTGGAGATTTGGTCAGAGAAATGAATTGCTTTTCAATATTTACTTCTTAAAAACTTCTTCTGTCTATCAGACCAAAGGAAAAATATTAAGCATGGAGGAGAAATAACAATTTGTGGATATAAACTAAAACCACAGTAAGTGAAGAAAAATTTAATTTGTATAAAACTTCATAAAAATTTTGTTACTTCTTAATCCTTCAGCAGCTGTGAGTTAAGTACTCATTTGTTCTGAATGTGTCACATGGCAGGATATTACGCTAACTCTAAAATATACAAATTAAGTCTCTTTGCAGAACTAACAGCACTTAAGGAGCACCTGATGGGACCATCATAATTTAATAAGCAATATGCTCATTATCATTAATACACAGGGCTTTTATTTGTTTATTTCAACAAAACTCCTTCATTAAAAGCACTTAGGTGAATTTGAAATCTGTGAAAAAATGCTCTCTGTGAAGCCTTAGAGGGTGAACTTAACATTTTTTTAATTTTAAAAAATAAGCTTGAATTGAAAGATGAAACATTCACAAAACAGTTCATCAAGGAATGGTATAAATAGTGCTAAACATTTGTTTTCCTTCACTCATTTATTCATTCACTCAACAGATATGGTAGAGTATCTGCTGAATGCCTGATGTTGTGTTAAGATGCTGGGCAAGGTGCATAGTTTTTTTATCCTTTCAAAAGTACTTCCTTAGACATTCTATCATTTGATACTAACAGTACTTTCTAGTAATGGGGCAGATGATACCAATTCTCATTCATTTTTTCAGTGAAGTTTGGGAGATGTGTGTGACTCCGTGAAGTTCAGACAGAGGGATGATAGTGAAGTTCTGGCTAAAAACTAGAACTCCTTTGTCTTGGTCCAGTGTCATTTTTATTTACTTGATAACCTTGAGACATTGTGAACTTGGACTTTCTGATTGCTTAAGTGTTGAAGGCCACCAAACAAATTATTTTGTTTAAAAAAGTAGAAAGCCCTGAGGATTTGTTAAAGAGTGTACCTGTGAATAAATGATCAAAAAGCATTGAAGTACCCTGCCTTTCCAATTCTTGGTTGATAATAATCATAATTTTAATACATACTGTAATTTGTGTCCCCTCCTCCACCCAGAATATAAGCTCTAGGATGTGAATGTTATTTGTATATTGTTCAATGATGTATCCCAATTCCCTAGAACAACGTCTGAGACTTAGAAAACACTAAATAAATATTTATGGATTATGGAATAAAAGTTGAACCTATCTGTGAGCTTTGATGCATGTGATAGGGCATGGTGGGTGTGAGCATTTTTATTCTGTTAAGGGATAACATATAAACACTTAAGACCACCAATTCCTCTTTCCATACCAAAGGGTAGTAAAAAATACCTTCATGCCCTATAATGAGAATTTAATAAAATCAAATTGGTTCACCATTAACAATCTCCTTTAATAATAGAACAGAGAAGAGAAACACATGTTATATAATATTAGGACAATTTCAGAACCTTTTTTAAGCTATGTTGTTAAAGTCCTCCTAGTCAATTCTTTTTTTAAAATCACTTATTTATTTATTTTTGGCTGCATTGGGTCTTCATTGCTGCACGTGGGCTTTCTCTAGTTGAAGTGAGCGGGGGCTACTCTTCGTTGCGGAGCACGGGCTCTAGGCACGCAAGCTCAGTAGCTGTGGCTCAGGGACTCTAGAGTACAGGTTTAGTAGCTGTGGCGCACGGGCTTAGTTGCTCTGTGGCATGTGGGATCTTCCCAGACCAGAGCTCAAACCCATGTCCCCTGCATTGGCAGGCGGATTCTTAACCACTGTGCCACCAGGGAAGTCCTCTCCTAGTCAATTCTTTTGCACACATAACAAAAGCTGACTCTAGTTCATCTCTTTATATTATCCTTTGCCCCTTCTGGTACAGCTGATTAAGAGACAGTAATGGTTATAGATCAAGTCAGAGGAGAAGAACCAAAGAATGAAAAAAATCTATAATTTTATCATTAGCTCTTGAATAAGTTTTATATCAAACTCTAGAAAAGGAGGCTGTGAAGATCAACAGGTTTAATTTACATTGGCATTGTGTGTGTGTGTGCCTGTGTGTGTATCTATAGACATTCCTTATACATTTGACCTATCCATTTTGGAATGTTGTCTCTGCCTTACACTATCAGAGGGGGGTATTTTTGTTTACTTTGCTTCCTAAAGAAAGTATGTTCCATTTGGTAAACAAAAAGTGAAAATTCGAAGCAAATGTAACTAGGCGAACAGCTTAGCCAGGAAAATTGAAAAACACACCAACAAGGTTATTACTTACTTCTCACTCTCTTCCCCATCCCCCTTTTCTGCAGTGATTTATTTTCTCTTGCATAATGTTTCTCACAGTATGATAGGGTATGTTCTTGCGGAGGGCCTGCCTGCCTTCAACCCCCAGGCATAGAAGCTTAGTTAACTCTTCAAACAAAGAGCATATAAATTTGTAAAATGGTTTATAGATTGCTCCTTTTTGAAAATATAAAAGAGATACATATTTCATCCCTTTTTTTGTATGTGTATAAATATATCCATTATACCTATAAATAGCCCTCATTAACATATTTCAGAAGAATTAATGATCCTTTAGTATCTTTTTCCATATGCTATTGATGTAATAGTTTCAAAAATATGTTCATCATATTTTAAAAGCAGAAACAAAAATAAAGGGAATAGCATTTTTACTGTGGAACTAACTTTTCATGTAACTTTTTGTGAATGGACAAGATAGGTAATCATAAGGGTCTTAATGTCCACAGCATTAGGATATAAGATGTTTTATTATTTGTTTTATGTTTGTATTTATTTGTGTTTGTTTTGTTATTTATTTCTTTGCTTTTGGTACTGCATAATTATAATAGTCCTTATTTTGTGCAGGTATTCTTCATTTTCAGTGTCCATATCTCTGAATGTGTTTATGCTGTGGTGGTGATTTTAAGTGTGTACACTGGCATTTTGAAGTCATGACTTGATGAACTTAAGGCATTTGATAATTTTCTTGTTTAAAGGATACCTGAAGTTCAGAACACTAATGGAGGAACTGTACCTGAAAAATAATTCTGCAGAGAAGAAAGAAATTATATAAATCCTTACTTTTGGACTAAAACAATTCATCTGTCTTTAAAAATGAGAGGAAAAAAGAAAAACAATTTTCTAGGGGACCAAAAGATGCAATATCTGTGAATGAGATTTAAGTAAATGCATTGTGTTTGCTCTCCCCACATTCAAACAAGTATTTCAGAAAGTTTTCAGGTTGATTTTTATTAAAGGAAGAAAAAAACCACAGTGCTTAGAAATATATATCTACACTTCAAATCCTAAATCCAATTCATGAATTTAGGTTTCTTTCCTTTCTTCCTTCTTTCTGTCCATCCTTCCTCCCTCTCTCCATAACTCCATTACTGTCACATTTCCATCTATCCATAGACATTTATCGAGCTAGGTATTTTTCTATCCTAGGAGTTGAGGCATATATAACTGAGTAAGTCAATTAGGCTCACTGCTGTAATGGAGCTTAACATTTTTTTCCAGTAAAATATGGGCAATGGTATAGTTATTTTTCATGATAAAATAAGTATGATGTTTGAAAGGATTTAGTTAAATATCTATCATCTAGGATAAGGCCTGAAGGAATAGTAGATCCTTCCTAATAAATTTGTTCCTATTTTCCAGTTGGCTGGTTACGGGAGCTACTAATATCCCCTATTCTTACTCTACTTTCAAATCTAAGAAACTAGGCTGATCCTTGACCACTCTCTGGTCCACACCAATGGACCAGCTGAAGCAAGGCTCTTTATAATTCTCAGCCCTTAGATCTATGGAGAATGGCTGACTTACTATATGAATGAAATATGGTTGGATCCCCTTCCTGTTCAGTTCTCAGGCTTCACAATGCTCAGCGGGCAGCAGTCAATTTAGTAAGGTCTTATCCATCACAACTGAAAAGATACCAGGCATTGACTTGATGAATGGAAGATAAATCATGGAGGGTTATCCATTCAGGCAAAGCTGAATGACACTGACAGAGCCCTGCGTGAAAGCTCATTTTGCGTTTGCCTGTACTGTCGTGAGGTTCACTTGCCAATGATATTGGTGGCTTCCCCTGTATGAAGCCTTCTCTCTTTATTCCCTTCAACAAGTCACCCAGTTGGCAAAATGAAAAAAAAACACCAAGGAGACAAGATGCTATTATGATCTAAAAATTCAAGTTCAAAAATATACTTTGTCTTTTTCTTTGCTATACAACAAAAACTAAGTGCACAATTTCTGTTGTTGTTATGTGGGAACAGATGAAACATCTCCAGCAGATGAGACTTAGAATGTTATAGAATTTGATCACCATACTATTCTACTTGCAAAATAAGTAATAAATTTCTTTATTTTTTAAAGCTTTCAGAAACCTAAGACTAATTTTGGAAAATTAAACATTTTGAGCATTTTATTAAATGTTATTATAATTTTCATGTAAAATGTTAAAATGAAATGAGTAAAGTTATTCTGTGCTTTCTCTCACATTTTTATAGCAGTCTGTTAAATATTGAAAATTAGTGGGCTATTCCATAATATATGACAGTCATGTTAAAATTCAAGTTAGTTTTGTATAGGACCACATTACTTAGTACAAAAATATTTTCACATCATGATGTAGGAATTTGGAGAGACCTCACAAAAGATACCTCAAGTGTTAAAGCAAACAATGCAGCCCTGCTATTTTGCATTCCTGATACTATTTAAAAGAATTGAAATAATTAAAAATAGTCAATTTTCAGTGACTCTCCCACACTTGCTGATAATGTAGATGGGAAATTTGAGTCCTATAAGATTTTAGCCATTTTCTCCAAGATGTTGGTAAATCTGTAAATACTCTTTCAAAGAATAAGGGAAACTACATAGTTCATTCCTGCTATTTGTATATTAATCATTGCTACAGTATCAGAAACACTAAGGAAAATAAATATGTACCACTCTAGGGTAAATTTAGATGGGATTAAGTTTTGAGATTATCTTCAAGATTTCTGTTGTATTCATCAGAATGAAAGAGAAAATTTTAAAAAAGAAAACATCAAATATGCAAATTGGCACTACAGTTTTTATATCTCACTTAACCATAAATATAATAAATACTATAAAATCCCCTTTAAATGACCATTCATCTCTGAATTTGAGAAAGAAGAAAAAGCTTTTAAAAATTCTATAACTTCATTCTAAAATACATCAACAATTACTTAATTTCAACATGGAAAGAATGAATGAAAGCCTTTAAAAATGTCAACCTTATAACAATTTTGAGGATTTTTATTTATATGCTAATATCTTGAATAAAGGACTAAGAAATGGCAGGCTTTCAGCCGGGTGAAATAAAGAATTATATCAAAGTATTCATTAAAAAATAAACTTTTTTCTTTTCCAGGATGCCTATAGTATTTTCTCTATGAAAAGTTTAATGATAATTAACCTTCTCATCTCATACTATGCTACTTCCCATAGTGTCATAAATTATAGTTTTTATAAATTTATTAAGATGTTGTATCAGTTTGTTATACTATTGTAAGAAATGTCATATCCTATAATATATCAAAATAGAAGTATTATTTCTTTATGGAAGGACTACATGAAGAAAACTAATTTTAAAGACATATCACAAAGACTAGCTTATAGCACATTTATCAGCATTTACATTTTCAGTGCAGGCATAACTAAGGAATATTTTTCAATTTCTGATTTTTTTAAATATTAGCTTGGAAATAAACCCCTCAATGTAACAAATTACATTCATTATTGAAAGTGACCAGTTGATTTAAAAGATATACTGATTTTTGTCACTAAAGGCAATATAGCTGTTTTTAAAAAAGAAAAAAAAAACACATTTTCTCTTGATAGCCTAACTCTTTTAACATTATAAGTTCATTTTTCATGGTTGTTATTAAGTTAAAAACAATTGATATCTCTCTTTATTCCTGTGTATTCAATTGATTCAATATTAATTTAACATTAGTATGGGAAGTAAATTTATTATACACTCTTGGGAATTAAAAGACAATTTAATTATGCATGTATTACATAAAGTACAGACTTGTTTATCATAAGAGGCAAAAAGTTTCAGAGGCACTGCTTTCAGATGAGATCTGAGCAGATGTCATGAGAGAAGTCACATTTGAAAGTAAGGAGAGATGCACTTCAAGTAGAACAAAATGGTCAGATTTGGAACATATTCATGGTACTGACAGAACCATGGAATAGCAGTCCTCTTCTGTAAGAATGTTGGGTTTGTGTAAGAGAACAGAGTAAGAATAAGTTTGAAAATGATATTTGGTGTGGGTTTTGAAGAGCTTTGACTACTTGCTTGGGGAGTGGGAACAGTTTTAGAAGGCATTAGGGAGATGGGAAAGGTTTTGAGCATGAGTATGACACAACCGAATCTGAACATTAGGATAATTAATGTGACAGCTGTATGCAGGGTGGAATGTTCAGGTAAACAGTGGAGAGAGGGAGAGGAGATTTTGAGCCTGCAGCAGTGGTCAGACAAAAGGGAGTGAAATGGAACTGAAGCAACAGACATAAGAGATACAAAAGGGGAATCCACAGGGATTAAATTGTGTGGTAGAGAGAGGAAGTAAAATGAAGGTGTGAAAAGGGAGCAGCACTTTCATAACTGGACAAAATGGTAGCACAGTATATAGAATTAAATAATAAAGAACTTCATTTAAGAATCGGTGTGACTGAAGGTCTCAGCATGCTCCCATTTTCAGTGACTTGTCTCATCTGCTGATCATTTCTCAGCTTCCAAATTATATGTAAATGTTTAAAAATATATATGTTATATAGGATATATAATATATGGGATATATATATATGTAATTTTAGAAACATACTTTTGTAGAATAAGGTGTTTGAAATCATTTTCTACATTCTCTTCTATAAACTAATACTTCCCTTAATTTTCTCTATTACACACTTAAAAATAATACATGGCTTAAGAAATATGATGATTCATCATTTGCATAGTTTTTTCAAACTCTTTACAGTCTATCATTAAGTTTGTAATTTTTTCTCCATAGAAATGTATTAATAGAGCTTTGCAAAGCTCATTTTCTCATAAAGTTTATTTTCAACAACAGACTTTCCCTGTGATGAAACAAAATGCCTTAGAACAAGCTTAAGAGAAGTCTTAGATGGAATTATGATTTAGCTGAAATGCATCACTGACAAAACTTGGAATTTCTCTGTAAGTATACTAGTGAATATAGAATTGCAAAGTCATGCATGTTCATATTGGTGAAGGCACAAGTTCCCTTTCTCTCTCTTCCCCTTTATATATGTCAGCCCCCCACCTCCCCACCTCTCAACCACATCTGTTTCTCCCCCGCACCAGCCTCTCTTACCCGTCTTATCCTCTGACCCTCTGACTTCTCTCTCTCCTACTTTCCTTCATTTCTTCATACCTTTCCTATATATGTTTAAATTTTTTTTACCATGAATTGTCAGGAAGAACATATTCTTACTGCAACGTCAATATCCTATGCAGTTGGATCTAGGGTAGCAATTATATGAATTAATATAGTGTTCATTATTAGTCAAAAATTATGTTACTAAATATACACATTTCACTTCAAGGTGAAGGTAATGTTTTAAAATACACACACACACACACACACACACACACACACAACGTATATGAAAAAAATTTACATTGCTTTAAAAAAAACTGAGGAAAGGCTATATTCTTTATTCATTTATTTAAATGCTTCTTTAATATTCCCAGGCATGGTTTTCTTTTCACTGATTGTGGGGTCAGGCAGAAGAAAGAATTCCTTACAATAGTACATTATAAAATGATTATCATCATTTTGTAAAGTTTAAAAATTGAATTGAATTTTTTTAAACACAGATTAATCATCTTTTGCAAAATTTACTTCACTTCTTATACACAGCATTCTCCTTAACTGTTTCCCTTTAAAATATAAACACAATCATAGCTTATTCAAACTTCTTAATAAAAGGAAAAATATCTTCATGATTTTGCAACAGCACAAGAATAGTAAAATAAGTAATTCTACATAGGAATCAACTGAATATAAGAACAGTGTAAGTTTAGTTATAAAATATGTGGTAAAAGTCTTTTAAATTATCTTTAGTTAATGACATAAATTTAATATGGAAAATTTTAGTAATCTTGATCTTTAACATTTTTAGTATTTAGTTTTATCTAAGGAAATGTTAAAAAGTACTCTGTTCATTAAGCATAAAGTTTTCAATATCTGTTTTCATTATCCTGATTTCTGAGTAAGTGGCTTGACCATCACACGTGGCATTAATCCTATGTATATGAACAATTAACACTTTACTGCATGAAGAACATTGTAGATTTAAAGACTTCATAACCATAAAACACAATAGAGTTTTAGAACTAAACATGTATATTTCAAAATGAATAGTTAGACAAATATGTGACTTCTTGGCTTTCTGTATTGCTCAACATTTAAAACATGTTTTAAGCTATTTGCAAAAACACTCATATCATAAAAATACAGATTAAGAGTCCGTATTAACTTTTAAATGATAGCGTGCACAACATTTCACAATATTGCCACATACCCAGTGAAATTAGTGACAGAAAAACAAATTATTGGAAACATTCATATGGTACATTCAAGCAATGAACTATTGGATTATTAAGAAGTCAAAACTACACTGCAAAGTTTAAAATTAAGTTGTAATTGAGCCCTTCAATATCTACAGTAGCCTATGACTTTGTTTCACTAATTTAAATGAGTTTATACTTAAAATTTCTGTAGTTTGTTTGATAATAGAGGTTCCATTTATATCATGGAGTCAATGTAATATTTTCAAAACTCTGTGAAAATATTAATGTGTAAAGATTACGGATATGCCAGATAATTCTAATGGAATTCAATTCAAAATACTGAATTAAGCATTTATGTTTCACGTAATTATTACTGCACACAAGAAATACTCACCTTCTAACAAATGCTTGTGTCCGAAAAAGGGAAAGAATATGATATTTTCCTATATGTAGTAAATAATAGTAATGAATAAGATACATTTCTGAGGCTTCTTATAATTTCCTACTCATTTTTACTCATGAAATATGACTTTACTCTCAAAACAAAATATTTCATTAATATAATAATTAATAGATGTTATAATTTAATATGATCACTTTCTCATGGTAATTAAAACAATTTTAAAGTGATGAAGACATTAACATCACTATGTCAAACCACACCAAATTTAATTTAAAATTAAGATCATGAATAAGCCATGAACGTATTTGGGCAAGATTCTATTACCTTGTTTCAGATTATGATCATTTTCTTTTTTTTCTGATCTCCCAAGGAAAAATGTTTTGCCAGGTTATCTACTGGGCATCAAGTATGAATGTTTTCTCAGTGGTTCCTTGCATGAAGTAGAAGATTAAGTACCCACAATATTTTGTTTGGAACTAAGCATACATGTTTAGGAAACCAAGGATATTCGTGATTATAGTTGCTTGGGATTAGGGCACCATACTGATTAAATCCAAGAAGGATTTTAAATATTGCAGCACCATTTTTCTGTTTTACTGAATAATTGGTAACACTAGATTACAAGATTTGCAAGCTCCCAAGCTGCTGTATTTTCATAGGGAAAAGGTTCCTTTCATTCAAGCTTAATAAGCTTGGCCTATATCAGCTTTTCTCACATCAGCGCCAAGTGTCACATTTGGGCTGGG
Organism: Aethalodelphis obliquidens; assembly: GCF_003676395.1. Lineage (NCBI taxonomy): Eukaryota > Metazoa > Chordata > Mammalia > Artiodactyla > Delphinidae > Aethalodelphis > Aethalodelphis obliquidens. Next base: position 41,266,026 of record NW_020837945.1, on the reverse strand, counting down.
GGAAGCTTGTTAGCAGTAATTACCAGCAGTAGGTTCTATTATTTGCCAAAGTAATTTTCACTGCTAAGTACCACCAAAACTGCCTCAAGCCTTTAATTTTTTCCCTTCCTCTTGCCTTCCTTTGCTTTCTTTTAAGTTAGTGCATTTTCCCATGATACTGCTCTCTGTGGTGTGGGACGAGGCAGGGGGAAGGCGCTGGGTATCAATGTGCTCTTGAGACATGGGGTCAGGCCTAGCGAAAGCCTTTCACAAACAGAGCCTGAACTCTATATAGAGATGCAAATCCACTCTCTGAGTAAGGATTGTTTCAGCCACATAATGGAGGCCAAGGAATTCCACTGTAGCTCGCCTTTCAGCCTGGGCCCTTTGTCTGCGTCTTAGCAAATTTCAGCAGCCTGTTTAAACTCCAGCCATTGTTCCGTTGGCTTCATTGGTTTCTCTGCCTGCCACTAACTCACAATGGCCTGATATGAACATCTTTGTTACTGCTTTTGTACTGTATATCAGAGTAATGTTTCAGCAGATTGAGGCCTAGGAGGAAGAATTAAACCTGTACTACACAGAGCATGATGAATTGCAGGATTTACATATCATTTTGAGACTTTGGGGGTTGGCGGGGAAGGGAGAGTTTGTTGCTGAATGCTGTTGTGTCTCAAAGGATGTTGTCAGAAGACAGAGTGACAGAAAAGGAAGTGATTTAGATAGTCCCTGACAGCTTAATACAAAGAATACAGACAAATTGTGGAAATTCACAGGCATCCTATCCTTTTCCTATGTATAGCAGATTTGATTCTGAATATTAGCGTGGTTCCCGTGAAGGAGTTTTATGTGGTTGTCTCATTTTACTCTTTCAGAACTTAAGTGGTAGAAATACTGATATTTTAGATCCCATTATTCTTGGTTGACATAAAAACTTCCATTATTTGGAATATGGAAGCAAATCTTTCAATGTTAACAGCAGTAATGATTCCCAAAACATATCCTCACCTTATTAATACAATTAAGTGATCCTTACCTACTTTTAAGGTTTTTCTAACTATATAGGTTTCTTTTTAAAGACATATCAAGTGGTGTATAAACTATGGAATAATTTTCCTTCCAATATTGAAAGATAATTATAAAGAAATATCCAGCTGTGTGCCAATAAATGTTTAATAACTGGTTCTCCCAGGGGAAAACAATACTGATGTGTTGCATTTGCTGATTTCTGTGATGTACAAACTTCCACCATGGCCAATTTCTCTTGGTAATGTGAGGTCACTGAATGTGGAATTGGGAAAGGAATATACCCAGTTGGCTTCTGTGAGCTTTACAAGGCAGTTCCAGCACAAAACTGGGAGTATCTGATTGCTTTTTTTACTATTTTGTAATAAAACAAATAATCTTAAAAACTTGGGTGAACGATGCTATAGAAATGCATAGATAGTGGTGCTTAAAATACTATAATTATAATGGGTTATCATCTAAGAGATGTCTCTGGTATGGTTGACATAATTTACATGTAAATTATGTTTTTTTCCTTTACTTTTTTTTAACCAGTGTCTTTGGCTCTTTATGGTATGTGATTGGCATCAAAATGAAAGGGAAGAAGTGAATCTAAATAGACTCATTTTATATGCTTCAACTTTCCAAGAAGTACACACTTAGGACAGAAGGAAGTTTTCATTTCTTGATTAAAAGTTATTTATTTGATGAGTTCTAATAAATATACTTAAAGGATAAAATGTTATAACTTCTATTCATGTGCACTTTAGGATCACAACACCCCACATGGATATCTACTTACAAAAAATTATGAGATTAAGAGAAATGTTTTTAAAGAATCTCTTATGTTTTATATCCCCCAAATTACTGAATTGCCTATAAATCCCAGAATACACAATGCAGTTTCACACTTCCATACTATCGCATCTGCTGTTCTTTCTACCTTGAGTGCCCTTACATCACATTTATAAATTCTTCAGTGAGTCGTCACCTATTTTGTACATGTCTATTTTGATATACATCTTACATTATTTGAACACATCTTTCTCCCCATTAGGTTCTAAGCTCTTGTAAGAGAAGCCCAATATGTCATTGAGCTTTCTGTCACCAATGCACGTAGCAGAGTATCTTAACAAATTGTATTTGAACCAAAATTAATTGAACGATAAAGTATTGGTCTTTTTTCCTATTTCTATGCCTTTACACATTTTTTATTGAATCCTGGTGTATTTTCTCTTTACAATTCAGTATTTTAAATATACCCACCAATTTACCATCAAAGCAATGTTTGTCTAAATAAATTATGACAGGGTTCATTCAGTCTATTTTTATCATCTGTGTTTCCAATTTTCTCAATTTGCACTTTCTTATGACACGGTATGTTGAATCCACCCAAAGACACTAAAAGCAGTTTTACTAACTACATCACATTCATACCTTAAACCATGCCATTGATTGAGCACTGCTGGCATGGTTAAAGGTATGAATATGTGTCCTTTTGGTAATCAGTGTTTGCACAGTTTAAAAAGTATTAGAACACTCCCTAACACCATACACAAAAATAAACTCAAAATGGATTAAAGACCTAAATGTAAGGACAGACACTATAAAACTCTTAGAGGAAAACGTAATCAGGACACTGTATGACATAAATCACAGCAAGATCCTTTTTGACCCACATCCTAGAGAAATGGAAATAAAAATAAACAAATGGGACCTAATGAAATTTCAAAGCTTTTGCACAGCAAAGGAAACCATAAACAAGACGAAAAGACGACACTCAGAATGGGAGAAAATATTTACAAATGAAGCAACGGACAAAGGATTAATCTCCAAAACTTACAAGCAGTTCATGTAGCTCAATATCAAAAAAACAAACAACCCAATCCAAAAATGGGCAGAAGACCTAAATAGACATTTCTTCAAAGAAGATATACAGATGGCCAACAAACACATGAAAGGATGCTCAACATCACTAATCATTAGAGAAATGCAAATCAAAACTAAAATGAGATATCATCTCACACCAGTCAGAATGGCCATCATCAAAAAATCTACAAACAATAAATGCTGGAGAGGGTGTGGAGAAAAGGGAACACTCTTGCACTATTGGTGGGAATGTAAATTGATACAGCCACTATGGAGAACAGTATGGAGGTTCCTAAAAAAACTAAAAATAGAACTACCATATGACCCAGCAATCCCACTACTGGACATATACCCTGAGAAAACCATAATTCAAAAAGAATCATGTACCACAATGTTCATTGCAGCTCTGTTTACAATAGCCAGGACATGGAAGCCACCTAAGTGTCCATTGACAGATGAATGGATAAAGAAGATGTGGCACATATATACAGTGGAATATTACTCAGCCATAAAAAGAAACAAAACTGAGTTATTTGTAGTGAGGTGGATGGATCCAGAGTCTGTCACACAGTGAAGTTAGTCAGAAAGAGAAAAACAAATACTGTATGCTAACACATATATATGGAATCAAAAAAAATGGTTCTGAAGAACCCTGGGGCAGAACAGGAATAAAGACGCAGACGTAGAGAATGGACTTGAGGACATGCGGAGGGCAAAGGGTAAGCTGTGACGAAGTGAGAGAGTGGCATGGACATATATACATTGCCAAATGTAAAATAGATAGCTAGTGGGAAGCAGCCGCATAGCACAGGGAGATCAGCTCGGTGCTCTGTGACCACCTAGAGGGGTGGGATAGGGAAGGTGGGAGGGAGATGCAAGAGGGTGGAGATATGGGGATATATGTATATGTATAGCTGATTCACTTTGTTATACAGCAGAAACTAACATACCATTGTAAAGCAATTATACTCCAATAAAGATGTTTAAAAATATATATTATAGCATCCAATCATATTTTTGTCACTTTTTTGTCTTGTTTCATTATTTCTTTAAAGTGTACTAAATCATTTGTAACATCGAGACATGCATGATTCACATATTTTATATCATACCCTGTCCATGTCCTGATATTGAAGAAAGAACTCTACACATTTATAGCCAGAGTTCAGTAATGTTAGTGGTGACTAATTTATTATCTTCTCCATTACCTTTTAAAACTTCAATTATGAATCACCTTGTTGATCATTTAACCTTTACTTCTTATGCCATTTACAACCAGTGCTTAAAAGGAACCTAGGTACAGGCCTTACACAGTACATAAAATTGACTCAAAATGGATTATAGGCTTAAGTGTAAAATGCAAAGCTATAAAATATCTAGAAGAAAACATGTGACAAAAATCTATGTAAATCTGAGCTTAACAATTAATTCTTAGATATAATACATAAGGATTGATCCTTGAAAGAAAAAACAGATAAGTTGGACTTTATTCAAATTAAAAACTTCTGTTAGACGGAGATGCTGTTAGAAGAATGAAAAGACAAGCCACAGATTAAGGGAAAACTTTGAAAAAAAAAAATCTGAAAAAGAACTTGCATCCAGAATAGACAACCTGTAAAACTCAGTATCAAGGAAACAAATTAAAAATGGTCCTGAACAAATATCTTACCATAGAAGATAGATGGCAAATAGTATACAAGAAGCTCAACATCATTTATCATTAGGAAAAGGCAAATTAAAAGAACAATAATACAACACTATAGACCTATTCTAATAATTAAAATCCAAAAAATCTGACAATACAAATTGCTGGTGAGGGTGCAGAGCGACAGGAACTCTCATTTATTGCTGGTGGAAATGCAAAATGCTGCAGTTACTTTGGAAAACAGTGTAGTAGTTTCTTACAAGACTAACCATCATCTTACTATACAACCCAGCAACTGTGCTACTAGGTATTTACCCACCTGATTTGAAAACTTAAGCATGGGCTTGCCTGCACACACACACATACACACATACACACACACACACAAATAGGAACATGAAAGATATAGAAGATTTATTCATAATAGTCCCAAACTGGAAGCAACCAAGATGTCCTTCAATAGTGCATGGATAGGGACTTCCCTGGTGGTGCAGTGGTTAAGAATCTGCCTGCCAATGCAGGGGACTCGGGTTCGAGCCCTGGTCCGGGAAGATCCCACATGCTGTGGAACAACTAAGCCCGTGCGCCACAACTACTGAGCCTGCGCTCTAGATCCCACAAGCCACAACTACTGAGCCCACGTGCCACAACTACTGAAGCTGACATGCCTAGAGCCCATGCTCTGCAACAAGAGAAGCCACCACAATGAGAAGCTCATGCACCGCGATGAATAGACCCTGCTTGCCGCAACTCGAGAAAGCCCTCATGCAGCAACAAAGACCCAACACAGCCAAAAATAAATAAATATATTAATTAAAAAAAAAGAAGCAGTGCATGGATAAATAAAATGTAGTACATCCATACAATGGAATGTTATTCAGTAACAAAAGGAATAAGCTATCGAAGTCATGAAAAAAAATAGGGGTGAATCTTAAATGCACCTTGCTAGGTGAAGGAAGCTACTCTGAAAAGACTGCATGATTTCAATTATATGACATTCTGGAAAAGGCAAAACTCAACAGAGGTTAAAAAGGTCAGTGACTCTCAGCAGTTTAGGGAGTGGGAAGAACTGAATTGATATACGACAGGAAATTTGTAGGGTAATGAGATTATTTTGTACAATATGGTAATGGTGGATAGTAATGGTGGATAGATGACACAATGCATTTGTCAAAAGCAATAGAACTTCATAGCAGAAACACTGAATCTTAACATATGCAAGTTTTAAAAATCGTATGGAAGTTGAGGGACTCCAGGATGGACGGCAGATTGAGAAGAGAAATCTAACTGTACAGGCAATACCTCAGAGATACTGCAAGTTCAATTTGAGATCACTGCAGTAAAGCAAATATCTCAGCAATGCAAGTCACACATATTTTCTGGTCTCCCAGTGCATATAAAAGTTATCTTTACACTACACTGCAGTCTGTTAAGTGTGTAACAGCATTATGTCTAAAAAAATGTTTATACCTTAATTTAAAAATATTTTATTGCTAAAAATGCCAAAACAATTAGAATAGTAACATCAAAGATCACTGATCACAGACCACCATAACAAATATAATAATAATAGTGAAATTTTTTAAAATATTGCAAGAATTGCCCAAGTGTCACACAGAGACATGAAGTGAGCAAAAGCTATTGGAAAAATGGTGCCAAGAGACTTGCTTGACACAGGGTTGCCACAAACCTTCAATTTGTAACAAACACGGTATTAGCAAAGCACAATAAAACAAGGTATGCCTGTACAAAAAAATGTATTAAATAACTTCACTGATTGTATTGGAGGGGTGGGAGTTGGAGCTGACCTAAGTAACATTGGAAAAGAGTGGAGGCTATAATACTGCAGGCAAAAGTAAATATGTATAGCACTGAACTCTAGTTGATAAAGCTGTTTCCCATAGAGGAGGTTAACAATTCTAACGCTATACATGTGTGTTAAACAATTAAGTAAATGTATGACAAATGACAGTGGCCAGGTTTCTCATAGAGTGAATGGTCACAGACAAGGAAAGAGAGAAAACTAGAATAATCCATGGAATACAGAAATAAAGTTGAAAACATCAATATAAACTCATGTTTACCTTAATATAGATACATATATAATTTTTAAGATATGTATATGCACATGGGTTAGTCTACACACCTATATTTCCTTGCTCTATCTGCTGACAAGTTTAAGAAGCAATAACACTCTGGCATCAATGAGTACAACAAGCTCATAAATCTTGATTTCTTTAATGCTAGTCTCTAAGAAAGGAACCAAGACTCCTTGGAGAAACGGCTGATTCTAGGGCTGAGGAAGAAGAGTACGTAAAAGATAAACCTAGAGAATCTTACAGTGCTAGATATTAAGGAACTTAATAATAACAATAACGACAATAATAACAATAAGAATATATCAAATAGAGAAGCCAAAGAAAGAGCTCCCCATGGTAAAAGCTGGAACAATTTTAGCAGCAATATAAATGGATTATAATTAAAACTATACAATTAATATCTATCAGTCCATACTGATACAGATAAATGATCAAATAAACAAATGAGTAGGGGAGAAAACACAAATATCTAGTACAGAAGAATTCCAAATAAGTTGTATAGATACTTGCCTCAAGGAGGTGCAGTATTACTCCTCACTCCGTAAGTGTGATCTGTGCAGTGAATTCCTTCCAAGCACAACATGGAAGAAAGAGAAAAAACATAACATTCAGTAGAGAAACCTGATAAACACTATCTCATCCAGGTGATCAAGGTTACTATCAAAATAGTATGTTTATAGTATGTATTCTTGGTGTGATGTGATGAAAATGGCATTTTACCTCTGTAGTCTTTCTTCTAAAAACTATGACCTCATTTTAATCATGAGAAAAACGTTAGAAAAATTCCAATTGAGTTACATTCTACAAAGTGCCTATTCAGTACTCTTCAAATTTTTCAAGGTAATCAAAAGTGAGCAAATGTTTATGTCCCTGCTCCCCTCACCAAATTTGAAATCCTAACCCCTAAAGGTGATGGTATTAGTAGGTGGGGCCTTTCAGAGGTGCTTAAACGATGAGGTGGAGCTCTCATGAATGGCATGAGTGCTTTATAAAAGAAGCTCCCTACCGGCTTCCACCATGTGGGAAGATAGTGAGAAGGCAACAGCTACGAACCAGGAAGAGGATCTTCACCAGAAAGTGACCGTACTGATGCCTTGATCTTAGACTTTCCAGCCTCTAGAACTGTAAGCAATAAATTTCTGTTGTTCATAATCTACCCAGTTAGTCATATTTTGTTATAGCAGCCCAAAAGCATTAAGATAGTAACTAAATGTGATGTGGTATTGTGTATGGAATCCTGAAACATAAAGAAGGAAATTAGGTAAAAACTATGGAAATAAATTATGAACTTTTGTTAATAGTCATGTATCATTGTTGGCTCATTAATTGTGACAAATATACCATAGTAATGTAAGATGTTAATAATAAAGGAAACTTGGGGTGGATACATGCAAACTCTAATATCTTCTTAAACAGGGTATATGCAAACTAGCTTATTAAATCTGAAACTATTCTGAACTTTAAAATTGATTAAAACACATCCCAAAAACACTTCCTCAATTTTTGTTTGGGCCAGTGTGCAGGATCTTGTAAAACTTTATATGAACCTGAGATATGTAAGTTTCTGTCCCACTCCCTGTGTCCCCTCACAAAGTAATCCTTTCATTCCATTTTGAATTATGATGCAATTGTAATATTATTTATCCAATGTTCTCCCTCCTGCTTTTTTTTCTGTTAGATATGGTTCTATAATGAACTCTTTAATTTTATACATATATTTTTCTTGCATTTTCTAAGACAGTCTTCTGCACTTTTTAATTTTTTGGACCATTAAAAAAAATCACAAGAAACTCTTGTTAAAATTGCAGATTTGAAAGTCCTAACCAAACAATTTTTATCCAATAGCCTGGAGTCAGACTCAGGAATCTGAAGTTTTATAGACATTTAGGAAAAGATTATGCATTCCAAAATTTGAGAAACACACGTCTAAGATGTCTAGAGGTAGTGTCCTCATTTATTCTTGTTTTTTTTCCCCTACATCTTTCTAGCAATTTTATTTCTTGTATATGAAATTATTTTGCTTTGTACAGAAAAAAAAAATATTGGAGTCTAATTATCCCCTTGCATTTTCAAATGGGTCTCTCGATTAAACAATTCTAAAACTCTTCTTGGTGTTATAGATTTTAATAAACATGCTAAAACTTGCAAATGTTAGCATATTTACAAGTCTCTGTTACTTTTAAAATAGATACCCCAATTTTTTTTTTTTTTTTTTTTTTTCCCGGTACGCGGGCCTCTCACTGTTGTGGCCTCTCCCGTTGTGGAGTACAGGCTCCGGACGTGCAGGCTCAGCAGCCATGGCTCACGGGCCTAGCCGCTACGCGGCATGTGGGATCTTCCCGGACCGGGGCACAAACCCATGTCCCCTGCATCGGCAGGCAGACTCTCAACCACTGTGCCACCAGGGAAGCCCAGATCCCCGAATTTTAATTGTCTCCTGTATATGCAATTTTTTTCTGTTTTAAAAGGAATTTACTCATTGATCCATTTTCCAAATTTCTAGTATTTTAATCACACTGTGGCATTTACAATAATCTTCTGACCATCTCCACCTAATAATATACTAACACTTAAAATTTAGAATGTCTAAAATTGATTCAGTCTTTTTCTCTTTCAACTCTGCTGATTCTCTGGTGTTGTATTTCAGTTGATGGTAACACTAGTCTCTTAACCTGAAATTTTGAAACTATCTTCGTGTTATTCCTTTCCGTGGTCCTACTTAATGAAATTCAATACCAAAATATAACACAATTTTCTCACCCTATTCTTCCTTTCTTCAGTGGACACTATCATAACTGAAGTACTTATTTCTCATCTGAAATCTTGATATCATGTCCATTCCCAAAGCATAACTCTGATCTGTCACCACTCAAACACTGTAAATTTGTGATTAATAAGTGTAGTTGAAATGGTTTATTAAAATCGTCCGTAGGACTCTTGTTAAGAAAGTGACAACTGTGGTTTCTTTCTGCAGCAATTTGTCGAGCTTAGTGAACTGCATCATTATCACATTTCCCAATTCAAAAGTCAACCATCTATTGGCTTGAATTACTGTTTTAATGATAGCTAACCTATGCTATCATCCAATTGGGATATGTACAAATATACATATATATGTAATATGTATATATTAGTTAGCTGTGGCTGCCATAATAAAGTACCACAGAGTGAATGACTTAATGAACAGAATATTTATTTTCTCACAATTCTGCAGGCTAGAAGTCAGAGACTGAGATGTCAACATGGTGAGTTTCTTTTGAGCCCTCTCTCCTTGGCTTATAGATAGCCGTCTTCTCCTGTGTCTTCACATCGCCTTTTCCTCTGTGCCTGTCTGTGTCCTAATCATCTCTTCTTATAGGACACCAGTCATATTGGATTAGAGTCCGCCAAATGACCTCATTTTAACATAATTACCTCTTAAGACCCTATCTCCAAATAGTCACATTCTGAAGTTCTAGGGGTTAGAACTTTAACATGTGAATTTCAGAGACACAGTTCAACATATACATATGCAGGAAACAATGAATGCCTATGCATAAACTGTGGGTAAAATTATTTATTGAGTGTTGATCTTGTTAAGTACTTGGGAAATCCAGTTCCCAAGTACTTAATCTAAGGTAAAAAGGCATATACCTTTTGAAGTGCAAGAAACTGTTATAGGCACTATCATTCCATGTAGATATCATGGAACACACAGATGAAGAAAACTACCTGAGGTAGGCAAGATCATCCTGACTGAAAGATTCTCCTTGTGGTACGCTGGTCTCTATCTTTCTACACAGTTGTTGTGTAAGCTATCCACTCTGAAACCCTCTGATTGTCCCATTACATTTTGCCTGGCTAACTCCTACTCTAGCTTAAACATCCCCATCTCTGGTAATGGACCTCATGTGTTCCCCTGACACATACCTTTTACCTCCTCTATCAAAGCACTCATCAAACTTTCTTGTAATTTTTTTTTTTTTTTTTTTTTTGCGGTACGTGGGGCTCTCACTGTTGTGGCCTCTCCTGTTGCGGAGCACAGGCTCCGGACGTGCAGGCTCAGCAGCCATGGCTCACGGGGCCCAGCTGCTCCGCGGCATGTGGGATCTTCCCAGACCGGGGCACGAACCTGTGTCCCCTGCATCGGCAGGCGGACTCTCAACCACTGCGCCACCAGAGAAGCCCCCTTTCTTGTAATTTTAAGAATATATTGCCCTCTCATCTGAAATGTAAAACTCACTGTTTTAATGGTATTTTTTTATTAATGTATTTCAGTAATGATTTTAGTGTATATGAATCTCTATTCAAATATGTATCGTACTTGGTTTTCAAATTTTATATTTAAATATGTTTTTAAAGCATAGAGTATCACCCTTTTGAAGTTTGTTTACTTCTAGCTTCATAGGCCTTCCCTCATAGGATATATTCCAAAACAATCTGTGGAAAGATAGGATTAGGGGGTGTGAAATAATAAGATATATCTCTCCAGATACAGATCTACATATAGGTCACTGCTCCTAGTTCCTAACACAGAGCTCCTAAAACTCTTGAAATGTCCTGAGTGATAGAGATGCTAGGAGCATCTTACACAGAATTCCTAAATCCTTTGAAATTCACTGGGTGTTAGGAGCATCTTTTGTTCTAAAGGAGAGACTCTTGGCAGGCTCCTGAATAGGAGCTGGTCACCAGAAATACCAAGCCATGATTAGAAGCTTGGAACTTTCAGCCCCATCCCCCCTTCTTCCAGGGAGGGGAGAATGGAGTGAGATCAATCATACCTATGTGATGAAGTTTCCATAAAAATCCCTAAAGTCCAGGATTCAGAGAGCTTCTGGGTTGGTGACACATCCACATGCCATGAGGCAGGCACACCTCAACTCCACAGGGACAAAAGCTCTTGTGGTTAGGACACTTCATAGCTTCCTTGTGTATCTCTTCATCTGGCTTTTCCTCTGTGTCCTTTATCATATATTTTATTACATAATAAACTGGTAAACACAAGTATTTCCCTGAGTTCTGTGAGCCATTCTAGGAAATTATCAAACTTAAGGAGGAGGTCTTGGAAACCCCTGACCTATAGAAGTATGGGAGGCCTATACTTGCCATTGACATCTGAAGTGGGGGCTGTCTTGTGGGATCTGAGGCTAACTCTAGGTGGTGTCTGAATCGAAATAAATTGGAGGACACACAGCTGGAGTTGGGGAATTGATTGATATGGGGAGAATGCCACACATTTGGTGGCAGAAGTGTTGTGAATAGTAGAGAATATAGAAGAAAAACAGCTTTGTTTGAGTTCTTAAAGTCTTTTTGTTGGTGCCTCTTTTAGGGGGGTTGTAGGCTTGCACTTATGTGTAAAGAAGAAACTATAAAATAGATGTGTTAAGAACTGATCTGTGTAGATTCCCATTTTCTGGCAGTGGTAATTTCCCTTCATTTCTTCCAGGTTGCAGATCATAAGTAATCAGGTCATACTTCACATTTTTTGAGTCTGTGTTCTTTATCCACAACATACTCATCACTAATGCCTTGTCTTTTTTATATTGTAAACTTGGGTAACTCCAATGATTAAAATTGCCAGCTATTTTGTCCCCTAGAAAAGGGACACCCTGGTCCTTGACCTATGTTTTAATACATCCACTTTAACCCTAGTTTCCTGTAATCTCTCTTGGGCTAAACATTTCTTGGTAATCACATCACTAATTTCAAAGTACCTGTAACTAAGAGTCTCAAGGTGAGAACTGGTACCTTAAAGAAAGCAATCTTGCTTTGAAATCGCAGTTCTATTTGTCCCTAAAAATGAAAGTTCATTAAAAAAATACAAAAAATTACTGCATTTCAAAAATATGTTCTTATATGTTTGCAATAAATTTTTCGAGATTTTAGCTGAGCTACTCCATGGTATTGCTGCCTCAGCATCCGTTTTGTTTTTGGCCAAGTGACCTGCAGGGACCTTGAACTGACACTAGTCCCTCCTGTGATTAACAGCACACAGAGTCATAAGCAAATATAAGTTTCTGATATGATTTCCCCAACAGCCCTTGTGATTAGCAGTCTGCCCTTCTTCCAGTGCCTTACCCTTGCATACCCCTTAGATAAGACCCCAGAGGGGCTTAACAAAACCCCACACTTTAGGTTTGAAATTACCAATCTGGCCTAAAGCTGGGAAACCCCAATGCTCTCCACCCTCAGACCCTAATAAAGGCATGAGACTCAGGTCCTATACCTCTCTCTGTCCGCATCCTTCCTTAACCTCCCTGTATGGAACCCTCAAGGCATGCTATGTACTTCCTCCAGGACCTGTGAGTAATAAACTACTCTATTTCAATTTCTCTTGTGGTCTGTTGTTGAACTACAGCTTACCATCTGACTCCTTTTACTCCATTTTATAAGTTTTAATTTGATATATTCATAACATATCATAAATATATCATAATTATGTTATAGTTAATAATCAAAGACAAGTTAGAAATATATGGCATTATGATTACTCTTATTATCGTTTGTTAATCACGTTAGCTCTAAAAACATTCTATAAAGTTCTTAAGGATAGGAACTACTTCTTAACTATTTGTATAGTTTTCTATCCTGCAACAACCTCACAGCCCCTGTCTATAGCACATATTATGATGTGATGTATATAATGGTTACATTTAAAAAAAAATATTTTAAATGATTATTTGTATTATATCAAGCTAGAGCATTTGGAATACTCCCTTTGTAGAGAAGGAAGTTACTGATTACCTTCAGCTTTAGATAGTTTTAAAGAATTTGAGCAGTCTGTAAAACTTAATTCTACAACACTGCTAATATTTGCATTACTTGACGTCTTAATGGAAATCTCTTCACTCTTTTGTCTTTTGAGTTCATTCCCCTTATTGTTAGCATTTCCTAATGCTTCCTTTTTAGTAGTATTTTATGCGGCCGCCTTGGCACCTGATCAGAAGAGGAAGGCATAAAATTCATACAATTCTCTAACCTTGTTCTCATTCCAGAGACAGATCTCTCCTTAAGGAGCAATTTCTGAGAATTCAGGCACCTGGTTTCTTGAAGTGAACCCTGGAGGAGAGCTCCTAATCATCTTTCAGTGTTCACATACAAATGGAATATGATTTTATACTTTTAAAAATGACATTAGTATTCATACTCATAGTTGAATCTTTATATAATATTCTGAGGAAACCTAGACTCTTTTTGAGCAGAATATGCAGTAGAACCCTGGAACTGCGAAAAAGGAAAATGCTGCCTCTCTAATAAAGGTTAGAACATCAATGTTGTTCCTCCTTTGGAATCAAATAGGCCATATATTACACAGGTTTATATCAAATATCTTTGCAAGTATAAGACCACATAATTATAACCCCGGAAGCATTTATTGAGTGGCTAGTATAGGTGAGATACTATGGATGACACAACGAATGTCAGAAATTAACATAGTTAGTAAAAATAATTTATCTAGAGAACGATTTCATTTTGTGGTAATGACAATATCTATAAAAACAACTTTGGAATCTCTTTTTCTGGTTCAAAATGAATCGTACATCAAGACATTAAAATTAACTGCCAGTTTTTGTTGTTAGATGTGAAAAAAAGGTTGGGTGGTCTATAGTTTTCACTCAGCAAATAACTACCATGCATTTGAATATTTCTCTAGTAGTTTCTGAACAGCTACTATAATCAGAATCAAAGTCCATAATGTTCTTAACAGAGCCCGAAATCCTGATATTATTCTATTTGCTGTAAATATTTTTCCAGTTTTCCTATTTATAATGTTCTCCAACTTTCCTGGCAGCTCTCAGAGGTTATGGGTTAGTATGAATTTGCCTCTTACAGTTGGATACTAGGGTTCATATAAAAACAAAGTCAGTGTGTTATGCACTGACAGTGCTTCAACCTTTTGCCTTTTTGTGTGAGGTTGTAAAAATAAGGAAGGAAGGGTCTGAGAGAATCAAATTCTTAGCCTTTGGGCTTCATGGCAGATGCATCACTGGCCTACCCAGGGTTGTCAGGGATCATCTCAGGTCTGTGTCAGGAAACTAAAGCACAAACTTTAAGGAAAATAAACTTGCTTTCCTCTTGACATGAGTACATTTTCTTTCTGCTTTCTGTCCCTTGGATTAATGTATTTCCTGTGATGCTTACCATAATAGACTATTTTGTTGAAAGTGTCTAAGTTTCTTTTGATCTCTTCAGATAAATGGAGCTGAATAAGGACATTATTATAATAATTAGCACCATCTTCATCATATTATAATTATACAAAGGATCAAATAATAAGAAACCAACCCTTTTAAATGCAAAGCATTTAAGTCCACTCAAATTCTTTGTGAATATCTTCATGTACTATACCAGCTTTCCTCAAGAAGAGTCACTTTCAATTATAGGCATGAACATATTTATTCATCAGTTCGAAAAAAGCTACCAGATAGGTTAACCAGTAAATGACATTTCCTTTCATGGAACACATAAAAAAGCCTCTCACAAAAAGACCTGCTCAAACCTTCATGATGGATTTCCTTGTCATTTTGTAGCTGTATCATTATCTTTCTGTGAATTTGATATACCTACAATACAGTACTATTGAAGACTCGTGTTTTGCCATGATGGCTCTCACATAGTTGGTCTCAGAATTCTAACTTTGGAAATCCTCAAATTGAAATAAGTTTTTTCCCTGCTAAGTATTGTATATCTACAGGGACATAATTCATATTCATTATTCCTGAGATACAGACAAGAGTTAATTGACAAGCTCTTTCTTAGAACTGATTTTAGGAAAACCCAATCTTTAGGGTCACAGACTGAGTATTAATGTATTTGAGGCTCTACCAAGTAAAACCTTCTTCTTTTATGTTACACTAGGTAACTAATGTGAAAAATAAACTATAAAATGTAATATATTTTTAATTATTTATATGAATTATTCTCTCAACCCATTTATTAATTGATTTTATTTTCTCTACCCATGACTAAAGCAATATGTTTGTTTTAGTCACTACTAAAAAGCTATGAGGTAATCACTTGATAAACTACTTTTCTTCTTACACTATACTTGGACAACAGCCCCAGTTCTTAAGTCCTAACTGTATAAATCTGATTTTTTTTTTCTGAAAACCTGTTCTCTAATTTCCTATTCAATCCCCTTGCCTTTTAATAGGGATGTTTTCGCATCTTTTCAACTCCTTATCACAGGGTACTAACGTATTCTCATTTTGTCACCAGATTCTTTCCTGTGTATTATGTGATTTTTGCAATTAAATTTAGATCAGAAGTTTCTCATTTTGGAGGGGATGGAAGAGTGAGAAGGAGAAACAAGAAAAAAATCATTTTCCTTCTTTTTAAGTCTATTGTAGTATATCTTAAAAGTTACTTAGAATTTTAAATTTGGTCCTGCAAAAGCAGAGATTATCTACTGCATACTTTATAAAATCCAACACTTAATATGTTAGAAGGAGCTCCAGAAAATTACGTAGTTGTATATTGGTTCTTATGCAAAGTATAATATGTTTTCAGAGTAGCAAAGATTTTAATCAAGTTTAAAAAGTAAAAAGTAGGCACAACTGTCCTTGTAATAAAATAAGAACCATTTAATACCAGCCATACATGCGTTAATATTTTATCAATAACTGAAACATCAAAGACCTTAGAAATGAATGCAACTGTTTAAATGAAAAAAAAAATTTAAATCAATAATAGTCAATGATTCCGTTGTTCAAAACAATGAAAGAAAGAAATCCTATAACAAATGCTTCTTTTTGTAGGATACAATGTTGGTAGGTCAGTAATTAAGAGAAGCTAAAGAGCTAGGAGGTGCTACTGACCTGCTGTGTGTGGCATGTTACTGTGATGTGCTGGTAGCAGGACCCCTTTGGTTTGCAGAGAGAAACAATGCTGTGAACACACGAGAGAGATCTCAGTGTCTCTCTCAATCTTCTTTTCTATGGGTGAGGAAGCCAAGGATCCTGGAAGTTAACTATCTTAGGAACCATGTTCTTAATCAACGGCAAAAAGTAGAGGTGGTAAGGGGGTAGAGAGAAACTGTCTTCTCTCTTCTCACCTAAATTTGTTAGGCATTGTGCCAAGTACTATACCTGTTTCATTTTACGTAATTTTTACAACTTAACGAGGTAGAGTTTTAATTCTGATTTTACAGATAAGGAAAATCTGCAAACAGTGTCAGCAACATAATTTGTGGGCCCCAGAACAAAACAAAATGCTAGGCTCATTGCTCAAAAAGGAGGAAAAAATTTTCCTTCCTCCTGCAGTTTCTCTGTTGACCAGTCATGGTGTTTTTTATTTGCTGTTTAGTGTCACTCTCCCTTGGGGATGGGCAGTAATGTTCCTTTTCGTTTAATTGTTTAACGTCTGACTTACCTCTCTAGAATATAAGTTCCAGGAGATCATGGACCAATAAAATGGGATATTTTGATTTTTTTATAAACAGATTCAGAGTGAACAAATTTGTCTGAGGTTCCGTGTTCTGATAAACTCAAACCTTACTAAAACATTGTCTCCCTGGTCGCTAATGTTGGCACTCATCGCTTAAGACAAAGTTCCTCAAATGTGTCTGATCATAAGACTCACTTGATTCATTTGTAAAAACCATTCTTATTTTCCATCCCCAAACTCCAGGAGATTTTCATAAAACTGGTTAACCAGAAGGATCATTTATAAATGAAAGTCCTATCATACTAGTCCCCTGTATAAACTGCTCCAACGGCTTCTTATTCTACACAAAATAAAATTTAAATCCCTTGTTCCGGCATATATGTCAATTCTTTTTAACTTTCTCCCCCACCCCTGCTTGTGTGCTCAATATACAGGTTTTTAAATACTCTGTGCTTTGTGAACGCCAAGCTTATTTCTGCCTCTGTATTTGCAGTTCCATTTCATGTGGCTGGATATTCTTCCTCTGATGCCTTCATGAAAGCCATCTTCTGGACATTAAGGTCCCTTTCCATTACTGTCTCTTGTAGATAAACTCCCTAACCACACAGAGTCTTCTAGAACTCTATCACGTCACTCTTTCATTTGTCTTGCCAACATTTTAACATATAAATATCTGAATTTACCTAGTTATTGCTTAATTACTTAATGTCTTATTAGCGTTCTAGAATATAAGCTCCAGGAAATCATGGACCTTATGTCTTATTCTTTTTTCCAGCCCCAGTGCCTGGATTAGTGTCTGTCAGTCAATACATATGAATTCATACTTTGTCCCATTCTTGATCTTCACTATACCTTCTACATTTACCTTAATAATTTTCCTGAGTTTACATTTGGAAGGAAGATTATGACATTCCCTGACCAACATCTCACCCCCACATGGCTCTGGTCAGAATATTTAAACACCACTGAATGGTATAAAATATTGACAATTTTTGCTACTAAAATTATCACACCCAGTGCAAAATATTCAGTGTTCTCTATTATCATGACTGAGTTTAGAAAGGGATAAACTGGAGAGTAGAGATGGAGTGAAAACCAGATAATCAGATTTCCGCTGTATAAACTGCTTGCTATTAACTATACTAGTAGCTTGTTGGTAGTTAGGAAATGGTTGGATTCTTTTTACTATTGTCTAATTTTTATATCTTTTACATTTTAAGTGTCAGGAGTTTCAAAATTTTAAAAATATGTAAAAACAACATATATAAGCTGTGCTTCTTCCATAGGTAGGAAGACTCTCAAAATCTAAATGTGGTTCTGGCATTGCCACTTGAGAAGCTTAGCTTTGGAATATAGCATATTTATTTAAAGTTTTCCAAAATCTTGGATGTGTTATCTCTACATAATGTTCTTGTTACCATTTATTTCCTGGAAATACTAACTTGCAATATTTTAAAATTTGGTTAAACTACGTTTAAAAACGTTAACAACTGCTCTTTTATATTATATAGTTAGTACTTCCTTCTATCTAAAACAATACAGTTAAGCCAAAAGGAGAAGAAATTTAAAATGGCTCATTCTCACCAAATAAAGATAACCACCAATGACATTTTCACATATAATATATACACATATATATATTAAATAAAGCACCCATGCTGGACATGTTTTATCTTTTATTTTCTACTTAGCAATATATATTTTGTTTAATATATAGTATATTTTCTCATATAATTATATATCATTTTTAATATTTGCATAGGAATCCACTATATGAATGTAACAATAAGAAGTGTACTTCTAGTTGATGGCTTTACTTCAATTTATTTGACTTATTTAATATGCAGAATACTTATATTTATTACTATCTTGAGTCTTCTCTGTATTAGTCTACTTGTGCTGTCACGTAATAAAATACCACAGAAATTTATTTCCTCACAGTTCTGGGGACTGGAAGTCTGAGATCCGGGTGCCAGCATGGTTGGGTTGTGATGAGACGCTATTCCTGGCTTGCAGATGCCTGCCTTCTCGTTTTGTCTTCACATGAAAGAGAGAGCAACAGAGAGTCAGAGAGAGAATGAGTTAGCACACATGAGAGAGAGCACTCTGGTGTCTCTTCTTAAAGCACACTAATCCTACTGTCTCAGAGCCCCACCAGTATAACTTCCTTTAGCCTTATTTACCTGATAAATGCCCTATCTCTAAATCTCTAAATATAATCACATGGGTGGGGTGGGGCTTCAACATATGAATTTGGGGGAGAGGTAATTCAGTCATTAATATTCTCATAATAAAAAAAATTAAACTTGCATCTCTGTACTGTTTTTAAAATCTCAGATACTCAGACATTATTTTCTTATAGCTTAAAAGCAGGTAAGAGTAGTAATAAGATTTCTCTAATAAGAAACAAGTACATAATATTTATTGGAGTCTTTGTAGGGAAAACAGAGGTTCAGAGAGCCATAGAGTTTTGCCAGTCACACACTACAATACATAAACTCACATATTCTAAATCCAGTGTCCATACAATAGTGTCTAGTTTTCACACTTATAGAACGGCTAAATAACAACAACTGCATACGACGAGATCAAAGAAATAAAATGCTTTTCATGTCTTTATGGAACATTACATTGGTTTGAAAGATAATAGTCAGTTTTTACCAAAATAGCTTATCTTTCTTAGAGGTTATTATTAAAATATTCAAGGGTCTTTTTTTTTTTTTTTTTTTAGGGTATCATCTGATGTATTCTGTTGAATTTGGTTACGGTTTCAAACTTTGCTGCCAGAAAGTGTTGTGTGTGTGTTGTACCTGCTTTAAATTGACACAGAGACTTTTTCTCAAAACAGTTATCCAGTACGGAATGCTGTGCTGATTCCATGAAATGGATTGCAAACACTGTCCTATATCCGCTGTGTCTGTGTCTCTCTAAGCCAAAAATGAGCATGGAATAATATTCGAGTAACTACCCTCATCATTCTTGGAAAATGTCAGGCTCCTGAAAGGAAGAAAATTTCCTGACACATCATCAGAGTAGCAAAATGCCAGTGTCAGGGTTTAACAATATTGCAAGTGTGATTGTACCAGACATGTGTGATACAGTTTGGCTTATGTGCTTCATGGTTTTCTTTTGAAAAAGAAAAGAAAAAAGCCTTCTCTCTTCATTAGTCTGCAGTGGTATCCTTAATGCTATAATTCTCGAACGACCCACAAAATGGAATATGCGATTTCCTCTCAGAAAGTAAATCTCAAAAAAAAAAAAAAAATTAAATGGTTCTAAAAAGGCTCTAAATTTAGCAAGCTCAAATATGATGGTTGTTGATTATTGGTTCTGCCCTGAAGAAGATGAGCTTATTTTGAGGGAAGACATAATCCTCTTAATACATTTGCTAGATGGAATTCTAAGTATATTTAAATGGCATGATTTTAAACTAGATAGCAACTGAGAATTTAAATGGATTTTGTTCTAGTATTTTTCTCCTAAAGAACAAGACTCTGAGTTGAAAATTTAAAAAAAGAAAACTCTTTCTAAGCAGGAATAGTAAAAGAAATAGAAATAAGCACAACTTGACAGGTCTTTGAGGATTATATTCCTTGTAATTTTATCCTTTCTCATGAAAATATTAGTATAATTTTATTTATTTTTCTTAAGTAGAAGACCTAGTTATACTTATGAGCACTCATAACAAACAGCATTGAGTGGATATAGTAGCACTTAAACAGATTCTTCAAACGATTCAAGAATGAGCATTTCTATCATTAATTTATCTTGCTGTAATAAAAGTGTTTGGTGTATAATTATTCTATACAAATCACTAAGTGTAAAATACAGTAGGAGAACATACATGAAATAGATACAGATTCCCTATCTGTGGATATTCTAAGATAGTTGGAGACCTATTACATGCGTATAAACTATACTAAATGGAAAATACTGCCTGTCATAGGAAGTTTAAGAGTTAAGGGAAGGTGGTGATGCAGAGGAAAGAGAGAGAACAGCAAACTCTGAGAACAGGACAGTTTGTGGAATAAGTGACATTTGTATTTGTATTTGTACTTAAAAATGGATAAAATGTGGACATTTAGAGATTGTGGAGGATATGGGGCATGCATATGAGGAATGGAAGTTGAAAAATGAAGGTGATTGTTCGTACTACATGAAATAAAACTATAAAAGTGCATGGCTCCACATTTCTTGAATTTAGAATGAGTATGGATTTAAAGAAATTAAGTGAACTGTGGGGTCAGAAGAGGTAATTTGTAGCCTGGGCTGAGGAGGAACTTGAATCCAAATATTGGTTGTCCTGGGATTTGTGAGCAAAGAGCAATGTACAGATTTTGCCACTGAAAACAGTATCTAGTAGGCTGACTTCAAATAACTCTCAGGGTGACATCTTATTACTAAGATGAGTTTATCATATGCAGGATCTGGTCTTAAGTCTTGGGCACTCAAAAGGTGGGTTAATGCCTCCCTTAGGAAAGGGAGAGGGGCACCCATTAACCGAGCCCAAGAGATTTTTACATGAGATTAGAATTCCCAATCATTAACTTATAATGAGAACTCGTTATTACATGACCTTACTTTCCTGGTAGATAGACAGCTGTGAAGAAAAAATCATAAAAAGGGCTTCCCTGGTGGCACAGTGGTTGAGAGTCCGCCTGTTGATTCAGGGGACACGGGTTCGTGCCCTCATCTGGGAAGATCCTACATGACGCGGAGCGGCTGAACCCGTGAGCCATGGCCGCTGAGCCTGCGCGTCCAGAGCCTGTGCTCCGCAACGGGAGAGGCCACAACAGTGAGAGGCCCGCGTACCGCAAAAAAAAAAAAAAAAAGTCATAAGAAGTTTAATTTTATAAGCATGTGATCAGAATTCAGGGAGTTTGATGATTTAAATATTTAATACTATTTGTTAATGTAACTTTTTATATCTATTTCACAGAAGGAAGGTTCTGCCAAGGAAACCCGATTTTAAAGACCCAATGTTTTGTCTGTCAGTGGCTGAATGATACTGAAAACTTTTATTTCTGTGATTTTTCCCTTTTCTCTGCTTTCACAACTAACCAGTCTTCCTCCAAACATTACCTTTATATGTTGATCTTTTTAATCATCTTTTTTTTTTTTTTTTGCGGTACGCGGGCCCCTCACTGCTGTGGCCTCTCCCGCTGTGGAGCACAGGCTCCGGACGCGCAGGCCCAGTGGCCATGGCTCACGGGCCTAGCCACTCCACGGCATGTGGGATCCTCCTGGACCAGGGCACGAACCCATGTCCCCGGCATCGGCAGGTGGACTCTCAACCACTGCGCCACCAGGGAAGCCCAATCATCTCTTTTTTTTAAGAGGTGTTTTTTTTTTTGATGTGGACCATTTTAAAAGTCTTTTTATTGAATTTGTTACAGTGTTGTTTCTGTTTTATGTTTTGGTTTTTTGGCCCTGAGGCATGTGGGATCTTAGCTCCCCAACCAGGGGTCGAATCCACACCCCCTGCATTGGAAGGCCAAATCTTAACCACTGGACCACCAGGGAAGTCCCCTCAATCATCTCCTAATGAGGTCTTGATGGATATTATGTGTTGATTTTACAAGATAACTCATATTTCAATGCATTAGTATGTTATAAAATAGGAAAAGCACAAACTGATTTAACTAATATGTACACTGCAACTTTCCATTACCTGCATAAAACTTTATACTGTAATATTTGGCTTATTAAGAAAGCGTGCAAGCTCTATTTGGACATCTCAAAGGAATTTCAAACTCAAGTACCAGGAAAAATTTGTTATTTTCTCACCCACCTGCCCAAGATTCCCATTGTGTATTTTTTTTCCTTTTTTTTTTTTTTCCTTTTTTTGTGTGTGTGTGTGTTGGGGGGGTACGTGGGCCTCTCACTGTTGTGGCCTCTCACGTTGTGGAGCACAGGCTCTGGACGCGCAGGCTCAGCGGCCATGGCTCACGGGCCCAGCCGCTCCGCGGCATGTAGGATCTTCCCGGACCGGGGCACGAACCCGTGTCCCCTTCATCGGCAGGTGGACTCTCAACCACTGCGCCACCAGGGAAGCCCCCATTGTGTATTTCATCAGTGAATGAACCTCCATCCATCAAGTTGCACATATTGTAAAACTGGGAGTCTTCTTCAACAATTTCTCCTCTTCATCCTTAAAGCAACCCCTCCCTTAGTTTATCCAACAAATATATCTTGAATGGCCATACTGCTTCAGTTACTGGCAAAAGAGCAATAAAATGCAAGGAAATCACCTTGTAATCATTACATTTAGCATGCAGTTGGGGAGGAATGTAGGCAGAAAATAAAGAATTAAAACAAGTAAAATATTTACTATATCAGAAGTTGGTAAATGTCAGATCCCCAAATAAAACTGTATGAGAGAACAGGATTATGTGGGAGAAGAGAGGTGCTTTTATAGACGAGGTGGTCAGGGAATGCACCTCTGATAAGTTGTCATTTACACCTTTCTAAAATCTTATAAAGTGATGTTGACTTTAATTCTTGAATCTTGATCATATCTATTTATTTCTTTCCTTCTTCACAGTCAACACAGTGTGTGGCATCCATGAAAATACACCTCTCAGATCTTCTGCCAAGTGTATTTGACCAAAGAGCACAGTTGCTGTACTCTGAAATTCATCATACAGTTATACTTACGCCAGACTTCCCACGGACTCCTCCCAGACAGCCACTGAGCACAACAGGGATGCCAAGGTAGGCCCGTTCCTGGGAGACAGAGCATTCATTTAAAAGGCTTTCAAGAGCTTCTCATCAGTGGTATTGAATGGTGGGCTAAGACTTTCCTGCTCAAATGTCTTCCTTCCCTCTCTCCCTCATCAAAGTTGGGTGGTCTCATAACTCCCACAGCCTCTCCCATTTCTCTCCCCATTTTCTTGCACATCTAATCTTTGCTTCTCGAAGGGCCTGGATACACATATCCTGCTTGAGCTCTCTCACATTCTCTCTGACCCTCTCTCCCTCTCTCCATACTTCAACCATTTCACACAGTGAAAATCTCATCATGTCATCACTACTGATTAGAACACTGTAGTTTCATTCTGTTGCTCTTCAGAGACTCAAATCCATAACAGGGCATTCAAAACTCAGCGTAACTGTCTGTCCCTGGCCACCTTCCCAACTCCATCTCAAACCCCTCTCTTTCTCACTTTCCCTGATCGAGTTCATGTGCCCTTCTTTTGTTCTGTGAAGGTGTCGTGCTTTCACTCAATTGACAGACACCTCTATACATTCTGTTCCTTTGCCCAGAGTGCTCTGACCCCTCATTTCTCCCACCAATTTTGAGCAGGTAACTCTTATTTATCCTATGATTTTCCTGTTCAAACTTGCTCTGATCACCATTATCCTTCATCTAAATCAGATTCCTTTATTTTATCTTTTCAGCTTCCCTAAAGAACATTTACACATTCATTAGCATGATTGCCTTCAGAGACTTTGTCTCACTTTGCAATTATGCATTTATTAGTATGATTGTTTGATTAAAACCCAATTCCCCTACTGGGCTATAAGTTCACTTTTTATTAGCATTGTATCCCAGCATTTAGCTCAGTGTCTGGCCTGAAGTAGGCATATAATTAATATGTATTAAATGAAAGAATGAATAAACAATCTTTCTTCCTAGGAAGTCTGATTAAATAGCATATCTTCTTGAAGCTTGATTTTTTTTTCAATTATAAGTAATTGCAAATATTCTATATTAAAACAGCCTCTACATAATGGGAACATAATAATACAAAACTGATGTAATTTTTAAGACTATATATCAAACTGCAAAGACATAAAACAGAATTACTGTGTATTACTTATTACATGGTAGGTACTACTGAGGACTCCATAAGCATGAACTCACTTAATTCTCAAAACACCCCAAGGCAGTGTTGCTATGATTTCTTTCTTGATGAGGATCCTGAGACTAAGTACTGCCATCTAAGAGTGGTTACCATGTGAAGGAGCCAGGGTTCAACATAGGTACACATAGGTGTTCAACTCCAGGGTGCACTCTCCTCAATGCTGTATTATGGGTCCTTTTAAAGGAATTTTGTGTTTTCCAATTATACTTCCAGATTTCTAAAGAATATAAAATACACTTCTACTTTGGGATCAACTTTGAAAATCACAGTATGCTTTAAATTGCTTGTGATTTCTTGAACACAACATGAGGTGCTTCACACTGCCATTCTGTAAAAATTAGCTTGTATGTATTAGCTTCTGCAAGCCTCCCCTGAACTATTTGCATGGCTGAGAGGCTCACTATCTGATTTGTACAGCATCATGGGCATAAGTCTAATTTAGCTTTTGATACATTTTATTAGTATTTTTTGTTCACTTGTCTGCCCTTCCTTAGACTATAAATTTCTTGAGAGAGTAGCAGTGTCTTAGTAAGAGCAGATATTTGTGGAGGTTTTGTTAGGCCAAATACCATACTAAGTGTTTTAATGAACTCAGTCAGTCCTACTGACAACTCTACTTACGAAGTAAGTACTATTATATCCACAATTTATAAATGTAAAACAAGATAACTAGTAAGTAGCTGGGTTTGATTTCAAGTCTGTGCAATTTGAAGTTCATTCTCTCTTCCACTTAACAGAGCAGGGCAGATCATTAGATTTTCGAAAATAATCACATATAACTGGCATTTAGTAAGCTCACAGTAGCCTCTCCTTCTCTCCCCCACCCCTTTCTCTCATCCACCTCTTCCTCCCTCCCTCTGTTTCTCTCCCCCAACTCTGGGGTGTGTGTGTGTGTGTGTGTGTGTGTGTGTGTGTGTGTGTGTGTGAGAAAGAGACAGAAACAGAAGGAGAGTGATAAAGAGAAATATTTTTTAAACACTTGTTTTTTCTTTTTGGCTGCACAGCATGTGGGATCTTAGTTCCCTGACCAGGGATCGAACCCACGCCCCCTGCAGTGGAAGCATGGACTTCAGGGAAGTCCCAAGAAGAAATATTTTTTATTAAACTTTTATTTCTCAAATACACTTGTAATTTCCTACCAAGGGAATGAATCTGGGAAATTTCTATTAAAGGAAAACTGACAGATTGGTCATATATAAAAAATAATAATAACAGGAGATACTAACTTGAAAGATGGAACATATTGCTTGGATTTAAAAAAAAACAACACAAATTGATCAGAGAACTATCTGGGAGTTTAAAATTAAGCAGATCATCCAAGGGGAAAAAAGCCATTTTTTTCTCGTAAGATTGTCTCTTCATTAATGAAAATTCTAGAAAACCACTGACATGCATTTTTTAAAAATTTTTTAATTGAAATGTAGTTGATTTACAATATTATATTAGTCTCAGGTTTACAGAATAATGAATCAGTATTTTTTATAAGTTATATTCCCTTTAAAGTTATTACAAAATCATGGCTGTATCTCCCTGTGCTGTACAGTATATCCTTGTTGCTTGTCTATTTTATACATAGTGATTTGTATTTCTTAATCCCATCCCCCTTTCATACCCCTCCACCCTTCCCTCTCCCCATTGGTACCCATTAGTTTGTTTTCTATATTTGTGAGTCTGCTTCTGCTTTATTTTTTATATTCCTTGTATAAGTGATAAAGTACATTATCTGTCTTTCTCTGTCTGACTTATTTCACTAAGCACAGTACCCTCTAGGTTCATCCACATTATTGCAAATGTGCAGAATTTCATTCATTTTATGTGCAGAATTTCATTCATTTTTTTGGTTGAGTAATATTCCAGTGTGTGTGTGTGTGTGTGTGTGTGTGTGTGTGTGTGTGTGTGTGTGTGTGTGTGTATTCCTCACATCTTCTTTATCCATTCATCTGTTAATAACACTTGGGTTGCTTCCATATTTTGGCTATTGTAAATAATGCTGCTATGAACATTGGGGTGCAAGTAACTTTTCAAATTAGTGCTTTCATTTTCTCCAAATATATACCTAGTAGTGAAATTACTGGATCATATGGCACTTCTTTCTTTAGTTTTTTGAGGAACCTCTAAACTCTTTCCCATAGCAGCTGCACCAATTTACATTCCCACCAACAGTGTACAAGTGTTCCTTTTTCTCCACATCCTTGCCAACATCTGTTATTTGTATGTAGATTTTTGATGTTAGCCATTCTGACAGGTGTAAGGTGATACCCCATTGTGGTTTTGATTTACATTTCTCTGATAATTAGTGATGTCAAGCATCTTTTCATGTGCCTGTTAGCCTCTTTATGTCTTCTTTGGAAAAATGTCTATTCAGATCTCCATCCATTTTTTAATCAAGTTATTGGTTTTTTTTGATATTGAGTTGTATAAGCTGTTTTTATATTTTGAGTATTAATCCCTTATCTTTAATTTCATTTGCCAATATTTTCTTCCATTCAGTAGGTTGTCTTTTCACTTTGCTGATGGTTTCCTTTGCTGTGCAAAAGCTTTCAAGTTTAATTGGGTCCTATTTGTTTATCTTTGCTTTTATTTCTTTTGC
Organism: Aethalodelphis obliquidens; assembly: GCF_003676395.1. Classification (NCBI taxonomy): domain Eukaryota; kingdom Metazoa; phylum Chordata; class Mammalia; order Artiodactyla; family Delphinidae; genus Aethalodelphis; species Aethalodelphis obliquidens. The sequence goes on along the minus strand of NW_020837945.1, from coordinate 41,238,606 downwards.
CTTAGGAGACATATCCAAAAAAATATTTCTACAATTTATGTTAAAGAATGTTCTGCCCATGTTTTCTTCTATGAGTTTTATGGTTTCAGGTCTTACATTTAGGTCTTTAATCCATCTTGAGCTTATTTTTGTATATAGTGTGAGAAAATGTTCTACTCAGTGTTCTTGGATTGAAAGAATTAATATTGTTAAAATGTCCATACTATCCAAAGCAATCTGCAGATTCGATCTGTATCCCTATAAAAATGCCCATGACTTTTTTCACAGAACTAGAAGAAATAATGCAAAAATTTTTATGGAACCACAAAAGACCCTGAATAGCCAAAGAAATTTTGAGAAAGAAGGACAAAGCTGGAGGTATCACACTTTTGACTTCAGATTATACTTACAAAGCTATAGTCATCAAAACAGCATGGTACTAGTACTTAAACAGACATATAGTTCAATAGACGGAATAGGGTGCCCAGAAATAAACCCACATGGCTACGGTTAATTAATCTATGAGAAAGGAGGCAAGAACACACAATGGAGAAAAGATAGTCTCTTCAATAAGTTATGCTGGGAAAACTGGACAGCTGCATTTATTTTTACTTTTAAGGTCTATTTTAGATTAGAAATTTGTTTTAAATTAAATGCTTGTTGAAATATATAACTTCTCATAGTGTGTTGCTATTTTCAACCCTCTTAGCATGTCTCTGATTTTCATTGCATTTAACCTATCTATAGAAAATTAAATACTATGTGGACATGAACATGACAGTGGGAAATAAATTTAGGGTGATGTCCTTTTTCCCTCCTAGAAAAAAATGTAATTGATGTAAATATGTTAGCAGAAAAAAACAGACACTAAAATGTTCTTATTCTAACATATCATGTTCTTTATATCATTATGACTGGTAGAATCAATAGTTTATTGCAGGAGAATTTTTTACCCATGTCATTTACAAATGACAATTCATGGCACATGAAGCATTGAGATATTTCCTGTCTCCTTCATGTATTAGTGAGCTTATTCTAAAAGGAACAATTTCATTAAGAGATAGACTTTTCCTCAAATTTTATATTACTTTTTTCTTTCTGATGAACAGTCTGCAATAGTTGCCATGTAAATGGAAACTTCAAAATAAGCTAGCTGTCTTTCAGTCTAAATAAATCACTGCTTTATTATATATCTAATTATGAGGTATATTTATGTACGTTTCTCTGAAAACTGGCATCCACTGATCAGTGGCATTCTAAAGGCAGAGAAATGCTCTAGGTTGCTGAAAATATAAAAGATCAAGAAAAATTTTCCTCTGAGGGAACGTGTAACAAAAAGGATTATAATATAATTCAGTCAGAGTAAATGAGAACAAATAACATAGTAGACTGGCTTGTCCTGTTATATGGTAATGACATACACAGAGCCACTCCTTTTTGAAGGTCTGGGTATCAGTCCTTGACAGGGCTACCTGTAGAAATCATGTCACTAGCTTGAGATATGCTGAATTGGGCTATTCTACATATTTTTAGTATATTTCTAGGCTGACAGATTTCCAAGAAAATTAATAGCTATAAAGGAATAGTAAGTGGTGAGTTTATTTGCCTATTTGAGAGGCTAAACTGACAAGGTTTTAGTGCTGATGTAGAATTCTAATGTCTTATAATTATCCTAATTTTTATTTATTTCTTGACAATGTATGGATATTTTAAACGCCAATAAGATGAGTCTCAGAGAAATGTCTATGTACGCTTGGAACTAGGAGGAATGGCAATTCTATAGAGTAAATACTAGTAAATACTGGAGTAAATAGTGGTTACCTGCAATCTTGTCACTTGGAAAACTTTAGGAGGTAGGCAACATTTCTAACTGACTGCTATGAAAAACTGCCCAGAGGATTAGCAACAAGGGAAACTTTCATTTTTTGTGGAGGTCAGATGATTCCAGCTACTTAGGTTAAGGGGGCACAATATGAAAAATAGAAATAAATGTGTCAAGTAAAAACACTGCAAAGTAATACAGATATTGTGTTTTTTATGTGTCAAGTATATATTCAAATGCCAAGAAATTTCATTCTTCCTGTTGAACTGTCAAATCGTTCTAGAAAGAAAGCTTCCAAAGACAAAATGTCAGGAAATGATGGTGTAATACTAGCGATGGTATTCATCTAGAAAGAACCAAATATGTTGTCAGTACCCTTTAGGTGATTCTATAAGCAAGTCAAAAAATTACTTCCAATATATTGTCATGAAAATTGGACAGCATAACCTCTCCTTTCATTTTCTATGACTGGCAAATAAATATTTATAGCTCTATAGTGATGTGTCATGGATAATAGAAGTTTTTCATTATAAATAACCTTAGGAATGACCAGATCATCATTTGTGAGCTGGAAGAAAAAGAAAGAGAGATCAAGTGACTCACTCAAGGTCATCACACAGATTTTTAGAGATGGGGGCAGAAAACAGTGGTATTGTTTTTTTTCACTTGAAGTTCAGTGCTTCTTTTTGTATTACAGCATGCCAAAGTTAATTTTCCAAATGGAAAAGTGATTTGGATCATTTAAGAATGTAAAACATGTTGATATTAACACAAAACTATCTACTTATTTAAATTGTTTACAATTCCCAAAACAAGTGAAATGGATAAGTGTGGGAACATACTCAAACAAAATATGTAGCCAAGTACTTGGTACAAAGGATCTAGCCTGCTCCAGTGATTTGCAGATAAAAAGCTATCCTTCACTTATATTTTAAAAATTCTTGGATAAATATAGGGGTAGAAATTTGCTTAGGCAAGTGCACTGGTCAACAATATGCCAATTTAAAACTAGTCATTATTTGGAATCCCTATAGGAAAAAGACTACTGAAAAGTCATGGTTGGGTACTGTAGACTGTATTTATTTCTGCCTATAGTAATTACAGTAAACTAGAGAGTACCAGGTTCTTGAATTCCTCAAAAATTTATGAGATAGTTATAATATTTCTCATTTTTATTGTAAGATTTGTGTACAGGCTTGCCTTTGATTTATTTGGTTACTGAGTGGGTCCATACAATAGTGAGCTAATGTTTTGTTCTTTCTTATCTTCTCTTGATCAATGTAGAATATACTTTAAGAAAAGCATTTGAACTAAGATTGACATCAGACTACAAAAATTTACCATTATTTATAGAAGACCAGAACATAGATAAATTAATAATACAGTTCTTCTCTCAAGAGATTCTGCCTTTCTCTTTGAAGGATCGTCCTCTCAGGGTCAAGGTCATGGACAAAGCAGCCTGGAGAAATTCCTTTGCAGCTGTCTGCTCTGAGCAGGCATGTGGAAAATAAGCAGATGACTTCAATTTGCAGTGTCATTACTCACCCCATTCCTGACGTTGTCCTAGCATACACACACATACCATGAACAGCACCAGAGCTATATTCCCATATGCCTGATATTTGAACTACAGTATGTCAAAATAGATTTGGAGAAGAAGGTGTTTGCTGATATATGGCATATATTCATTTTAAGTAAAGATGGGTAAGGTCTTCACCTCATTTTCCCTAAGGTAGCTGGATTCCCTGGTGTCTATTGTTTTTTTGTTTGTTTGTTTTTTGGTTTTGTTTTAATAAACACCATCCAGACTGAATAAGATGATATCATTAAAAATGCGACTTAGCCAACAAACCATATTGATGATGTTGACCATCTGACAATGACAAGTTATTCTACTTTTTAGAAGACTTTTGACAAAATTTGTCACACATGAGAAAATAAAACATTGGGAATTTATAAGAATTCTCCACGAAAATATAACAGAGATTTTAGACCTGAGACATCAGGTTTTCTCTAACATAACTCTGGTTTTAAATCACATAATGCAAGCTATTCTATGGCTGTACACTTTTCCTTCAGAGTGATATAAAAGATTTTTATGCTATGGAATTGTCTTCATCTCTTGGTTCAAAACAGTGTCCTCTGGATGTCTTCTGTCTAACCTGCAGCAGTTTTTTTGTTAATATAAATTAAAAGTTGTCCATGATGTCATACGACACACTCAAGATAATGTTTTTATGGAAGTAGTTCCTCAGCTATATATTTATGGAGTTTTAAAGAACTGTTAGGGATTTTTTTTGAATTTTATTATTTTTTTTTATACAGCAGGTTCTTATTAGTTATCTATTTTATACCTATTAGTGTATACATGTCAATCCCAACCTCCCAATTTATCCCACCACCACCACCCCATCCCCGCTTTCCCCCCTTGGTATCCATACATTTGTTCTCTACATCTGTGTCTCTATTTCTGCCTTGAAAACCGGTTCATCTGTGCCATTTTTCTAGAAGAACTGTTAGGTTTTCTTAAAGGTGAATTTCATTGATGTAACTTTTACAATAAACAGAACTCACTTTGAGCATACAGTTTTAAGAGCTTCGACAAATATATAAAGTCATATAACCACCACTGCAATTAAGACATAAATTGTTTGTTTCATGATTATTTGTAACAGGGAAATATATTTGGCGCTAAGCATTAGGGTATATATTCATATCTTAGGGTGTTAAAAAAACATCAGGCAAAAAGATCAGAATTTCTTCATCTAGGGCCCTTGGACCCAGAGATATATCCATGGAGGTAATTAAGAATGTCTGAAGACTTGCTGAAATTATATGCAAAATATTATGTGTATGTACACATGTGTATTTTTCAGGCAAAAGTGTTCATAGCTTCTTTCAGAATCTCAATGATGACTCTAAACTTCCAAAATTTAAAACTCACTGTAATTAGCTTAAAGCCATCATAAAAAGAAAGAAATTTCCAACTCCTTACATTTCTCCTTTATGTTCTGGCTTATGGCAATATCTGTCTCCTTAGAATTTATTCTTAATACTACTCATATGATAATTATTTACTTATCCATGAACACAGATGAAGTTTCTATAATATGAAAAACACAGTGCTCTAAGATCTGAAAGATAAAAAGATAAATAGCAAATAGCCCCATCTCTAAAACCCTCACAGACTAGTAAACCTTCTAGTATCTCTTTTATTATAGTATGACAAATTTATTAATTAGGGGATAATGCATGAATGTTTCAGTTACGACAGTATTGAAAGCTAGTTGAAATCAAGGGCCAAACCAGACATAGATGATTGTTTCATAATTGGTTATAACAGGGAAATCTATTTAGCTCTAAGGACTAGGGTATATATTCATATCTCTCTGAAGATTCCTCCATGTCTAGAGTACTACATTGTGTAGTGATTGCTGAATTAAAATAAGTGTAGATTGGGACTTCCCTGGTGGCGCAGTGGTTAAGAATCTGCCTGCTAATGCAGGAAACATGGATTCAAGCCCTGGTCCAGGAAGATCTCACATGCATAGCAACAAAGACCCAACTCAGCCAAAAATAAATAAATAAATTTACAAAAATAAAATAAGTGTAGATTGATTTCTGACCCTTGCTATTTGGTGTTAAGAGTGGATCAATTTTTTGAGGTATGAAATAAGTATGATTTGGTAACGTGAGTTGCATTACTTCAAAGGGGAATGGGATCTTTAGTCTTGTGATGCTTACACAGTAATCTGCAAATTTCCAACAAATGAACAGAAGGAATATGGGGAAACCTAAAGAAGAATGGCCTTCTACCCAAGAAATTTTGTCTGTGGCCTACATTCTTTCTTTTAACTGGTCTTCCTCAAAAGTAAGCCAATTTTAAAGGACCTTGTGTAGTTTTAACCAATGATCTTGCAAAAAGAAAGAAGCAGTTGTATATTTAAAATGATGTACTTTCTTTTTTTTAAATTTATTTTATTCAAGTATAGTTGATTTACAATGTTAATTTCTCCTGTACTGCTAAGTGACTCAGTTATACATATATATACATGCATTTTTATATTCTTTTCCATTATGTTTTATCACAGGATATTTAATATAGTTCCCTGTGCTATGCAACACCACCTTGTTGTTTATCCATTCCATACATAATACTTTGCATCTACTAACCCCAAACTCCCAATCCATTCCTCCCCACATCCCCTCCCCTTGGCAACCACAAGTCCGTGCTCTATATCTGTGAGTCTGTTTCTATTTCATAGATAAATTCATTTGTGTCATATGTTAGATTCCACATATAAGTGATATCATATGGTATTTGTCTTTCTCTTTCTGACTTACTTCACTTAGTATGATAATTTCTGAGTCCATCCATGTTGCTGCAAATGGCATTATTTCATTCTTTTTCATGCTGAGTAGTATTCCATTGTATATATGTACCACATCTTCTTTATCCATTGATCTGTTAGTGGACATTTAGGTTGTTTCCATTATCCACTACCGTGAATAGTGCTGTTATAAACATAGGGGTGCATGTATCTTTTTGAATTATAGTTTTGTCCGGTTATATGTCCAGAAGTGGGATTGCTGGATCATATGGTAACTCTATTTTTAATTTTTTGAGGAATCTCCATACTGGTGTCCATAGTGGCTACAGCAATTTACATTCCCACCAATGCTGTAGGAGGGTTTCCTTTTCTCCACACCCTCTCCAGCATTTGTTATAAAATGATGTTCTTTCTTTCTCATCTTCCTTAGAAGTTTGAGTATTGAATTCACAGAGATAAACATATATATACACACAGACACACACACACAGACACACACACACACACATATATATACACACACAGGTCTGTAGAAAAAGACCTTGTTTTGTCCTCAACTTCTATGTAACTTGCTCTGTACTAATGGAGTCATTTGGCCTCAACAGAGACTCAGATCTGCTTTGTAGTCTTAAGTCCAATCATGGCTTTAATTGAAAGAAGTTTAAAACTCAATTTCCAAAATATTAGAGTAAACATTATACATTACACATAGCTTTAAATTCCTAAGAATTATATCACTTAGTACAAGACATTAATGGAGTAGGGGTAGTGGGAGCCTAAGAAAAACTTTTTTATTCAGAAAAGGAATCAAGGAAAGACACACAGCAGTCACTGGTCAATAGCAACCATAAGTTAATATGCGTATGTTTGTGTGTGTGTGTTACATACACACACCACAGGACCTTCAACTGCTATTCTCCCTGAAGCATCACATCCAATTTATTCAACTCATGTTCAATTCATAGATGGTATCCCAGAAATTGGTCTGACTCTAGACATTGAAATTGGCACAGGTCCTAATACAGGCCAGGCCATGGTGTCAGGACATGTTATAAACAACAAAAACCTTAGTCTAACCCAGAGAAATGATTTGGTAGTTGGTGGATGATAGTGTAATTTTTTACAGTATTACTGCTACTTATTACATTTTAATCCATTAAAGAACATTTTATCACAGAGTAAAAACTCATTATATAGCCCATTATCTACCCATTTATAATGCCTTGTATATTTATTTTCTAAAACTTCTGCAATGCCCAGATTATGTGTATTTCTGATAGCATTTTTATTGACTGCCAGAAAGTATGTTCTTACATCCAACTCATGTTTGGAACAAGGAATCTTAAAATAATACCAAAACATGAGCCAAAATTGTGTTTTTATTTCAAATACCACTCAAATTGATTGATGACAGCTATACTAAAGCTCCTTACTGTTAATTGATTATCTTGTATCTGATTTTGAGTTGTACAGAATTCCAGAATTTTTCAGAAATATTATTTTGATTCCTTATATTTAGAACAGATAATGCTTGGGAGTCTTTCACATAATTTGTACAAAATTTAAAACTGAAATTTGTATTCAAAGACATGGATATATTTAAGTAGTGAAAAGAGTAGCCCTTTTCCCAAAAATTAAAAATAAGAATTGATATTCCCCTACTTAGACAATAATATTCCCCTAATAAATGTGTAGTCTTTATCACCTCTATCTTACTTTAATTTGAACTTCAATGACTTAATGGAAATTAGTACAAAAACATTTTTGAAATTCATATATATGTTAGAGTTATTATAATTCAGAATACATATTTAGTTTTAGTGTTTGTTTAAAAAGAAAAAAAACATGAATGCTCAAAATAGAACTAGTCTCCTAACTGGTCTTATTTACTCTCTTTGTATTATGATTTATTTCATCTAGAATTCCTTCTGATTCTCTGGTCAACCATGTTTACAGTATTATTTCATCTTCATATACTGAGTAATAAAAGTTGAAAGTGCCTTGATTAGATTGAACTCTGAATAGACAGGATTCTCAGTATTATATAACTTGCTTAGTAATCATCTTGAGTCATGTCTACACTGTAAAATCAATTCTGGTACCATTCTAATGTTTCAGATAACCAAATTGGGTAACCTCAGCAAAATTGTATTACCTTTGTGGGTACAGAGTGATTGCTGGCATAGATGACAGAGTTTGTAGGGAATTAATCAAAATCCTGTAATAAATAAAAATGGGAATTTGAATATTAACTAAGGTAACACGAAATATAGTAAGCATCTATGTAGAAAAAAATCTGTTGTGCAATTTGAGTTTTCCATTGATTTATTTTCAAAAAATAGTAAACATACTAAGTCTCCACTATGTTCCAAGCATTCTTCTAAGCTCTAGAATATTAATAGTGAACAAAAATGAATGACTCTGTTTTGAAGTTCAAGTTATATAGGTAATAGGTAGTAAACAAATAAGCAGAAATATAATATCAAATTGTGCTAAGTACTATGAAATAAATTAAAATTAATGTTACTGAAATTTAACTGAAATATGAAGGACAAGAAGCAGTTATCCAAGGGAAGAGTAAGGTTATGGACAATTCAGAAAGTGGGAATACATGAGGGTAAAATGATTTGTGGAAGAAAACAGTGTGGTGATATCAAAAAAACTTTAAAAATTGGCATCACTGGCTGAGGTGAAAGAAGGCATGGGGTGAAATGAAGGTGCAGAGATACACAGACGTTAGACAATATTAGGGTTCTATAGATCATTATAATAATCTGCAATCCTACTCTAAGTGCAATAGGTGATTATTAAAGGTTTTTCATTATTTATTTTTAAGAAGACAAATTACATGACGACTTCTGTATTTTAAAGATCATTGTGACAATTGAAGAATTGAAGGGATGATAACTGGATCAGAAGAGAGAAAGCCAATTAAGAAGTAGGAGGTTGTTCTTGAGTACAATAGACAGAGATATCGTGGCATAGGCTAGCGTGGTGAAATGAAGCAAGACAGCAGTAGACATATCGCGATGTATTTTTCAGATAACGTTGATGACACTTTGTAATGCATTTCATAAGGGTAGGCAAATGAAGGTACAAAGGAAATTCCAAGACATCTGAATTGAGCAACAGAGTCAATGTCACTTACTAAAATGTGAAAAATGGTGGTGGGGTGGTTACGATGCAGTGGTTGAGCAGGTCATGTTAATTTTGTGACGCACATGACACAGTCATATGAGGCGGTGTGTAAAATAGTAGTCTGGAATTCAAGGAAGACATTGAGAGTCCACAACGTAGAAATATTAATTAAAGCTATGTGATTGAAAAAAGTAATCTGGATAAAAATTGTAGAGAGAGGGAAAAAAAGGACCTTAGGGCTAAACCCTAAAAAATTGTGACACATGAGAGTGTTACTGAGGGAAGAACCTGGTAATGAAGTCTCCAAATAAGCACCAATAATGATACAAGGGAAACCAGGAAAGCATGGTATCATGAAAGCAAAGAAATATATTTTAAAGGACTTTTAAAAACTATGTTCAATGCTGCAAAATGATCTAAGAATATAATAAGGCTGAAAGATTTGCGCTGTATTTAGACAATATGGAAGTTCTTGGTGATCTTCACAGAATGTTTCCTGAAAGGCATTGTGATTAGAAGCTAGAGAGTTGTGGACAGAAAAATGCATTGAGATTGGGAACATACACATTCATCATTGTAGAAAGTGGGAAAGTAAATTTAATTGAGAAACAGCATGCTGGAAAAATTATTGCTTTGAGGTTATGGATCATGAATTCACAGTGAATCCAATCTACATGGTTATATAATTTTCTTTAGAAGTCAGTTGTATCCCAGACAGGCTGATGTTTCCCAGGTTGGAGCAACAAAAGTAAAAAGGTCAAACTTAAAGTATTGTATGGAAATAATTACATTGATAAATTAGGGCATTTAACCTGAATAAGGAGAGAAGTGTTGAAAGGAGGTGACAAATTGATTGAAAGAATGTGAAAATGTCAATGGATGAGTCCTAATAAGGTTTAAGAACCATTTTACTGAAATATTGTAGCAAACAAACTTAGCTTTCAGCAGAGAGTGGAATGTTTGAATTAATTATTGTAGATGTAGTGGAGTTTCAAAAGTGTGTGTGGAGTGATAAAGTGTGGTTGAAGAAATGGGTGAATTAGAAGATGTAAAGTAAGCTATCATTGGACAAAGGAAATCAAATAATAGAAGGGCAAAAATGATAGATTTTCATGATAGTTTTTGAAATTACCTAGAATGATGGCACAAGTAGGTGTGGACAGGGATTATGAACAAGGAGTCAAAGCCTTCACTTGTGTAGGTTGATTGAACAAAAGGTTGGTATGTGAGATTAATGAGAAGAGAGGGTGATGTAGCATTATGGTGTGAGCTCAAGGGAGCAGGGAGTTTTAAGAAAATGAACATAATGAGTTCTTTGTTCCTTTTTGGTTATCAATTCATAATATAATTTATTATAATTATAAGATCATAGATTAATATTTAAAACTGTTTAATTTGTTTAAATATACTCTATATCTAAGGGTTTTTACTTCTATAGTAAAATATTTATAAGGGTTTCTCATTTTCATGCATAGTATTTTAATTACTTTTAAATGTTTTTACTTTAAACAGGGCTTTGTTAGTTCTGGGAATCTAGAAAATGAAAAAAACAAGTCAAAGTTAAAGTAAAAATGTCTTCAGAGTACATATTTCAAAGTGCAAAGTGACTATGGTTATTCTATCAATATTTAACTTTGCAATGAGAACACATTCTGACTACTGAATTTAATTCTTCTTACTGTATTTATAGGAAGGACACCACTAAGATTGAAAAGGTCAAGCAAAATGACAGTAACTAATTCAGAAATGAGATGTCAAGATTGAAGCTATAAAGCAGGGATTAACCTATAAGCAATTCAAGTACGTTTATATAGAGACACACACACAGGCACATAACAAAATTTAGTTTAAAAAGTATTTGAAAATAATTTTGTTGACAAGGTCAACAAAAGCAGCAAGTTATGTGAGTTGAAGAGTGAACTTTTGTAAAATAGGGAAAGTGAAAGTAAACTCTAAGACTAGAAAGTAATTTTATGTTTTAGAAATAAAACATACTATATGCAGTACTATTGAGCTATACTTATACATAGGAGAAATACATACATCATTGATATAAATTAAGACATGAATCATACAGTTAAGCTGGTAGTTTATTATTGTGATAATAATTCTTATGAATGATAGACTATGTTGCGGTTTGGGCTTAAAAAAAGGCTATTCCACATTGAAAAGACATTTGTTAGAATATTGACAAATATTTTCTAATGCCATTTGAATCTATGATTTAGAGAAAGAGCTGAAAAGGAAATCAAATATATTTTCAAGGGACTCATTGAATCATAATAATTTATTGAATATTTTCTAAGTACTAAGAATTGTGCTAACAGTTTATCTCCTTTAATCTTTATCCTATCAGGTTAGTGCTATTATCATCCTCCTTTGATGCATAAAGAAACTGAGGCATACATAAATTAAGTTTAAAGTTACATATTATTAAATGTTGGACCTGAGTTTCCAACCACTTTACTAAGCTTTATACCATATCTTGATTTTTATGAAATACTCAGAATTCATATAATTGAGGCTCCCACCTAAAACATGAACCCACTAGACTAGAAAGTACTTACAATGAAACATGTTGTACTATTGTGCTCTTTCAAATCTATGACAGAAATCATCCATCAATAACAACGAAAGTTTAAAGTATTGGTAAAATTACTAGGTTCAGACCCAGAATGCACCTCAACAGAGAGCTTAAAAACTACCATCAACAGATGGAAGTTAACCCTTGACATAAAAGCTGTGAGCTCCACAAGAATAACTCCAAGCTTTCTATCTCCAGGGTCAAACACAATTCTTAGCACATTTTTACTATTTATTGGTGTATCTAATGTCAAAAATTTGTGACCATATTGTAGACATATAACTAATATTCACAGGTAATCACCATGAATACAGTAAGCCTCCTACATACAAACCTTCAAGTTTCAGACTTTCAAAGATGCGAACATGTGCTTGCATGTCCAGTCATGTAAGTTAGTTCACATGTCTGGTGTACATTGTCACATGCATGCATCCTCTACAAGTGGTTGTGCTTTTGTGTACTTTACAGTACTGTATGAAATACAGTAGTACAGTATCTTTATTTCTTGCTTGTTCACTTGATGCCAGCCCCTGAATGCCAGCTGTTGTAGTGTACTGCTGTATTTTTTAGGGTACCGTATTGTAAGATTAAAAATGTTTTCTTTATTTTTTGTGTTTGTTTTTTATGTATTATATGTGTGAAAAGTATTATAAAACTATTACAGTACTGCACTATATAGCCGATTGTTTTAGTTGGGTACCCAGGCTAACTTTGTTGGACTTACAAACAAATTGGACTTACGAACGTGCTCTCAGAATGGAACTCGTTCATATGTAGGGGACTTACTGTATTTATCTAAAGAATCTATGTGATAATACTTCTGCAGTAGATAAGGCATTGCAACTGAAAACTCAGATGAGCAAGATTTATTGCATTTATTTTTCCCCAAATCAACCTAAATTTGATTTTGAACAGGAATTTTGTTGTGTTGGAAAGAAATTTATTTAATCTTAAATATAATCAGCCACTAAGATCAGGAACAAGACAAGCATGTCTCTACTCACCACTCCTTTTCAATATTATCCTGGAAGTCCTAGCTAATGCAATAAAACAAGAAAAATAAATAAAAGATATACAGATTGGGAAGGAAGAAATAAAAGTGTCTTTATTCACAAGTGGCATCATTGTCTATATAGAAAATCTGAAACAATCAACAAAAAATTCCAGAACTAATAAGCAATTATAGAATGGTTGCAGGATTAAAAAAAAACAATCACAATCCTAAATAAGAAAGGGGAATTTGAAATTAAAAACACAATAGAATTTACATTAGCACCTCAAAAATGAAATGCTTAGTTATAAGTCTAACAAAATATGTGCAAGATCTACATGAGGAAAACTATAAAACTCTAATGAAAAAAATCAAAGAAGAACTATAACACATGGAAAAATATTCCATGTTCATGGATAAGAAGGTTCAATATGGTCAAGGGGTCAGTTTTTCCCAAGTTGAACTATAGATTCAATGCCATCCCAATCAAAATCTCAACAAGTTATTTTATGGATTTTGACATCATTCCAAAATTTGTGTGGAGTGGCAAAAGACGCAGCATAACCAAAATAATACTGAAGAAGTACAAAGTTGGAGGACTGATGCTACCTGACTTCATGACTTACAGTAAAACTACGGAGATCAGGACAGTGACAAAAGAAGAAACAAATAGATCAGTAGAACAGAATAGAGAGCCCAGAAATATACCAACATAAATATAATAATATTGACAAAGTAGCAAAGGCAATACTTGACAAAGTAGCAAAGGCAATACAGTGATGCAAAGACAGTCTTTTCAAGAAATGATGCTGGACATATAAACGTCCACATGCAAAAAAAAAAGTCTAAACACAGACCTTACACCCTTCACAAAACTTAACTCAAAATGAATCAGAGACCAAAATTTAAAAAGGCAAAACTATAAAAGACCTAGAAGATAACATAGGAGAAAATCTAGATGATCTTGGACTTAACTTTTTTGATACAACTCTGAAGACATGATTCATGAAAGAAAGAATTGATAAGCTGAACTTCATTCATTAAAAACTTCTGCTTTGTAAAAGACAGCACCAAGAGAATAAAAAGATAAGCCACAGACTAGAGGAAGATACTTGCAAAAGATATATCTGATAAAAGACTGCTATCCAAAACATGCAAAGGACTCTGAAAACTCAAGAATAAAAAGAAAAAACAATTAAAAAATTGGCCATGACATGAGAAATCTTTGTACCTTCTGCTCAATATTGCTGTAAACCTAAAACTGCTCCGAAAAATAGTTTATTTTTAGAAGTGGGCAAAGGACATGAATAGATATTTCTCCAAAGAAGATATACAAATGGCCAATAAGCACGTGAAAAGATGCTGAGCATCATTAAACAGTATGGTGAAAAGGGGAGGGGAACAAGATTGTGGAGTAGGAAAATCCTGAGCTTGCCTCCTCTCACAGACACACAAAAACTACAACTGCATATAGAGCAACTATGTCTGAGAACAATCTGAGCACTAGCAGAAAAGATTTTCCCCAACTAAGGACAAAAACAACAAGACACACACTGAGACAAAGTAGGAAGAGCAGAGATGGAATGTGACTGGGACCCACACCCCTAGTGCAACAGCACACAGGTGGGAGGAATATGGCCATCACGGAGGTCCTCCCTGAGGAGCAAGGGATTCAAACCTCACATTAGGCTTCCCAGCTTGAGGGACCCACAGTGAGAAGATGAGCCCCTATAACAGCTTGCTTTGAAAACCAATGGGGATTACTCTGGGAGAGCCAGAGGTCTGTAAGAAACTGAGACTCTGTTCTATAAGGGCATGAACAAAAACTCACTTGCTCCAAGTCTCAGTGCAGAGGCAGCAGCCTAAGTCATACATGAAGGAGATTCATTGACTAATTTTAGGGTGTGTGCCTGAAGGGCAGGGATCTGCTGGAATGTTGTTCAGGTTTGGAGGCACTGGCTTGTGTCAATTTTTAAATTGTTGCTCACCTTCTACCTACGTGGCCCAATGCTGGCAGGTGCATTTGTGACTCTCCCCATCTACCTTATTAGCACTGTTCCCCTGCCCCAGGTTAAATGTCAACCCACTCCAACTGGTGGTTCTACAAAGAACCCCCAACTCTGTGGGCTTGCTTGGCACACCAGAGCTCCCACAGCAGTTGCAGCCAGACCTTATAGCCATCCATGCCAGGGACCAGCCCCTCACATTAGTGCACCCACAGCAATCATGGCCCAGCCAGAATAGGAGGGCACATGCAGCTGACACAGAAAACACACCTGGAGCACCTGGCTTTTGCAACCAGGAAGCACTGCCCTTTTGGGCTCCCAGGACACCTTTCTAGATAAAGCCACTTCTTCAAGACTGGGAGATGTAGCTGATCAGCTAATACATAAAAACAAACATAGAGAGTTAAGCAAAATGAGAAGACAATAGAATATGTTCCAATCAAGAGAACAAGACAAAACCTCAGAAAAAGAACCAAGCAAAATGGAGTTAAATAATCTAACAAAGATTTCCAAATAATGGTCATAAAAATGCTAACCAAACTCAGGAGAAGAATGGAGGAACACAGTGAGAACTCCAACAAAGTGATAGAAAATATTAAAAGAACCAATCAGAGCTGAAGAATACATTAACTGAAATGACAAATATACTAGAGGGAACCTGTGGCAGATTAAAAGATACAGAAGAATGGCTCAATGATCTGGAACACAGGGTAGTGGAAATCACCCAGTTGGAATAGCAAAAATTTTTTAAAAAAGGATAGTTTAAGGGACTTCTGAGACAACGTCAAGCATACTAACATCTGCATTTTATGAATCCCAGGAGGAGAGAGAGGGAGGAAGGGACAGAAGACATATTTGAAATGATAATGGTGGAAAACTTCTTTAACCAGACACAGTAAACAGATATCTAAGTTCAGGAAGTACAAAAGAAGATAAATTCCCGAAGACCCAGGCCAAGACATTATAATTAAAGTATCAAAAATTACAGGTAAAGAGAGAATGTTGAACACATAAAGAGTAAAACCCCTAGTTACATAAAGGGGAGCCCCCAGATGACTATCAGCTGACTTTTTAGCAGAAATTTTTTAAGCCAGAAAGGAGTGGCACAACATACTGAAAGTGCAGAGAGAAAAATCTTACAACCAAGAATATGCTGGCAAAGATAGAATTCAGAATTGAAGGAGACAGAGTTTCTCAGACAATCAGCTTCTACAGGAGTTAATCACCACCAAATCAACCTTACCAGAAATGGTTAAGGGACTTTTTTAAACAGAAAAGAAAAGGCTATAACTAGAAATACAAAAATTATGAAAGAAAAATTCTCACTGAAAATGGCAAACATAAAGTGAGGTAGAGGATCAACCACCTACAAGGTGATATGAAGTCTAAAAGACAAAGGCAATAAAATCATCTATATATACAATACTTAGTTAAGAGACACACAAAATTAAAAGATGTAAAATATAACAACAGAAACATAAAATGTGTGGGGTGGGGCGGGGGAGGATAAAAATGTAGTGCTTTTATACTGCACTCAAACTTAAGTGACCATCAACTTAAAACAGACTGCTATATGCAGTCCTATGTATACAAGTTTTTATAGCAGAACCTCATAGTAAACACAAACCAAAAACCTATAATAGATGCACAAAAAATAAAGATAAAGGAATACACACATAACACTAAAAAAAGTCATCTAAAAATGAGGGAAGAGAACAAAAGAAAAAGGGAAACAGAAGGAAAAAAAAAACAACCAAAATTCAACAAAATGGCAGTAAGTACATACCTATCAATAATCACTTAAATGTAGATGGATTAAAAATCAATCAAAAGATATAAGGTGACTGAATGGGTAATATAAGTACTGCCTACATCAGAGTCACTTCAGATTTAAAGACACACACAGACTGAAGGTGATGGGATGGAAAAAGTTATTCCATGCAAATAGAAATAAAAAGATATCTGGGATAGCAATATTTATAACAGACAAAATTGACTTTAAAACAGAGTGTAACAAAATTTTTGAAAGCCATTACATAATGATAATGAGATCAACCCAACAAGAAGATATAACACTAGTAAATATATGTGCACCCAACATAAGAGAACCTAAATACATAAGGCAAATATTAACTAACATAAAGGGAGAAATTGACAGTAACACAATAATAGTAGGGGACTTTAACACTGCACTCAGGTCAGTGGATAGATCATCAACAGAAAATCAGTAAGAAAACAGTGGCTTTAAAGGACACATTAGTTCAGATAGACTTAATAGACACATACAGAACATTCCATCCCAAAACAGCAGAATAAACTTTTTTTTCAAGTGCTCATGAAACATTCTGTAGGATAGATCAAGTTAGGCCACAAAACTAGTCTCAATAAATTTAAGAAGGTTGAAATCATATCAAACATATTTTCTGACCACAATACTATAAGACTAGAAATCAACTACAAGGAAAAAAAAATACAAAACACGTAGTCTAAACAACATGCTACTAAAAAAAACCAATGGATCATTTAAGAAATGAAAGAAGAAATTTTAAAATGCCATGAGACAAAGACAAAAACAGGGTTCCAAAATCTATGGGATGCAGCAAAAGCAGTTCTAAGAGGAAAGGTTATAGTGATACAGGCCTACGTCAGGGAAGTTTAAAAAATTCAAATAAAAAATCTAACTTTATACCTAAGGGAACTAGATAAAACAGAACAAACAAAAGTTAAAATTAATAGAAGGAAGAAATAAAGATTAGATAATAAAGATTAGAGTGGAAATAAATGAAGTAGAGACTAAAATAAAAATTAGAAAAGATCAATAAAACTAACAGCTGGTTCTTTAAAAACAAACAAAATTGATAAACCTTTAGCCAGACTCATCAAGAAAAAAGAGAAATATCCCAAATCAATAAAATCAGAAATAAAAGAGAAGTTAAAACTGACATCACAGAAAAACAAAGGATCATAAGAGATTACTATTAACAATTATATGCCAACAAATGGGACAACCTAGAAAAAAATGGGTAGATTCCCAGAAATGTGCAATCTCCCAAGACTGAATCAGGAGGAAATAAAAAATATGAGGAGACTGATAACTAGTAATGAAACGGAATCAGTGATCAAAAAACTCACAACAAAACAAAGTCCAGAACCAGATGACTTCACAGGTGAATTCTACCAAAATTTAAAGAAGAGTTAATACCTATCCTTCTAAATGATTCTAAAGTTTTAAAGAGGAAGGAATGCTTCCAAATTCATTTATGAGGCTAATTAATTTTGGTATCAGCATTACCCTGATAGCAAAAACACTACAAAAAAAAAGAAAGAAAAGAAAATTACAGGCCAATATCTCTGATGAACATGGATGCAAAACTCCTCAACCAAATATTAGCAAACCAAATTCAAAAACACACTGAAACAATCATACACCACAGTCAAGTGGGATTTACCCCAGGGATGCAAGGACGGTTCAATATCCACAGATCAATCAACGTAACTGTGACACATCATATTCATAAGATCATCTCAACAGATAGAGAAAAAGCTTTTGACAAAATTGAATATCCATTTATGATAAAAATTATAAACAAAGTAGGTATAGAGGTAACACACCTGAATATAGTAAAGGCCATATCTGACAAACCCACAGCTAACATCATACGCAAAGGTGAAAATCTGAAAGCATTTCCTCTAAGATCAGAAATAAGACAAGGAGGCCTACTCTCACCACTTTTATTCAGTGTAGTATTGGGAGTTCTAGTCACAGCCATCAGAGAAGAAAAGGAAATAAAATGCATTGGAGATGGAAAGGAAGAAGTAAAACTTTCACAGTTTACAGTTAACATGTTATTGTATATTGAAAACCCAAAAGACTGTACAATAAAAACCCTGTTAGAACTAATAAATTCAGTAAAGGTGCAGGATCCAAACTTAATATACAGAAATCTGTTGTGTTTCCATACACTAATAATGATCTATCAGAAAAAGAAATTAAGAAAGCAATCTCACTTACACTGCATCAAAAAGAATAAAAAAGCTAGGAATAAATTTAACCAGGAAGCGGAAGACCTATATTCTGAAAACTGTAAGACACTGATGAAAGAAATTGAAGAGGACACAAATAAATGGAAAGATATAACATGTTCATAGATTGAAAGAATCAATATTGTTAAAATGTCCATACTACCCAAAGCAATATATATATTCAATGCAATCCCTATCAAAATACCAATGGCATTTTTAACAGAGCTAGAACAAATAATCCTAAAGCTTGTATGGAACTGCAAAAGATCTCAAGTGGCCAAAGCAATCTAGAGAAAGAACAAACCTGAGATATTATTCTCCCTGGGTTCAAACTATACTACAAAGCTATAGTATTCAAAACAGTATGGAAGTGGAACAAAACTAGACAAATAGGTCAATGGAACAGAATAGAGAGCCCAGAAATGAACCCACACTTATATGGGCAATTAAGCTAAGACAAAGGAGGTAAGACTATACAGTGGGGAAAAGACAGCCTCTTCAATAAGTGGTATTGGGAAAACTGGACAGCAACATGCAAAATAATCAGTCTGGACTACTCCCTCACACCATGCACAAAAATAAATTCAAACTGGATTAAAGACCTAAATGTAACACTGGAATCTATAAAACTTCTAGAAGAAAACGTAGGTGGTACTTATTTTTGGGTTTTTTGATATGTTTCTTCAGGCAAGGAAGACAAAAGCAAAAATAAATGGGACTACATTAAACCAAAATGCTTTTGTACAGTGAAGGAAGCTATCAACAAAATTAAAAAGCCACCTACTGAATGGGAGAAGATAGTTACAAATGATATATCTGTTATAGGGTTGCTATCCAAAATACACAGAAAACCCTTCCAACTCAATATCAAAAAAAGCAAACAACCTGATTTTAAAATGTGTAGAGGATATGAATAGACATTTTTCCGAAGAAGACATACAGATGGCCAACAGGCATATGAGAAGATGCTCAACATCACCAGTCATCAGGGAAATGCAAATCAAAACCACAGTAAGATATCACCTCACACTTCTCAGAATGTTTATCATCAAAAAGACAATAAATAACAAGTGTTGGCAAGGATGTGGAGAAAAAGAAACCTTCATACACTGTTGGTGGGATTGTAATTTGGTGTGGTATTACTACGTAAAATAGTATGGAAGGTCCTCAAAAAATTAAAAATAGAAATACCATATGATCCACCCTCTCCACTTCTGGGTATTTACCTGAAGAAAACAGTAATTTGAAAAAATATATGCACCCATATATTCAATGCAATATTATTCACAATAGCAAAGATACAGGAGCATCCTAAGTGTCAAGTTATAGATGAATGGATAAGTTATAATATATATATATATATATATATATATAATTGCATATATATAACTATTATTCAGCCATAAAAAAAGAAAGAAATCTTGCCATTTTCAATAATATGGATGGATCTAGAGGGTATTGTGCTAAGTGAAATATGTCAGACAAAGACAAATACCATATGATTTCCATATGTGTAATCTAAAAAAACAAATGAAAAAACAAAATGAAAGAGAAACATAATCATAGAGAGAGCAAACTTGTGGATGAGTGTTGTGCCAAATAAGCGAAGGGGATTAAGAGGTACAAACCTCCAGATATAATATAAATCAGTCATGGGCATGCAATATACAGCCTAAGGAATATAGCCAATAATACTGTAATACCTTTGTATACTTACAGATAGATGGTTCTCAGACTTGGTGCTGATCATTTCATAATGTATTCAAATTTGAATCACTATGTAGTACAACTGGAACTAGCATAATATTTTATGTCAATTACACTTCAATTAAAAAAAAAAGGGCAATTTGAATCAAAATGACAATGATATACCCAATAGGATGGCTATAATCAAAACATAAAAATAATAATGTTTTTGAGTTGGAGAGAAAAGAACCCTCGTATATTGCTGGTGAGAATGTAAAATGGTGCAATCACTCTGAAAAACTTTCTGACATTTCCTTGAAATGTTAAACATAAAATAACTCAGCATTTCACCCCTAGGTAAATATCCAAGAATAATGAAAACATGTCTATGTGAACGCTCATGCAAGAATGTTCACAATATCATTATTTGTAATAGCCAAAGAGTGGAAAAAATCCAAATGCCCATCAAATGATGAAAGAATAAACAAAATGTGATATATCCATATACTAGAATACTATTCGGCAATAAAAAGAAACAAACTATTTATACATGCTACAATGTGGATAAACCTTGAAAACATACTAAGTGAAGGAAACTAGTCACAATGGACTAAATATTATATGATTTCATTTATATGAAATGTCCAAAGAAGACAAATCTATAAAGAAAGTAGATTAGTGTTTGCCAGAGACTAGAGTTGGGGCTGGGAATTGGGAACGACTAATAGTAGATACAGGGTTTCTTTTTGGGGTGATCAAAATATTCTGAAATTGGATTGTGGTAATTGTTACACACCTCTGTGAACATACTAAAAAACATTAAACTTTAAATGGGTGATTTTTATGGTATGTGAATTATATCTCAATAAAGGGTTAATTTTAAAAAGTGATCCAAAGACTTTAACAGACATGTCACCAAAAATGATATACAGTTGGCAAATAAGCATATGGAAAGATGCTCCACATCATGTGTTATCAGGGAAATGCAAATTAAAACAATGAGATACCACTACACACCTATTAGAATGACCAAAATCCAGAACACTGACAGCACC
This sequence comes from Aethalodelphis obliquidens, assembly GCF_003676395.1. NCBI lineage: Eukaryota > Metazoa > Chordata > Mammalia > Artiodactyla > Delphinidae > Aethalodelphis > Aethalodelphis obliquidens. The sequence goes on along the minus strand of NW_020837945.1, from coordinate 41,216,991 downwards.
AAAGGCTAGTGAAGATGTGGAGCAACAGGAACTCTCATTCACTGGTGGTGGGAATGCAATAGAGAGATCTCTCTAGCTTTAGGTTATAGGGGTTACTGATGACATGTCTGACGTTAGAGCACTCATGGCTCTCTGGCCTGAACTTGTAGGGTTTTGCTTCGGTCTTGAGAATCTTAGGTGAGATTCAGATATCCTGGATTTAGGGTCTAGCTTCTCTAGGTCTTGTTTCCTTTCAGGTCTTTCCATTTTTATGGGATTCCTGACCAGACGTTTAACCCTGATCTTTTAATTCCTTTTCTAACACTTGAGCACATTGCTGTTGCCCCTCCCAGTCTGAGTTGTCCAGCACAGAGCTCAGTGAGCTCAGACATTTATAAAAGAGGACGAGTGCATTTGATTTCAAGCAGCATTTTATTTCCCCTTCTAAATTTCCTGAGGAAAAAAAGTGAAAAATGTCTGCTTATCTGCTTGAGTCTCTTTTCTCAACAGGTCTTTGGTTATAAAAACAACAACAACAACACAGCATCAACAGTGTTTGAAAGCCAAAGCTCAAGATAAAGAACAAAAAGTGTGATTTGACTTGCCAGTTACTCAAACAAAGTGGTAAAGAATTCTGAATGGCTTGAACTTTTAGGTGTGACTGTCACTGCTAATTAAACCTGACTAAATTAAACCAAATCATTTTCAAAGTCCCTTTGGAATGATTTCACATTAATTCTTAAAAAAAAAGGCAGGGGCGGGGGGATAAAGAGAGTGGTCATATTTTGCAGCTGGAAAGGATTGCAGAGATTTAGTCCTCAAAATTTGAACCTAGGTTTTCTAACTCCTCCTGAAGTAGTTCTTCATACTAACTCTCACTGCCTTTGAATTACAAATAAAGTCCAGTCTTTAGAGAGAAAATCAAAATCAAACATCCCCTAAGATGTTTATTAAACAACCCAATCCCTCTTTTAGCATATCAAGAATTCAGGCTTAAAGTAGCTGATTCCAAAATCTCTTCAATCAGTCAACAAGCTTGCATTAGGAGCAGTCTTTTCTCTCATTTAGAATTTTAGATTCTGGGTGGAAATGTGATCTCTATTTTACAGCTATGAGAGAGCCTCAATTCCCACACCATCACATGGACACTCCTTGTATTGTAAGCAACATCTGGAAATCATTGTACAACTATTATTAGCTAATCATTTGAAGATCCCTGGTAGAAAAAAGGGAAAACACTTTCTATTACCAAACTAAGCATACTGTCCAAACCATTGGGAGCAATGGATGAAATTCTTAATAATGAGAAACAGGTTGTATTATTACTAAAGGGCTATGTAAGTATTCAGTTGAGCCTACTTATAAATAAAAAAGAAGGTCCTCTTTCTTGCTCTCACCCTCTCTTCTCTCTGCTTTGCTTCTTGTTTCAAGGTTAACTTTTCAAAAGTGAATATAGTATTCACTTATTATTATTAAAGTATTAATAATGATTAAAGATACACAAAATTTGGATGTCACTGGTTTTTTTTGTTATATCGTTGTATTAGTGTTAAAGTTGAATTTGATTATCAGAATACCAACACATAGAAATACAATTGATAATGATAAGCATAAAGACAGTAAGATATATTTGATAGTTTTTGACTAATATTGTAGAGGATAACTGCATATATTTATCCACACACTCTGTTTTTTTTCTTTTAAATCTATTGATTTTATTCATGTTTACAGTTGAGACACTGCCAAAAGTACTTGATTGTTGAGGTTTTGTAGTTTTGCCAATGATTCATAAATCATAACCATCAATCTTTTGATAATGAGGACTTTGATTTTTCACGTTGAATGTTGTATAAAACTTTATACTTACTATTAGAGTTGTAACTATGTGATCTAAGTAGGTCACATAAAAAGTAACAATCACAACACATAATGTGACTATTTGTTCATAAATATATGTACATCAGTCATTCTATGATTGAAGATTTCTATATTCATTAGAATTATTTTTACATAGATTTTAAGATGTACAAGTAAATTAAATGTGGTAAGTGAGAAAGTGTTTTTGATTTATAAGTGGGTTTATTTAGTAAAACAATGAAATTCTCAATCCCTGAATCATCTGACATTGTTAACATTGTGAATCATTTGCATTAGAACTGAAATCTACTTAATTTTACACATTTTAAGCTATAAACATTTCATCATGATACATTTCATCATAATATCTGGGGGTAGAGATTTCTTTTTTACAAACTGAACATGCTGATTTACATTTCTAAGACATCTAGAACTTATATGACCACTGGAAAATGGCAAATGAATCAAGTTTAAAAGTCAGCCAGGTACTTATTAAACTATACTATAAAGAGTAGAATGTTTAGCGTAGTAATTGTATTTATAATCTTCAAATAATATTTTGGGGCCAAATAAATGGTTCAAAAGCTAGTTTATTTTAACTATCATATTTGTGTAATGTTACCTGAAATACATTCAGTGTGAAGTGAATCCAGTAATTGCCTTGGGAGATGTATGTTTTTGCTAAGCAATGATTTAGGAAGGCAACCAGTGTGGCAGAAGGGTATTCCTTTTCCTACTGTTTCCATTACTGACTGAAGGCACATATTCATGCAATATACACAGATGTATATTTGTGTGTATGTATATGCATATATATGTATATACACACACACATACACAAACACATACCTCTCATCTTCACCAGTGCAGATCAAAATGAAATGTGTTCATATTCCCCTATTGAATCATCAGGCTTTATGTTTAGTTATGCTCTTTTCCCTTTAAAATCTGTCTTTGACATAAATTTTCTTCCTTTAAATATTGTCAAAAATTGTGAAAATTGTGAACAAATTTCAATATAATCCAGCTTTTCTGCCCTCTTCAGCACTGTCCTGAATGTAATAATCTCTTAGATGGTGGAGTACTTTGTCTTGGCAAAGTTTTTCCTTGCTCTCCTTCAAATATTTTAAGGACAATTATAATTGTAGATCTCCTGCTCTGTAAGTGTGAAATTTCATTATTAAAGAATTTAATTAGCTGACTGTCAATCTTCTTCTGACTATTTCACTGATACGTGATATGATCACACACAGGTACATTGCTTCAGCTATGCTTCCACATTGCTTCAGCATATGACCAGGTGGTTCCCAACTCTTTAGCTCCAGGATCTCAATCTTGAGTTTCTGTCCTTTATATCTAATAATCTTTAGAATTTATTCAATTGGGTGTTGCAGGCACTCAAATCTTCACAATCTGCCCATGTCTTTTTCTCCTCCAGATGTGTTCTTCCTTTTTTTTCTTTTTTGTTAGTTTCTGCTTTATAACAAAGTGAATCAGTTATACATATACATATGTTCCCATATCTCTTCCTTCTTGCGTCTCCCTCCCTCCCACCCCTCTAGGTGGTCACAAAGCACCGAGTTGATCTCCCTGTGCTATGTGGTTGCTTCCCACTAGCTATCTATTTTATGTTTGGTAGTGTATATATGTCCATGCCACTCTCTGGCTTTGTCACAGCTTACCCTTCCCCCTCCCCATATCCTCAAGTCCATTCTCTAGTAGGTCTGTGTCTTTATTCCCATCTTACCCCTAGGTTCTTCATGACATTTCTTTTTTCTTAGATTCCATATATATGTGTTAGCATACGGTATTTGTCTTTCTTTGTCTGACTTACTTCACTCTGTATGACAGACTCTAGGTCCATCCACTTCACTACAAATAACTCAATTTCATTTCTTTTTATGGCTGAGTAATATTCCATTGTATATATGTGCCACATCTTCTTTATCCATTCATCCGATGATGGACACTTAGGTTGCTTCCATGTCCTGGCTATTGTAAATAGAGCTGCAATGAACATTTTGGTACGTGACTCTTTTTGAATTATGTTTTTCTCAGGGTATATGTCCAGTAGTGGGATTGCTGGGTCATATGGTAGTTCTATTTGTAGTTTTTTAAGGAACCTCCATACTGTTCTCCATAATGGCTGTACCAATTCACATTCCCACCAGCAGTACAAGAGTGTTCCCTTTTCTCCACACCCTCTCCAGCATTTATTGTTTCTAGAGTTTTTGATGATGGCCATTCTGACCAGTGTGAGATGATATCTCATTGTAGTTTTGATTTGCATTTCTCTAATGATTAATAATGTTGAGCATTCTTTCATGTGTTTGTTGGCAATCTGTATATCTTCTCTGGAGAAAGGTCTATTTAGGTCTTCTGCCCATTTTTGGATTGGGTTGTTTGTTTTTTTGTTATTGAGCTGCATGAGCTGTTCTTCCTTTTATTATTTCTAAATCAGTGAACAGAACTGCTTATCACTTAGCTGCCTAAATAGGAAGACTAAGTTTTAATCTTTACTTCTTTCTGTCCTTCATTATTCATATGCCATCAGGTTTTCAATGTCTTTTAACTCTATGCTGGAAATTAAAAAAAAAACAAAAAACCCATCTTATCTTCTCTATTCCTATTATCACTGTTACTGGATAAAGTATAGAAATAACCTCATATTTGTCTCCTTGACAATGTTTTTTTTTCTACACTGTGTTTAGAATGGTACTTTTAAAATGTAATCCTAATCATTGACCTTCTTAAAAATATTCCTATTTTTTCCCTTGTCTATAGAATATGTCCTATATTTCTCAACATATAAGGTGGTTCTGAGTCCTCAAGATCCTGAATTAGTCGCTCAAATATGTGATTTATAAAATTTCCTATAATAATGTTATCTCTGATTGTGAGCACTACCACTCACTGGCTTAGTTTAATGACTACTTAAACTCAGGTAAACTCAGCCACCTTAGGATTTAAGCATAGTCAACCAAGTATTTCAACTCTGTCAATTTAAAATATATATTTCTGAAAAAAGTTTTTGCAGCAAGAGAAAAAGGTACTTATTATATAGATTGACTTTTCACTTGCAATAGAGATACAAGTAAAATTTCTTTGTGATCTTTCATTCAGATTACGGTTTGTTTTTTCTATGAGAAAGTTGAAAACTCTTTGGATAGCCAGATGTATTAAGTGTGTATGGAGTTAAGTATAGATGTAAACTGTTTGTGAGTTTACTTATATTAAATAAATTTATACCAGTATATAAAGGTCCATCTTGCGCTTGGGAACAAATATTTGCTTTAGTAATCAAGCAATACATATTTACCTGTGTCTGCTTTAACGGTCAGCAGACTTTTTTTATTTTACCAAGTTGAAGGAAGCTTATATTTAGAGAAAGATAAGTTCTAGCGGGGGCAGTTAATAAAAACTGAAAATGCAGTATTTGAGCTGGTCTTTGAACTTTAGTGGGAATTGGACAACTAGGTATGGGGAAAATGCATTTTGTATTTTTATGAATGTGGGAAAAAATAACAGTAAGCCATTAAAAGATTATAATGAGGGCCAGACAGGTTGGCAAAGAGTTAGAAAACAATTGGCAAGAGTAAAGAAAGCTTTGATAAGTACAGACTCTTTATCTTGCTACTGAAAAATCTTTAAAACATGACAGCCTCCTATCTTCCACTTCTCTAGATATTGCGTGAACATACAAGGAGCCTTACTCCTTCTAGACCTTTGCTGTTTCATTTCTTCCTCTGAAATGCTTTCTCTCCTCTTTGTCCTTCAATACCAGCTATACTACAAGCCACATATTCTTTCATCATTAAGTACACACTGACTTTTGCGGCAGTCACTGTGCTGAGCAAGGGCATATGTAAGTTATGAAGAGGTAAGTGCTATGTCAAGTCCTTATAATCAATTATAATATGTACTCAAAAACATGTTAAAAGGATTGTGATGAGAGAATTCTGTTCTCAAGTAACTTATCTCATATAATAAAAAATAAGCAGGGCTTTCCTGGTGGCGCAGTGGTTGAGAGTCCGCCTGCCAATGCAGGGGACATGGGTTCGTGCCCCAGTCCGGGAAGATCACACATGCCGTGGAGCGGCTGGGCCTGTGAGCCATGGCCACTGAGCCTGCGCGTCCGGAGCCTGTGCTCCACAATGGGAGAGGCCACAACAGTGAGAGGCCCATGTACCGCAAAAAAAAAAAAAAAAAAGCAGATCCATGAAATTTCTATGTAAGGTGATATTATTATCTCAAACACTGCCTCTTCTGTGACATCTTCCTGATATCCAAATCAGATGTGTTGCATGTAGCACCCATATATCTTTATACCATAGATTCTGCCAGCAGTAGAACTGGTCAAACCTTTACCTTATCCCTCTCTGTTAGGCAAAGAGTATACCTATTTATCTTTCTATCCTCTGTGAATTTAAGAAAAGGCCATACACATAAAATATGTTCAGTATTATGTTGGTTAAAAAAAACCTGAAGGATGTGTTCAGCGGTGTCAAATAATGTTGAAAGGTTGTGGAGACTGAGAATGTAGACAAGACCATTGGAATTAGAGTGGGCATTGGTGACCTTAGAAATATTAGTTTCAATACAATGGGGGACACATAGATCACAAAGAACTAAAGCAAAGTACAATCCATTCTGCTATAATCCACCTCATGCATTCCTAAAAATCACTAAACATAGGCAAAACAGAGCAATACATTCTGTAGCACTTAAAGAGAAAATGGAGATCGGATCATAACACTCTAAAACTCTGTCAATGAGACATTAAAACAAAACAAAGGAAGTAAAGAACTGCAGGAAACTAATAAAAACTGTAGCACAGTTTTAAACCTATTAAATAGGCCAGAAATATATAAGCTATACTACAATATATAAATATATCAATAAATATATTACATATACTACAATAAAGATGGCAGTTAGCCTTGAAAATGATCTGAAATTTGTTTGCGGATGTGGTCATAGGAAGGGTTGTAGCAGCTTGAGTGTAATAGTGGAGTGATGAAGAAAGTTTATCTGAAATGGGACAGAAGGTTGTAACAGTATACAAGGTTGGGTGTGCTCATAAGGTACATGGTGGACGGAGGTACCTGTAGACATTTGCAGTGAGTACATGTGTGTGTGTTGTGTATTGCTCCGTGGCTAGGTTCAGCTTGGTGAAGTTTTCCATGTTCATACAGAGTTTCTCCTGGACAAAGTCACCATATATTTAAGCAAACACAAAACCTGCGTTTTGCTCAAATTGTTCCTTAAAATATCAATCTTGTTGGAAAACACTGTCATTTTTAAAATAAGCATTATAACAGAACCAACTGTAGGTGGTGAGAAAGTATATGATGACTTTGGCAGTGAATGGAAGGAATGAGAGCGAGTGTTGCAAAGTGTCAAGAGAATGAGAAAGTTAGCATTTAAAACCAGATGAGACCAAATTAAGTATATGCGTCAAGAGAATGAGAAAGTTAGCATTTAAAACCAGATGAGACTAAATTAAGAAGTATATGATTGATAAGGTCTTAAAATAACCTATCCAGGGGAATTTGTATTCTGTCAAAAATGAAAACTTTAATTGTACAAAACAAGTTCTAGAGATTGCATGTAAAAGAGAGGAAAAAACATGTTTGAAGACTCATCAGTATTCTTTCCGGGCCCCTACAATCCCATTCTGACTTGGCACCCTGCTATACCTGCAAGTAAGACTATTCCTGTAATAGAAAATTGCCTATATTAAAAATATTAAAAACTTTTTCAAAACTTTCTTTTAATTCTCTTGATAGGAATGTTTCTTTCCTTTTTTTTCTTTCTCACCCTGTGTCAAAAGGTGCTAAATATTGACAAGTTTAGAATTTCTCGCTATATTCAGTTTTCATCTGACTGCTTTCAGATCTGTTTGGGCAAGAAAAATGTGTTATCCTTCCCACATCGAAGGTTCTGTTTATTTCTGTTTTAACAAAGATAACACATTTAATCTAAATGGGTAAAATATAAGTGGAATTTCAGATATTGTTTTTTGGAAGAATTGAGAATCATTGAGTCTTCTGGAATAGTTGCCTTTTTAACCAAGGCCAATGCAGGGAACATTCCTTTTTAGCTCCCCGTAGGAACTTATTTATCTGGAACTAAATAGCACAGGAAAGAGAAGCAGAATGATATTAACAAAACTTATTTCCCTAATTTGACTGAATCATTTCTCAAGAACATATTTTGAGTTTTAGAGAAGATAAAGGGAGATCAGATCTCTACTTTAAGCTAATGGGGTAATTTGTTCCTGTCATAAAAATACCTCTTTAACTAAAGTTACTCATACACAGCTACAGCATAGTATTCTGTGAGGAAAGCAATAATCTTATTGAGGAAAATTATGAAAACTGGCAGATTTAATTCAAGAAAATAAAGATACAGGAATCAAATAAATTTTAATTTCGTAGAACAAGGGACTCCCAGCATGCCTATGTATCCTCAGGTCTCACATGAAACCCAAAATGACATCTCTGTTGTACTTAAACTCCAGCACTGTATCCCTAGTGTCTTCAGTTAGGGGAAATTCTCTGACCCTGTCTGATTTTCCATACTTTGCTTGAGATTCTTTTTCCAGGAAAGCCAGTGAAATTTACCTCTAGTTTAGTTTCTAAAACTTCACTAAGAAGCCCTCATTCATTGATTCATTTATTCATGAAAGCTATTGGCTTTTTCCCTTTTATAGCAATAATCAGGCATTTATACTCTGTTCTTTTTCATTTGAATATTTCAGTTTAGGAATATATATATGCCAGAAGATATAGTGGCATGTTTATGTATATGTATGATACGTATTACATATAAAGGTTTATATGTATATAAATTTTTTAAAAACTCTGTAACTAGAAAATATGAAAAATGAGATCATGAAACCCAGTGATTCTTAAGCTTAGTTATACAAAGGCAAACTTCTGCTCTTATAAAATTTAACAGAGCTTTAACCAGGCACATTTGCATACCCAAATGCCTTGGTAATATAATTCAGCCACAACTATAGTTATTAGAAATGAACTAGGGCATATGCTTATCAGAATATGTTAAATTCTTTTATACCAATAGTTTCAGCAAAAGCTTAATTTCAGATTACTGTAAATTGCATATAGAATGTATCTGGTGGTGTATTACAGTAATGACAGAATAAGAGAAATATGCAAACAAACATTTCTCACAAACTGAAAGGCACCACAGGTGATCAGTACTCTTTTCAGTTGAAATATATTTTTACAGAGAACATAAATTTTTCATTGTTTCTTTAAAACTTCATGCTATTTTATAGACAAACAATCAAATTTCCAGTGCTGGGGAATTGTTACTAATTCAAGTAATAATACCATTTTCAATATTTTTTTAATATAAAGCTGGAATTAGGGTTTATTATATATCACTAGATGACAGAAGGGAACTCATCTCAGATATTAGACCTACATCACAAAAAAGCTACAATAATTTTATATATTTCAAATTTGAGAAACGGTGCATAACGTCTACTTCTGAGTTCCATATAATGAAAGTTAGCAAGTTAGATTATGAAAATAACTGCTGATAGTTACCCTCAAGATGGTTGTTTCTTGTCTCTCAAACAGTTAAGATTTTCTCTATTTCACATAATAATCCTCTTTTAGAAATCTCATCTCTAATACTCTTATATGAATAGAAAACGTTAGGTCAGTTTATGTCATTATCTATATTATATTTATACTGGATTTCTCATGAATCCAGTTGTTTTCTGTGGTGTACTAAGCATTTTTATGAACTCCCAAGTAGGAATGAAAAAAACTGGAGTTATTTGAGGCTGGAAAAATGTTTGAGTTGAGTGGAACCTGAAACATAATCTGCAAACCACGGTTCCTCTTCATTTTATGTATATTTTAAGGGAAATTTAATTCAGATGTTTCTGATGAATGTGCACTTAGCTCATCAAACTTGTTGTGCAAGAGATATTTGATTTCCAGGAAGACTTTTTCTTTGCAAGACATTTTCCTCTGTACAAGGAAGTCTCGTTTTGCCTTCATTAGATGCTATGCAAAAGTGGAGACACTTCTGTTGCTCCTTCTCTCTCTCTTTTTTTTAATGTATCTGAGTTCATACTTTTGTTTAATGAGAACTTTTAAACCAACCATGTCTCTTGTGTTATTATAAAAGCAGTAAAGAAAATAACTGATATACTAGAGGTGACTTAATCAAACTCCACAAATTAGAAAAATAATTTGTGACTTTATATTACATTGAACCATACAATCTTTGACTGCAAAATGGCTAACATATGTTAGAAGCAGTAATGGAAAGAAATTGAACCAAAAGTCAAAGTGTCTGGTTTCTAACCTCAATTTCACCACACACTTTCTAGGTGATTTTAGAAGAATCATATTGTTTATCTTTATCTGTAAAATTAGGGTGTTAGATAAAATGATTTCCCCAGATACAATTCTTAAAGGTCTGTCAAATTTCTGAATTCAGTATACATTTTATCAATAGTATCAAAAATATTTTATGCATAATTTTTATTGTATATAAAATAGATATATTTTATGTATATAAAATATAGCCATGTCTCTAAATGTCACCAAAAAAGAAAAAATCAGCTTTACCTCAAGTAACAATCTTAATTCACTTAAATAAGTTTATAGCAAAATACATCTTGGTCAAAATTCAACTAACTAAAGTCTCACAAAAATATTTTCTTTGATTTTTTTTTTTCCTGTTATCTACCTTTATGGAAAAGAAGCAAATGATATAACAGGGACTGAATTATCAGTTATTATTATTATTATTATTATTATTATTATTATTTGCGGTACGCGGGCCCCTCACTGTTGTGGCCTCTCCTGTTGCGGAGCACAGGCTCCGGACACGCAGGCTCAGTGGCCATGGCTCATGGGCCTAGCCACTCTGCGGCATGTGGGATCTTCGCAGACCAGGGCACGAACCCGTGTCCCCTGCATCGGCAGGCGGATTCTCAACCACTGCGCCACCAGGGAAGCCCTATCAGTTATTATTAACATTTTCCCAGATTAGATTATGGTGTTTACATGTAACCATCTATAGTTATTACATCAATGTGTTTTACATGAGAAGTAATATAAAAATATCCAAAAACACTGAAAACTTTGAGATTGTTTTATTAATTGTGATAGATTGTTTTCTGCTGCAGTAACAAACAACCTCCATATTTCAGTGGCTTGAAACAATCATAGGTCATTTCTTGCTCACATGACATGCCTTTTGTGAATTGTTTGGAGGCTACATTCCATGTCTTCTCTCAGGGATCCAAGCTGATGGATACCTTATCTCAAGGTATATTTCACAATCATGACATCTGTGGGAGGGACATGACAAGACACTAACTTGTTCTCAAACTTTTACAGAAGGTGACACATGATTTCTGCTCTCAAATTAGTGACCAGTGAGAGTTATCTAGTTACATGAATTTCAAAACTATGAGGAAGCACAAGTCTAGTATGTACCTAGGAAGCAAATGAGGAATAGATGGTAGACAGTATTAATGACTTGCACAGTTACACACACACAAATGGAAAGTGATATTTAGAGTAGCAGACTAGTTAAGAAAAGAAAGTTGATTGACTAATCCTTAGATCTTTGAAATCAAGAAGGGAAATATTTTTCTAACTGAAATAAATTTAAAAATTATGTAACTACATATTCCCTAGCCTTAATTTATTTAAAATGTTAATTTTAGTTAATACATTTGAAATATAAAATTTTATTATTACCCTTAGTGCTAAAAATTACTTTTTTCATAATTCTATAAAATCCTTCGTTTTTTCACTTAATAGTGACATCTATGGGTTTAGAAAAATTTACCACAATTTTAAGTAATCATTAATATGCCATTTAGTTTATACATATCTTATATACTTTTTATACATATCATATGTACTCTGTACCAACAGTTAATAAAAGTTATCCCCAATCTTTGCCCCCCCCAAAAAAGCAGTTTATTTGTATTGCCTCTACTCATATATCTTAAAAATATTTGTTTATTAGGATTCTAGATATATCAATTTAAGACATGTCCTATTCAATTCTTCCTTTGATAGAAGAATTGCTAACTCAAGTAACTCTTTATCTCTCCCTCAAGCCTTTCCAATACACCTAGTGCTCAATTTTCAGTCCCTGTCCTGTTTAATTATTATATCTAAAAATTAATAATGTTTGTATTGTTTAGACTATTTTAAATAAACTGCTTCCTGAAGAGTTAAGTAGTATAATTTTTTTTGGGCGGGGGGGGGTATGCGGGCCTCTCACTGTTGTGGCCTCTCCTGTTGCGGAGCGCTGGCTCTGGGCGCGCAGGCTTAGCGGCTATGGCTCACGAGCCCAGCCACTCCGCGGCATGTGGGATCCTCCCGGACCAGGGAACGAACCCGTGTCCCCTGCATCGGCAGGCGGACTCTCAACCACTACGCCACCAGGGAAGCCCTAAGTAGGATAATTTTATTAATTTTTGATCATATTTTTCTTTTTGCACAGTTTATTAAGTCTCAGTTTAGGTAGCTAACAGTGGATTATCCAGAAGTTATCAGATTCTCAGAACACTGAGCATTTTATTTTATTTTATTTTATTTTACATCTTTATTGGAGTATAATTGCTTTACAATGGTGTGTTAGTTTCTGCTTTATAACAAAGTGAATCAGTTATACATATAATGTTCCCATATCTCTTCCCTCTTGCATCTCCCTCCCTCCCACCCTCCCTATCCTACCCCTCTAGGTGGTCACAAAGCACCGAGTTGATCTCCCTGTGCTATGCGGCTGCTTCCCACTAGCTATCTATTTTATGTTTGGTAGTGAATATATGTCCATGCCACTCTCTGGCTTTGTCACAGCTTACCCTCCCCCCTCCCCATATCCTCAAGTTCATTCTCTAGTAGGTCTGTGTCTTTATTCCCGTCTTACCCCTAGGTTCTTCATGACATTTCTTTTTTCTTAGATTCCATATATATGTGTTAGCATACGGTATTTGTCTTTCTTTCTGACTTACTTCACTCTGTATGACAGACTCTAGGTCCATCCACCTCATTACAAATAGCTCAATTTCATTTCTTTTTATGGCTGAGTAATATTCCATTGTATATATGTGCCACATCTTCTTTATCCATTCATCCGATGATGGACACTTAGGTTGTTTCCATCTCCTGGCTATTGTAAGTAGAGCTGCAATGAACATTTTGGTACATGAATCTTTTAGAATTATGGTTTTCTCAGGGTATATGTCCAGTAGTGGGATTGCTGGGTCATATGGTAGTTCTATTTGTAGTTTTTTAAGGAACCTCCATACTGTTCTCCATAATGGCTGTACCAATTCACATTCCCACCAGCAGTGCAAGAGTATTCCCTTTTCTCCACACCCTCTCCAGCACTTATTGTTTCTAGACTCTTTGATGATAGCCATTCTGACAGGTGTGAGATGATATCTCATTGTAGTTTTGATTTGCATTTCTCTAATGATTAATGATGTTGAGCATTCTTTCATGTGTTTGTTGGCAGTCTGTATATCTTCTTTGGAGAAATGTCTATTTAGGTCTTCTGCCCGTTGTTGGATTGGGTTTTTTGGTTTTATTTATTATTGAGTTGCATGAGCTGCTTGTAAATTTTGGAGATTAATCCTTTGTCAGTTGCTTCATTTGCAAATATTTTCTCCCATTGTGAGGGTTGTCTTTTGGTCTTGCTTATGGTTTCCTTTGCTGTGCAAAAGCTTTGCAGTTTCATTAGGTCCCATTTGTTTATTTTTAATTCCATTTCTCTAGGAGGTGGGTCAAAAAGGATCTTGCTGTGATTTATGTCATAGAGTGTTCTGCCTATGTTTTCCTCTAAGAGTTTGATAGTTTCTGACCTTACATTTAGGTCTTTAATCCATTTTGAGCTTATTTTTGTGTATGATGTTAGGGAGTGATCTAATCTCATAGTTTTACATGTACCTGTCCAGTTTTCCCAACACCACTTATTGAAGAGGCTGCCCTTTCTCCACTGTACATTCCTGCCTCCTTTATCAAAGATAAGGTGACCATATGTACGTGGGTTGATCTCTGGGCTTTCTATCCTGTTCCATTAATCTGTCTTTCTGTTTTTGTGCCAGTACCATACTGTCTTGATTACTGTAGCTTTGTAGTATAGTCTGAAGTCAGGGAGCCTGATTCCTCCACCTCCGTTTTTCATTCTCAAGATTGCTTTGGCTATTCGGGGTCTTTTGTGTTTCCATACAAATTGTGAAATTTTTTATTCTAGTTCTGTGAAAAATGCCAGTGGTAGTTTGATAGGGCTTGCATTGAATCTGTAGATTGCTTTGGGTAGTAGAGTCATTTTCACAATGTTGATACTTCTGATCCAAGAACGTGGTATATCTCTCCATCTATTTGTATCATCTTTAATTTCTTTTATCAGTGTCTTATAATTTTCTGCATACAGGTCTTTTGTCTCCTTAGGTAGGTTTATTTCTAGATATTTTATTCTTTTTGTTGCAGTGGTAAATGGGAGTGTTTTCTTGATTTCACTTTCATATTTTTCATCATTAGTGTACAGGAATGCCAGAGATTTCTGTGCATTAATTTTGTATCCTGCTACTTTACCAAATTCATTGATTAGCTCTAGTAGTTTTCTGGTAGCCTCTTTAGGATTCTCTATGTATAGTATCATGTCATCTGCAAACAGTGACAGCTTCACTTCTTCTTTCCCAATTTGTATTCCTTTTATTTCCTTTTCTTCTCTGATTACTGTAGCTAAAACTTCCAAAACTATGTTGAATAAGAGTGGTGAGAATGGGCAACCTTGTCTTGTTCCTGATCTTAGTAGAAATGCTTTCAGTTTTTCACCATTGAGGACGATGTTGGCTGTGGGTTTATCATATATGGCCTTTATTATGTTGTGGAAAGTTCCCTCTATGCCTACTTTATGCAGGGTTTTTATCATACATGGGTGTTGAATTTTGTTGAAAGCTTTCTCTGCATCTATTGAGATGATCATATGGTTTTTCTCCTTCAATTTTTTAATATGGTGTATCACATTGATTGATTTGCGTATATTGAAGAATCCTTGCATTCCTGGAATAAACCCCACTTGATCATGGTGTATGATCCTTTTAATGTGCTGTTGGATTCTGTTTGCTAGTATTTTGTTGAAGATTTTTGCATCTATGTTCATCAGTGATATTGGCCTGTAGTTTTCTTTCTTTCTGACATCCTTGTCTGGTTTTGGTATCAGGGTGATGGTGGCCTCGTAGAATGAATTTGGGAGTGTTCCTCCCTCTGCTATATTTTGGAAGAGTTTGAGAAGGATAGGGGTTAACTCTTCTCTAAATGTTTGCTAGAATTTGCCTGTGAAGCCATCTGGTCCTGGGCTTTTGTTTATTGGAAGATTTTTAATCATATTTTCAATTTCAGTGCTTGTGATTGGTTTGTTCATATTTTCTATTTCTTCTTGATTCAGTCTTGGCAGGTTGTGCATTTCTGAGAATTTGTCCATTTCTTCTAGGTTGTCCATTTTATTGTCATATAGTTGCTTGTATTAATCTCTCATGATCTTTTGTATTTCTGCAGTGTCTGTTGTCACTTCTCCTTTGTCATTTCTAATTCTATTGATTTGAGTCTTCTCCCTTTTTTTCTTGATGAGTCTGGCTAATGGTTTATCAATTTTATTTATCTTCTCAAAGAACCAGCTTTTAGTTTTATTGATCTTTGCTATCGTTTCCTTCATTTCTTTTTCATTTATTTCTGATCTGATTTTTATGATTTCTTTCCTTCTGCTAACTTTGG
This sequence comes from Aethalodelphis obliquidens, assembly GCF_003676395.1. NCBI lineage: Eukaryota > Metazoa > Chordata > Mammalia > Artiodactyla > Delphinidae > Aethalodelphis > Aethalodelphis obliquidens. Next base: position 41,201,359 of record NW_020837945.1, on the reverse strand, counting down.
GGGTTTTTTGTCCTTCTTTCTCTAATTGCTTTAGGTGCAAGGTTAGGTTGTTTATTTGAGATGTTTCCTGTTTCTTAAGGTAGGATTGTATTGCTATAAACTTCCCTCTTAGAAATGCTTTTGCTGCATCCCATAGGTTTTGCGTCATCGTGTCTCCATTGTCATTTGTTTCCAGGTATATTTTTATTTCCTCTTTGATTTCTTTGGTGATCACTTCGTTATTAAGTGGTGTATTGTTTAGCCTCCATGTGTTTGTATTTTTTACAGATATTTTCCTGTAATTGATATCTAGTCTCATAGCATTGTGGTTGGAAAGGATACTTGATACAATTTCAATTTTTTTTTATATTTACCAAGGCTTGATTTGTGACCCAAGATATGATCTATCCTGGAGAATGTTTCATGAGCACTTGAGAAAAATGTGTATTCTGTTGTTTTTGGATGGAATGTCCTATAAATATCAATTAAGTCCATCTTGTTTAATGTGTCATTTAAAGTTTGTGTTTCCTTATTTATTTTCATTTTGGATGATCTGTCCATGGGTGAAAGTGGTTTGTTAAATTCCCCTACTATGAATGTGTTTTTTCGATTTCCCTTTTTATGGCTGTTAGTATTTGCCTTATTTATTGAGGTGCTCCTATGTTGGGTGCATAAATATTTACAATTGTTATATCTTCTTCTTGGATCGATCCCTTGATCATTATGTAGTGTCCTTCTTTGTTTCTTATAATAGTCTTTATTTTAAAGTCTATTTTGTCTGATATGAGAATTGCTACTCCAGCTTTCTTTTGGTTTCCATTTGCATGGAATATCTTTTTCCATCCCCTTACTTTCAGTCTGTATGTGTCTCTAGGTCTGAAGTGGGTCTCTTGTAGACAGCATATATATGGGTCTTGTTTTTGTATCCATTCAGCCAGTCTTTGTCTTTTGGTGGGAGCATTTAATCCATTTACATTTAAGGTAATTATTGATATGTATGTTCCTATTCCCATTTTCTTAATTGTTTTGGGTTTGTTATTGTAGGTCTTTTCCTTCTCTTGTGTTTCTTGCCTCGAGAAGTTCGTTTAGCATTTGTTGTAAAGCTGGTTTGGTGGTGCTGAACTCTCTCAGCTTTTGCTTGTCTGTAAAGGTTTTAATTTCTCCATCAAATCTGAATGAGATCCTTGCTGGGTAGAGTAATCTTGGTTGTAGGTTTTTCTGCTTAATCACTTTAAATATGTCCTGCCACTCCCTCTGGCTTGCAGAGTTTCTGCTGAAAGATCAGCTGTTAACCTTATGGGGATTCCCTTGTGTGTTATTTGTTGTTTTTCCCTTGCTGCTTTTAATATGTTTTCTTTGTATGTAATTTTTGACAGTTTGATTAATATGTGTCTTGGCATGTTTCTCCTTGGATTTATCCTGTATGGGACTCTCTGTGCTTCCTGGACTTGATTGACTCTTTCCTTTCCCATATTAGGGAAGTTTTCAACTATAATCTCTTCAAATATATGCTCAGTTCCCTTTTATTCCTCTTCTTCTTCTGGGACCCCTATAATTCAAATGTTGGTGCATATAATGTTGTCCCAGAGGTCTCTGAGACTGTCCTCAATTCTGTTCATTCCTTTTTCTTTATTCTGCTCTGTAGTAGTTTTTTCCACTATTTTATCTTCCAGGTCACTTTCTGTTCTTCTGCCTCAGTTATTCTGCTATTGATCCCATCTAGAGTATTTTTAATTTCATTTATTGTGCTGTTCATCATTGCTTGTTTCATCTTTAGTTCTTCTAGATTCTTGCTAAATGTTTCTTGCATTTTCTCTATTCGATATCCAAGATTTTGGATCATGTTTACTATCATTATTCTGAATTCTTTTTCAGGTAGACTGCCTATTTCCTCTTCATTTGTTAGGTCTGGTGTGTTTTTATCTTGCTCCTTCATCTGCTGTGTGTTTTTCTGTCTTCACACTTTGCTTATCTTACTGTGTTTGGGGTCTCCTTTTTGCAGGCTGCAGGTCCGTAGTTCCCTTTGTTTTTGGTGTCTGTCCCCAGTGGCTAAAGTTGGTTCAGTGGGTTGTGTAGGCTTCCTGGTGGAGGGGACTAGTGCCTGTGTTCTGGTGGATGAGGCTGGATCTTGTCTTTCTGGTGGGCAGGTCCACGTCTGGTAGTGTGTTTTGGGGTTTCTGTGGCCTTACTATGATTTTAGGCAGCCTCTCTGCTAATGGGTGGGGTTGTGTTCCTGTCTTGCTAGTTGTTTGGCATATGGTGTCCAGTACTGTAGCTTACTGGTCGTTGAGTGAAGCTGGGTGCTGGTGTTGAGATGGAGATCTGTCAGAGATTTTCGCCGTTTGATACTATGTGGAGCTGGGAGGTCTCTTGTGGACCAGTGTCCTGAAGTTGGCTCTCCAACCTCAGAGGCACAGCACTGACTCCTGGCTGTAGCACCAAGAGCCTTTCATCCACACTGCTCAGAATAAAAGGGAGAAAAAGAAGAAAGAAAGAGAGAGAGAGAGAGAAAGAAAGAAAGAAAGAAAGAAAGAAAGAAAGAAAGAAAGAAAGAAAGAAAGAAAGAAAGAAGGGAGGGAGGGAGGGAGGGAGGAAGGAAGGAAAGAAAGAAAGGTAGGAAGGAAGAAAGGAAGGAAGGAAGGAGAAAGGAAGAAGGAAGGAAGAAGGAAGGAGGAAAGAAGATAAAATAAAGTAAGATAAAATAAAATTATTAAAATAAAAAATAATTATTAAGTAAAAAAATTTTTTTAAAGAAAAAAACAATGGACAGGCAGAACGCTAGAACAAATGGTAAAAGCAAAGCTATACAGACAAAATCACACACAGAAGCATACACATACATACTCACAAAGAGAAAAAGAGGAAGAAAAAAAAAAAAAAATATATATATATATATATATTGCTGCTCCCAAAGTCCACCTCCTCAATTTGGGATGATTCGTTGTCTATTCAGGTATTCCACAGATGCAGGGTACATCAAGTTGATTGTGGAGATTTAATCCGCTGCTCCTGAGGCTGCTGGGAGAGATTTCCCTTTCTCTTCTTTGTTCGCACAGCTCCCGGGGCTCAGCTTTGGATTTGGCCCTGCCTCCGCCTGAGGGCGTCTGTTCTTCGCTCAGACAGGACGCAGTTAAAGGAGCAGCTGCTTCAGGGACTTTGGCTCACTCAGGCGGGGGGCGGGGAGGGGTGCAGATGCGGGGCGAGCCTGCGGTGTCAGAGGCTGGCGTGACATTGCACCAGCCTGAGGCGCGCCATGCGTTCTCCCGGGGAAGATGTCCCTGGATCCCGGGACCCTGGCAGTGTCGGGCTGCACAGGCTCCCCGGAAGGGAGGTGTGGATAGTGACCTGTGCTCGCACACAGGCTTCTTGGTGGCGGCAGCAGCATCCTTAGCATCTCAGGTCCGTCTCTGGAGTCTGCGCTGTTAGCTGCGGCTTGCGCCCGTCTCTGGAGCTCCTTTAAGCAGCGCTCTTAATCCCCTCTCCTCGTGCACCAGGAAACAAAGAGGGACAAAAAAGTCTCTTGCCTCTTCGGCAGGTCCAGACTTTTCCCCGGATTCCCTCCCGGCTAGCCGTGGCGCACAAACCCCTTCAGGCTGTGTTCACGCCGCCAGTCCTCTCCCTACGATCCTACCAACCGAAGCCCGAGCCTCAGCTCCCAGCCCTGCCCGTCCCGGTGTGTGAGCAGACAAGCCTCTCAGGCTGGTGAGTGCCGGTCGATCCTCTGTGCGGGAATCTCTCAGCTTTGCCCTCCGCACCCCTGTTGCTGTGCTCCCCTCCGCGGCTTCGAAGCTTCCCTCCCCCCCTGCCACCCGCAGTCTCCACCCGCAAATGGGCTTTCTAGTGTGTGGAAACCTTTCCTCCTTCACAGCTCCCTCCCACTGGTGCAGGTCCCGTTCCTATCTTTTTGTCTCTGTTTTTTCTTTTTTCTTTTGCCCTACCCAGGTACGTGGGGGAGTTTCTTGCCTTTTGGAGGTCTGAGGTCTTCTCCCAGCATTCAGTAGGTGTTCTGTAGGAGTTGTTCCACATGTAAATGTATTTCTTGTGTATCTGTGTGGAGGAAGGTGATCTCTGCGTCTTATTCTTCCACCATCTTCCTGATTCCCACACTAAGCATTTTAAATGAGCTCTTGCAGTCTGTTAAATTTTTTTTGAAAGATGTAAGTGGTATCTATTAATTTGGTTTTTCTGTTTGTTTGCTTGTTTGTAGAGTGGAAGAGGATCTTGGATCAATGGCATATGGACCAGTAGTATAAGAAAGACATATTACTTCAAAGGTATTCCTTCATGCATATTATAATGCTTCCTCTTCTGTGCTACCACAATGATATATATTCATACGCCATTTATTGAGTTGAAATTAGAGCTTCTGTACTAGATTGAAAACGCCTTTTATACAGGGAGCATGACTTACACATCTCATAATTCTAGAACTTAACCGAAAATTGGTTGAAATTTAATTTTTACTGAGCATGAAGGATGTGCCAAGCACTTCATAAAGTACTTTAATATAGTTCATGTATGTGTGTATATATAATAATCTAACATGATCATATTTTATTATAGAATTTTTACACATGAAGAATACAACAGGTAGTAGGGATTGTAGAAAGTTTCTGGGAAGGATCCAAGGCACCAAGAACATAGAACATGGTTACTTCTAGTCAACCACAGAAGGTTCTGGAAGAAAGGAAATATATCAAAAGTGAGGATTGTTAAAAGGGCAAAGCAGCTACATAATCACTGGATAATTTCTTATAAAAAATGTCAAAGTGACAGTAACAGTGGAATGACTCTAATGACCCCAAATTATTTAATGTTAATTGACTCCTCCTGTTATTGATATTTCGCTCTGCTCTTCTTTCCTTTTGTGTAGCTACTTATCAAAATACTGATGTTATTCCTATTACCTTTTTAACCTAGCCAAGAAAATAAATATGTATTTTTTACTTAAAGATAATCAGAGTGTGTCTAATAGAAATGGGAGAACACACCCATAAAAAAATTCAGTGCATTGCACTTAGATTTTCCTTTCTGGTATTTCTGTTTTGTTTTTCATGAGAGTCAGCTTTTGGAGGCAAACAATGGTTTCAGGCTAATATTTACAGTCCTTTAATTTAGTAAACTAAGAGCTTAGCATAATGATAAAAAGAAGCTAGAGAAGCACATAGAAAGATGGATGCAGGGCTAATGTATTTTGATCCTTATTTTCTTCTGGATGAAATATTTTTATATTTTCTATAGTAGGGATTATGACAGCATGTGATTCCACTGTATTTACATCTGTACAATTCCCATTTCTAATAGAGTCTTTTTTTATATATATAGTTAAACTTTGATATGTTTTATTTTCCTGTATAGCTCTTTGATATGGTCTGCTCCCTAAGTTTTCTTATGTATATTCTCCTATATTTAAAATATGTTTCTGCTCACCTCAAGCTCATTGGGAATTCTAGACTCATTTTCCCAAAGGAAAAGAAGCATCACCTCTCTGAAACATCCTATTCAGCTTCTCTCAACAGCAAATTAATGAGCTTTCTTCTAAGACATCACTTAGAACACTGATGAAAATGCTAAATAGCTTGTATTGTTGATGCTGGATGCATTATAAAATAAATTCTGCAAGGTTGGATTTCTGTCATCTTTGAGCTCATCACTGTGACTCTTAGGCTGATACTTAATTGACTTTATTAGGTGGAAACAGGTACATCTGTTTATTACATAACACAATTGTGGTCTTATCTTAGATCACTGTAACTGTTTCCAGGACAATGTCAAAGTTACGAATATTTCTCAAGTCATTTATTTTAAGATTTTCAAAATATAACCAATAAGAGGCAAAATTATTACTTACATAAATTCAATATTTTTGATTAAACTTAAAACATATTTTGATAGGTTTTAAAGGAACCAGAGAAACCTGTAGACCCAAATCATAAGTGAGCTAAGGGGAATCTATCATGATTTATTCATAATAATTTTTCAGATTTCTCCAGTTGGTATTATAGATTAAATGTTTGTATTCCCCCAAAATTCATATGTGGAAGCCCTAACCCCAAATTTGATCATTTTAGGAGGTAGGGTCTTTGAGAGGTAATTAGTTTTAGATGAACTCATGAGTGGAGCCCTATGATGTGATTAGTGTTTTGTTTTGTTTTGTTTTTTTGCGGTACACGGGCCTTTCACTATTGTGGCCTCTCCTGTTGTGGAGCACAGGCTCCGGACTTGCAGGCTCAGTGGCCATGGCTCACTGGCCTAGCTGCTCCGTGGCATGTGGGATCTTCCCGGACTGGGGCACGAACCCATGTCCCCTGCATCGGCAGGCAGTCTCTCAACCACTGCGCCACCAGGGAAGCCCGTGATTAGTGTTTTTATAGGAAGAAGAGACACCAGAATGTCCTCTCTTCACCATATGAAAATACAATGAGAAGGCGCTGTCTGCAAGCTAGGAAAAGAATCCTCACTGGAGTACTGAATTGGCCAGCATGTTGATCTTGGACTTTTTATTCTCCAGAACTGTAAGAAATACATCCTGTTATTTAAGTCATCTAATCTATGATTTTTTTTTTTGACAGCCCAAATGGACTAATACAGTTGAAAGACTATTTTATGATTCAGTCATAGGTTGAAAGAAATATGAAAAGAAATACATGGCCTTAATGAATGAAACCTTTACAAGTGCCTCTGACTTGAATGAAAATTCAAGTAACATGGCATAGTGAAAAGAGCCCTGATCAAGGAGTTAGTGGACTTGATATCTGATAACTTTTTCTGCCACTAGCAAGTTAAGTGATCTTGTAATGAACACTTAATTGATCCTTACCTTAATTTCCTTACTTTTAAAATAAAGTAGTTGGAGGAAATCATTTTGAAGATTCTTTTTAGTACATAAATCTTACATTTCAGAAGATTAAAAGTAGGGCACTTAATTGTATGTATTTATATACATACACACATCTACACATATTTAAATGTATATGTGTTTGATAGGTATACAGTAGAATGCATAATGTCTGGCTTTCTCCTCTTTAAATAAAAAATACGAAGATCAATAGTAAGAGGAGATATGTATTTTATGTGATAAGAATATGAAATGCATTTCACAATGGATTTATGGGCTTCCCTAGTGGCGCAGTGGTTGAGAGTCTGCCTGCCGATGCAGGGGACGCGGATTCGTGCCCCAGCCCGGGAAGATCCCACATGCCATGGAGCGGCTGGGCCCATGAGCCGTGGCTGCTGAGCCTGCGCATCTGGAGCTTGTGCTCTGCAACGAGAGAGGCCACAACAGTGAGAGGCCCATGTACCACAAAAAATAAATAAATAAATAAAAATAATTAAGAATTTATATGATTAACAAATGGCATAAATTCAAATAAAGAAATTAAGTAAATCTTCAGACACACCAGCATGGACATATTGATGGTGGTAGATTTTTGGAGAGATGGGCATGAGAAGGAGGACACAACACTACAGTATCACATTTTCCAAAAATGATTGATTATTATAATCTCACTTTAGATTGAATATCTTTTATTTTTTACCTGACTTAAAGATCTCTTGTTATAAGACCTTACAACTACCTTTTCCTCACAAAATATATACCTATTTCATGAGTCTGTAAACTGGAAAATAATTTTTAATAAACATGTATCTGTTCATCTCAACTTTGGGGTATGGCTGTAGCATTTTGAGACACATCTCATGCTATGGCATGGCTGAAAGCATATTTTCCTCATTCATGCCAGTCTTCAGGGTAATCACTACAGTTATTTTTTTAATTTTAGCATTTACATTTTTAGCAACCTAGCCTCCTTATCTGCCCCCCAAATCTAAGCTCATAGTTTTGAATGGTAGAAAAAATAGGCTCTTTCATTTTTAAAAATTCTTTTAAATCCATTTGCCAGTTTTGAGAGAGAGAGGAAGGAAAAAAGAAGGAAGGAAGGGAGGGAGGGAGGAAGGAAGGAAAAAAGAAAGAAAGAAGGTCAGGTACTAGAAATAGAATATCTAATGGATATGGAGGATGAATATCACTGACAGGGATAGGCTGGGACAAGACTGGTTCTTCATACCACAGAAACCATGATACCAGCTTACTCACCAAACTGGTTATGATTGTGAATTTAATGAAGAAAAAATTTCTGAGAAGTCATGCTATGTAAATATGGTTTTTATTTCAACTTTTGTCTATAGCCCTGTTTTTTGTGTGAAATGTATTTCCTCACTGAACGCTTTTCCACATTTGCCACACATAACCACCCCCCTCCCGTCCTGGAACCTGTGTGTAATTTTCTTTTATAAACTTTGACAGAAAAATTGGAGACTTTTTACCAATTAGATAATAAAAATAACTTCCCCTATTTCTCTCTATTACTCAGGGAAATCTCAGTTGTGCTGTTTCCTTATTTCCTCAAGTTATATATGATCATAATATATGCTCATTAATTCAGACACACTGAACATTTATTTTATTTACAGGTTTTGCTCCTTGGTATTCTCAGGAGATGTACATCTCAATTTTATGAGTGACTTGGGGGTAAGTAGTTATGCAGTCATGCTCCAGCCTGCTTCGGTGTCACACATTCATAATGTTGAACACTCAGCCTACAACCCACAGCAACACATCACAGTCACAATTCCAATCACACAATGTCCTATTGCAGTATTTCATGTCATACCTCTGAGACAGGCAATTTCTGATTAGCCCCTGGATTTCCCCTGCTTTTAATGTCTGGGCCCATTTGGCCGCTGACCTAGTATAAATGGGGATGGCGAGTATGTCTTTGGTCTTCTGTAGCTGCAGAGGGCTCAGAGCAGACATAAAACAGGCCTACAGCCCTACAACATCTGAACAGTGTTTCCTGTCTGTAGTTCTCATTTTTACACTTGGCATGAGCTGCAATGACCTTTACCCTATTCTTTAAAGGGATGCCTTTTATGAAGGTTAAGAGTGACTTGGCCCCCATGCTAACAAAATCCTAGGCTCCCACTGTACTCCAACTGTGCCATATGTGCATGGTGCTGTGAATGCTGATTTAGTGGTATGGGCAACAGTCCACCAGAAGCGAGCACATTGAGATCACCACAATTATGTGACTTGAAGATATTTGTGTACCCCACTGATCATTACCAGAGTTATGAATTTTAGGCTTTGGGCTGCACTTATCTGTCAACTCGGCAGCATTTTGACCACATGAATTAATGATAGCACAGAAAGTACATTCTACAGCTACTTGTAACTACTCTTTTAAAGTTGAACATGGAACTTGTACTGAAAATAGAGTCTCAACCACTTACATCAGGGTAGAGCTATACATATTTACTGTATCCTGTTCTATATACAGTTTTGACTCCACATGTATCGCCACGCATGCAGGATCATTTGACCTAAAAATTAAATGTCAAATGGTATGTTTCTGCAGTTTATTACTTAGGAATTCCATCCATGAAATGGTGAAAAAAACAAACATTTCCCTTTGTTTTCCATTAATATGACAGTTTGGGCACTCCTGCAAACTTTTGTAAGACAAAATCTTTAAGAAATAAATGTAATGTACAGTAAGTGAAGAATTCTCACTTTTGCAAAGCTATAGTGTATTGTTTTACTATGCAAACTCTTTATTGAGGTTGTTGGGATATTTGATTATTATAAACTTCTTTGATTCTATACTAAATACAAGTCAGTGAAAGAGATATAACTTTTCTCACCTTATACATTTATCTTGACTTTTGATTATTTTGAAGATTTTAATTTTAATTAAATCATGCCATCTCAGAAGATGGCATGATTTAATTAAATTTTAATCATGCCATTGTAATCATGCCATCTATTTTAATCATGCCATCTCAGAAAGAATAGAGACCTTGTTACTTTCTATGATAACTGTAAATCTATTATAGACCTTTTTAAAAATATTGTTTTTGTCTGCTTTATCATTTTTTAATCTTTCAAGCAAAGCCCTTGAAATAATAATAGAAATAACTCTTGAGTTCATGAGTCCACCATGGCCAAAAGCATCTATCTGTAGTAAATGTGTGATCATAGCACAACACTATGTCTCTTCTGTTTATCCCTCCTACTGACACTTTTTGGGCTCATTTAATTAGTAGCCACATACAATCATGAACACTGGAAGAGATAGAGTTGAGGGTGCAGCTTCATTGTTTCTGATATACTATGTCAAAAACAAAATCCCAACACCCAAATATCATTGTGGTCAAAAAACAAAGAGTTAAGTAATTTTTATTCCTAAATTCAGATTTCTGAAATTTACTTACGTGAACATTTGAGACAAGAAATAAATATGGAATCCAGAGATTGTACTCCTTGGTACTTACCCAAAGAATTTTAAAATGTACGTCCACACAAAACCCTGCACTCCTATGTTTACAGCAGCTTTATTCATAATTGCCATAACTTGTAAGCAACCAACGTGTCTTTCAATAGGTTAATGGATAAATAACCTGTGGTCCATTCACACAGTGGAATACTAATCAGTGCTAAGAAGAAATGAGCTATCAAGCCAGGAAATGATATGGAGGAAAATTAAATACCAAGTGAAAGAAGCCAGTCTGAAAAGGCTACATACTGTATAATTCTAACTATATGGCATTCAGGAAAAGGCAAAACTATAGAGACAGTAAAAAGATCAGCAGTTGCCAGAGGCTGAGGGGGGTGAGGAGATGGAGAGAGCACAGGGGATTTTTAGGTCAGTGAAAATACTATATATGATATGTCATCGTACATTTGTCCAAATCCATAAAATGTACATCACGGAGAGAGAACCCTAATGTAAAGTATGAACTTCAGGTAGTTATTATGTGCCAGTGTAGATTCATCAGTTGTAGCAAATGGATCACTCTGGTGGAGGATGTTAATAATGGGGGAGGCTGTACATGTGTCAGGGTGGGGAGTTTATAGAAAATCTCTGTACCTTCCTCTCAATTCTGCTGTGAATCTAAAAATGCTCTTTAAAATCAAGTATTTAATAAACAGTACAAAAGAGTAAAAGTTGGTAACTTGATGTTAAAGATATATTACCCCAGTATTCAAATTTGTTTTTGAGCTAGGCTGTGAGCAGCTAGAGAGCAGCTCTGTATTTTGTTTGTTTCCCTATTTCCAGTGTCTAATTAATAAAGTGTCTGACACAAAGAAGTTACTCAATATATATTTGTTAAACTGAATTAAACAGATTAAGAAAAGTAACTGCTGTTAACTCTAAAATGAAGGAAAAAATACAACTGTATTTCTTTTCTGGGTAAGACCTTGTCTTGAAAATCTTTCTCAAATAACTTTTATCTTTTCTTTTACATTTACATATTCCCCTTACAGTTTTTCTTCCCTTAGAAATATAGTTCATGTAAATCGGTACATGCATTCTTCTTTGTCCAGAATAAATTATCAATAGCCATAAAAACCTAATTTTTATTTTACTATCTGAAGAGATCATTCTTACTTTTTCTTAAACAACATATGTTCTCTACATAGAAAATGTGTGTGTGTGTGTGTGTGTGTGTGTATGTGTATGTGTATGTGTGAGACCTGAGGTATAATGACCGAAAAAGAAGATTTAATTAGTACTTTATCTCATTTTGTCATTAAAATATGAGAGATTTTACATTATGATACCAACGAATAAAAAATGTTCCCTCTCCTTTTGATTTGCTTATAATCTAATGGTGGACAAATCCAAATTAAAAATGACTTAGAATCTATATGTAGCAATGTTTTTAAAAGCTTACACTAACTGCATAAATACAGAGAGGCATTAAAGAGATTCTGGCAGTGAAAATCCAAAACTGAATTAGTCTGCACTATTGGAAAAAACTAACTCTCCTTCAGCTATCAACTTCAACATTTTAAGTTTCAGCATATAGATTCTGTAGGCACTTTGCTACCTACAGAAAACCCAGAGAAGAAGATGGAAAACAGTTTAATCAGTATGCTCTATAAACTCTTTGCTCACCTAATTGAAGGGAGGGCAAAAATAACATAGGGCATTTCATTTCACTGACAGCAAGTCTTGGATACATATAACCTGCTTGCCTTTTTAAAGTAGAGCATCCTATACTGTCTCCCGTGGATGATATTTTCAGGGGCTGTATAAATAATCTCTCTAAATCCTTAACCCCAACTAAACTGTGAGAATGAAGGAGAAAACACGTGTTGCTTTCTGAATTCTTTAAAAGAATAGTGATACATACATTCATGATTTTGTAATTAGAAGCCCTATGCATTGTTTCTCATTATATGGCATATCCCTTTCAACTTGCATAATTTTACATTTCCTTTATGAGCATATCTTATTAGGGAAGCAGGGGCAGTGGAAGGGCTTCCCATGACACCTTGCTCCAATGAGATTATGACTGATTAATGAGTAGAATTTTTTTCTATCTATAATAGCTTATTATAGGAAAAGTGTGTGTTACTGAATGACGTTGGGTAAGGTGCTGCCACCTCAGTAATTCAATGCCATAAGGCATGAAAAAGGTGATCATCACATTTTTTTCCACAAATATAAAATGATGGGATATAGAAGACATTACTTATAAGCCATTAGTAATGCTGTAGTAAATTTCTAATGTTTCTTTTATCTGGCTTCATTTGACCATTAGCAATGTGCCACCAGTGTATTTTTTTTAACAACTTTATTGGAATATAGTTGCTTTACAAAGTTGTGTTAGTTTCTGCTGTATAACAAAGTGAATCAGCTATATTTATACATATATCCCCATATCTACTCCCTCTTGCGTCTTGCTCCAATGCTCCCTATCTCACCCCTCTAGATGATCACAAAGCACTGAGCTGTTCTCCTTGTGCTATGCAGCTGCTTCCCGCTAGCTATCTATTTTACATTTGCTAGTGTATATATGTCAATGCTACACTCTCACTTCGTCCCAAATTACCCTTCCCCCTCCCTGTGTCCTCAAGTCCATTCTCTACATCTCCATCTTTATTCCTGTCCTGCCCCTAGGTTCATCAGAACCATTTTTTTTTCTTTTTGGATTCCATATATATGTGTTAGCATACGGTATTTGTTTTTCTCTTTCTGACATACTTCACTCCATATGACAGACTCTAGGTCCATCCACCTCACTACAAATAAATCAGTTTTGTTTCATTTTATGGTGGAGTAATATTCCATTGTATATATGTGCCACATCTTCTTTATCCATTCATCTGTCGATGGACACTTAGGTTGCTTCCATGTCCTGGCTATTGTAAATAGTGCTGCAGTGAACATTGTGGTACATGACTCTTTTGGAATTATGGTTTTCTCAGGGTATATGGCCAGTAGTGGCATTTGTGGTTCTATTTTTAGTTATTTTAAGGAACCTCCATACTATTCTCCATAGTGGCTATGTCAATTTATATTCCCACCAACAGTGCAAGAGGGCTCCCTTTTCTCCACAGCCTCTCCAGCATTTATTTTGTAGATTTTTTGATGATGGCCATTCTGACCGGTGTGAGGTGATATCTCATTGTAGTTTTGATTTGCATTTCTCTAATGATTAATGATGTTGAGCATCCTTTCATGTGTTTGTTGGTAATCTGTGTATCTTCTTTGAAGAAATGTCGACTTAGGTCTTCTGCCCATTTTTGGATTGGGTTGTTTGTCTTTTTGATATTGAGCTGCATGAGCTGCTTATAAATTGTGCAGCATATGTGAAGCATCAGTTGCTTCTTTTGAAAATATTTTCTCCCATTCTGAGGGTTGTCTTTTCATCTTGCTTATGGTTTCCTTTGCTGTGCAAAAGCTTTTAAGTTTCATTAGGTCCCATCTGTTTATTTTTGTTTTTATTTCCATTCCTCTACGAGGTGGGTCAAAAAGGATCTTGCTGTGATTTATGTCATAGAGTGTTCTGCCTATGGTTTCCTCTAAAAGTTTAATAGTGTCTGGCCTTACTTTTAGGTCTTTAATCCATTTTGAGTTTATTTTTGTGTTTATTTTTGTGATGGGGTTAGGAAGTGTTCTGATTTCATTCTTTTACATGTAGCTGTCCAGTTATCCCAGCACCACTTATTGAAGAGGCTGTCTTGATTCCATTGTATATTCTTGACTCCTTTATCAAAGATAAGGTGACCATATGTGCATGGGTTTATCTCTGGGCTTTCTATTCTGTTCCATTGATCTATATTTCTGTTTTTGTGCCAGTACCATACTGTCTTGATTACTATAGCTTTGTAATATAGTCTGAAGTCTGGGAGCCTGATTCCTCCAGCTCCGTTTTTCTTTCTCAAGATTGCTTTGGGTGTTTGGAGTCTTTTGTGTCTCCATACAAACTGTGAAATTTGTTGTTCTACTTCTGTGAAAAGTGCCATTGGTATTTCGATAGGGATTGCATTGAATCTGTAGATTGCTTTGGGTAGTAGAGTCATTTTCACAATGTTGATTCTTCCAATCTAAGAACATGGTATAAGTCTCCATCTGTTTGTATCATCTTTAATTTCTTTCATCAGTGTCTGATAGTTTTCTGCATGCAGGTTTTTTTCTCCTTAGGTAGGTCTATCCGTAGGTACTTTATTCTTTTTGTTGCAGTGGTAACTGGGAGTGTTCCCTCAATTTCTCTTTCAGATTTTTTGTTGTTAGTATATAGGAGTGGAAGAGATTTCTGTGTATTAATTTTGTATCCTGCTACTTAACCAAATTCATTGGTTATCTCTAGTAGTTTTCTGGTAGCATCTTTAGGATTCTCTGTTTATTGTATCATGTCATCTGCAAACTGTGAGGTTTTACTTCTTTTCTGATTTGGATTCCTTCTATTTCTTTTTCTCCTCTGATTGTCATGGCTAAAACTTCCAAAACTATGTTGAATAATAGTGGTGAGGGTGGGCAACCTTGTCTTGTTCCTGATCTTAGAGGAAATAGTTCCAGTTTTTCACCATTGAGAACGATATTGGCTGTGGGTTTGTCATATATGGGCTTTATTATGTTGAGGTAAGTTCCCTCTATGACTACTTTCTGGAGAGTTTTTATCATAAATTGGTGTTGAATTTTGTCAAAAGCTTTTACTGCATCTGTTGAGATTATCATATGGTTTTTATCCTTCATTTGTTAATTTGTTGTATCACATTGATTAATTAGTGTATATTGAAGAATCCTTGCATTCCTGGCATAAACCCCACTTGATCATGGTGTATGATCCTTTTAATGTGCTGTTGGATTCTGTTGGCTAGTATTTTGTTGAGGATTTTTGCATCTACATTCATCAGTGATATTGGCCTCTAGTTTTCTTTTTTTGTGATGTCTTTGTCTAGTTTTGGTATCAGGGTGAGGATGGCTTCGTAGGATGAGTTTGGGGATGTTCCTCCCTCTGCTATTTTTTGGAAGGGTTTGAGAAGGATAAGTGTTAGCTCTTCTCTAATTGTTTGATAGAATTCCCTTGTGAAGCCGTCTGGTCCTGGACTTTTGTTTGTTGGAAGATTTTTAATTACACTTTCAATTTCAGTGCTTGTGATTGGTCTGTTTAAATTTTCTGTTTCTTCTTGGTTCAGTCTCAGAAGGTTGTGCTTTTCTAAGAATTTGTCCATTTCTTCTAGGTTGTCCATTTTATTGGCATATAGTTGCTTGTACTAATTTCTCAAGATCCTTTGTATTTCTGCAGTGTCAGTTGTCACTTCTTTTTCATTTCTAATTCTATTGATTTGAGTCTTCTCTCTTTTTTTCCTGATGAGTCTGGCTAGTGGATTGTCAATTTTGTTTATCTTCTCAAAGAACCAGCTTTTAGGTTTATTGATCTTTGTTATTGTTTCCTTCATTTCTTTTTCATTTCTATCTGATTTGATCTTTATGATTTCTTTCCTTCTGCTAACTTTGTTTTTTTTTTTGTTGTTCTTCTCTCTCTAATTGCCTTAGGTGTAAGGTTAGGTTGTTTATTTGAGATGTTTCTTATTTTTGAGGTAGGATTGTATTGCTATAAACTTCCCTCTTAGAACTGCTTTTGCTGCATCCCATAGGTTTTGGGTCATCATGTTTTCATTGTCATTTGTTTCCAGGCATTTTTTGATTTTGTCTTTGATTTGTTCAGTGATCTCTTAGTTATTTAGTAGTGTATTGTTTAGCCTCCATGTATTTGTATTTTTTACAGTTTTTTCCTATAATTCATATCTAGTCTCATAGTATTGTGGTTGGAACAAATAGTTGATACGATTTCAATTTTCTTAAATTTACCATGGCTTGATTTGTGACCCATGATATGATCTCTCCTGGAGAATGTTCCATGAGCACTTGAGAAGAAAGTGTATTCTGTTGTTTTTGGATGGAATATCCTATAAATATCAATTAAGTCCATCTTGTTGAATGTTTCATTTGAAGCTTGTGTTTCCATATTTATTTTCATTTTGGATGATATGTCCTTTGGTGAAAGTGGAGTGTTAAAGTCCCCTACTATTATTGTGTTACTGTTGATTTCCCTTTGTAAGGCTGTTAGCATTTGCCTTATGTATTGAGGTGCTCCTGTGTAGGGTGCATATATATTTATAATTGTTATATCTTTTTCTTGGATTGATCCTTTGATCATTATGTAATGTCCTTCTTTGTCTCTTGTAATAGTCTTTATTTTAAAGTCTATTTTTTGTGATGTGAGAATTGCTACTCCAGCTTTCTTTTGATTTCCATTTGCATGGAATATCTTTTTCCATCCCCTCACTTTCAGTCTGTATGTGTCCCTAGGTCTGAAGTGGGTCTCTTGTAGACCACATATGTATGGGTCTTGTTTATGTATCCATTCAGCCAGTCTATGTCTTTTGGTTGGGCATTTACTCCATTTACATTTAAGGTAATTGTCAATATGTATGTTCCTATTACCATTTTCTTAATTGTTTTGGGTTTGTGTCTGTAGGTATTTTCCTTCTATTGTGTTTCCTGCCTAGAGAAGTTCCTTTAGCATTTTTTTTAAAGCTGGTTTGTGAATTCTCTTAACTTTTGCTTGTCTGTAAAGGTTTTAATTTCTCCATCGAATCTGAATGAGATCCTTTCTGGGTACAGTAATCTTAGTTGTAGGTTTTTCACTTTCATCACTTTAAATATGTCCTGTCATTCCCTTCTGGCTTGTAGAGTTTCTGCTGAAAGATGAGTTCTTAACCTTATGGGGATTCCCTTGTATATAATTTGTTGCTTTTTTCTTGCTGCTTTTAATATTTTTCTTTGTATTTAATTTTTGATAGTTTGATTAATATGTGTTGGCATGTTATTCCTTGGATTTATCCTGTATGGGACCCTCTTAGCTTCGTGGACTTGATTATTTCCTTACCCATATTAGGGAAGTTTTCAACTATAATCTCTTCAAATATTTTCTCAGTCCCTCTCTTTTTCTCTTCTTCTTCTGGAACCCCTATAATTCGAATTTTGGTGCATTTAATGTTGTCCCAGAAGTCTCTGAGACTGTCCTCAGTTCTTTTCATCTTTTTTCTTTATTCTGCTCTGCAGTAGTTATTTCCACTATTTTATCTTCCAGGTCACTTATCTGTCCTTCTGTCTCAGTTATTCTGCTATTGATTCCTTCTAGAGAATTTTTAATTTCATTTATTGTGTTGTTCATCATTGTTTGTTTGCTCTTTAGTTCTGGGTCCTTGTTAAACGTTTCTTGTATTTTCTCCGTTCTATTTCCAATATTTGGGATCATATTTACTATCATTACTCTGAATTCTTTTTCAAGTAGACTGCCTATTTCCTCTTCATTTATTTTGTCTTGTGGGTTTTTACCTTGCTCCTTCATATGCTGCTGCATATTTCTCTGTCTTCTCATTTTGTTTAATTACTGTGTTTGGGGCCTCCTTTTCACAGGCTGTAGGTTCATAGTTCCCATTGTTTTTGGTGTCTGCCCCCAGTGGGTGAGGTTAGTTCAGTGGCTTGTGTCACCTTCCTGGTGGAGATGACTGATGCCTGTGTTCTAGTGGATAGGGCTGGCTTTTGTCTCTCCGGTGGGCAGGGCTACGTCTGGTGGTGTGTTTTGTGGTGTCTGTGGACTTAATATGATTTTATGCAAGCTCTCTGCTAATGAGTGGGTTTGTGTTCCTGTCTTACTAGTTGTTTGCCATGGGGCGTCCAGCACTGGAGCTTGCTGGCCATTGCCACCAATGTATTTAATACATTTATATTCAAGAACCTCACCTGAATTGGCACCATTTTACATCATTATCCTCAAACCAAAAGAATCATGCAGCTCATGGAATATGCCCCAAAGTGGTTAGGAGGAGAAGTTTGGGCCATAAGGCTTATTTTCTTTCGTATTCCTCAAAATTATGTGACTTTTGGCAAATAAGCCCTCCTTTGGCAATTAAATAACACTGAAAAGTCAGAGGGTATTATTTGTATCCTACTGTACTCTTTACCTTCCATTTTTCCTTGTTACTTTAAGAAATTGAATCAACCTTTTCAATTGGTAATAGGAAGCGTTTCAGGACTGTTGACCAAATATTAATATAACCAATGATCAAGAGCTGTATTGCCTTTCTATAATCTTGGTCCAGACTCAATATGAGTTAATCTTTGATAATAATAGTAAAGCTTAACCAAGTCCTGGGATTTAGAAGGGATGAAAAGACTGGAATTTCCCTATGCTATTGTGATATTGCGATGCCAACAATCTGGGAAGGTATGCTTCATAGTTTGATTTGACATTGTAAAATGCTTTGAGACATTTTTCTTACAGCCTTATGGCATTTGGTTTCAGTTGTACCTCATGTAATATTCACCAGAGTTGCAAAACATAAGTAGTCATTGTTTCCTCTTTAGCCACCAAATCTGCTGGAATAGTCTTACCTTCTCTTATGAACCAAAGGATTTTTCATAACTGACATATCTGGGCTCTGAGAAATGGGAGAATACTAATATAATAGTACCAGTGACAGAGAGCTGTAAATTAAAGTGTGAAGTTAATTTGGATGTGCCTCAGATAATTACTTAGGGGTTGTTTTAACTGTTTTCTGTATTCCAGCTGGTCTGGCCAGTCTAGAATTCTGGAAATGTGACTTAATTCCATCCCACCAAGAGTTTTGTTTTTCTACCTTGTGATAAGAAATGGAAGCTTCTCCATGAAAACTACATCTCTAAGGCATGTTTACAAGGCAGATTTAAATTGAGCGCAATATCAACTTTGTACTTACTGTAGTTTTTAAGATTCTAGAAGTACCTCCTTAACTAAGAACCTTAACAAAAATAATGTAGATAACTCCATTGACCATTGATATAGCACAACCATACTTGATGTCTTTGATTTACTAATATTAATGAATATTGCTGCTTTTATAGTAAGGTATTGAACAGAGAGTTCTGAATATATGAACATCTTGATTCTTTGGCTCATATACAATCAAGACCATCTGATTCATGCAGACTATTAACAAAACAAGAAATATAATGGCAATGTGCAATTATGAATTCCTATAAATAATTAATAAATGCCAAAACAAGCAAAAATATTATTGTTATCCTCTATAATTGTTATAGATGATTTCTTAAAGGAGAATATGTGGTATTAGCAAAGTGTATAGCATAGATTACTTGTGTACTATGCTAATAAAGCTTAAGTTGATATAAGTACTTTTAAGAGCAATTTGGACTAGTTATAATAACCTGAAATATAATCTCACTTTTTACTCAGGATTCACATGTAGAAATCTACTCAGAGGAAATGAATTTGATTTGTTATAAAAGCAATCTATAATTGCAAAAGCACGGAAACAAACAAAATAACCAACAATAGAATGGTTGATTGAATTTTGTAACATCCACAGGAGTTCCACAGGAGGCAGTATTATGCAGCACTAAAAATTCATGTTTTCAGAAGTTTTAGGATGAGAAAATGCTCCTGCTTAATTAAGTTAAAAAATTCAAACATAAAACTACCTTTGGAGTCTGACCTGCAGTCTATAAAATATATCTATACCAGTATCATCTACATGGCAGCTGAGGTGACCCTGTCATTTAATATATAAATTAAATTGTTTGAGTCCCTTAACCACAAAGTTCAGTTCTCTCCAAGATACTTTTGGCTTCCCAGGGATTTAAGTCTTAATATTCTTCTAGCTGTTTCTCCTTTTAATGTATTGTCATAAAGAAATTAATAGTATTTGTCTATTTCCCTTTGATCCAGTAATATTTTAATAATATTTATTTTTATTTGTGATACTGATCATTTATATTTTCCCTTTTTTCTTAATTATATCTGTTTGATGTTTATCAAGTCTATAATTTTTTTCAATGAATGAGTATTTTTTCATTTTTTATTTCATTGATTTATACTCCTATTTTATTACTTTCTTTATATTTGCTGTTTTTTATTTCTTGCTCTTCTTCTTTAGCATTTCCTAATTATCAATTTAAATTAATGACGTTAAAAGCCTTTCTTCTTTTCGAATATAAGCAATTAAAGTATAAATTTCCCACTATGCACTGTGTTAGCTGTGTTCCATAAGTATGCTCTATTTTCATTACTGTTCAATCTTATATATTTTTGAGCTTTTGTTACATAATTTTCTTGGACCCATGATGATTTAGAAGTGTTTTAGTTAATTTCCAAGTATTGGCATATTTTATAGATATCTTTTTGTTCTTAACATAATTTAATTTAGATATAATCAGAATATATTTTATAAGATTTTAAACTTTTGAAGTTTATTGAGACATTTTATGATACACCATATGGTCTATCATCTTTCTACTTGTTTTGTATTTTTTTTTTTTTTTTTTTTTGCAGTACGCGGGCCTCTCACTGTTGTGGCCTCTCCCGTTGTGGAGCACAGGCTCCAGACGCACAGGCTCAGCAGTCATGGCTCACGGGCCCAGCCGCTCCACGGCATGTGGGATCTTCCCGGACCGGGGCACGAACCCATATCCCCTGCATTGGCAGGCGGACTCTCAACCACTGTGCCACCAGGGAAGCCCAATTGTTTTGTATTTTTTATGGGCAGTTGAATATTTTTTTCTGCTAGTGATAGGTGTGACATTCTGTAATTACTAATTAGGTCAAGTTTGCTCGTGGTGTTTGTGGTAGACATGGAAATGGGCTGTCCAGGTCCCCTATTGAGGAAGAACTTGCTGGGAATGCAATCAACAGAGAATAATTAGATTTCAGCTCCTTCAGTTCTGTCTCAGCTGCAAGAGTTGCCTCACCAGAGGTCACATCTTTTCCTGGGAAAGTTCACAAGCAGTAACTAAGAGAGGTGTGGGTATAAAAGCACTGCTGGTTCAGCCTGATGTGGGAAACTCTGACAAGAAATACTTTCTCCAGAGCTCCTCACTGGGTTAGCCTGAGAATTTGTCAGACCTATGTCACAGTTTGACTTCTATTCTTACTCAATTCTGTTTCCTTCTTCTTCCAAATGCTGTCTTGCACCCCAAACTCTTGCTCAGGGTTTGCTTTGGGAGATCCAAACTGAGAGTGTTGTTTATATCCTTTCTGATTTTTTTGTCTACTATTTTTATCAACTATTGAGAAGGGACTGTTAAAAATCTTTAGCTATGGTTGTAGATTTCTCCATTTCTCTCACTTTTATTCTGTCAGCATTTCTTCATGAATTTTGAAACTCTGTTATTAAGTCATACATATTTAGGATTATTGTGTCTTCCTGATGAATTGCCCCATTAATCATTATTAAATGTCCCTCTTTCTTTCTTATAATATTCTTTGGCTTGGAGTCTAACTTATCTGATATTAATACAGACAGAACATCTTTCTTCTGTATACAGTTTGTATGATAGATCTTTTTCCATCCCTTTAATTTTAACTTGTTCTTTTCTTTATGTTTAATGTCTGTTTGAGAAACAATAGAATTAGGTCTTGCTTTTTTTACCAACTCAGTAAATTATTTTCCTTTTGATTGAAGCGTAGTGTCCATCTACATTGAATGTAATTATTGATATGATTGGGTTTAAATCTATCATCTTGCTATTTATTTAATTTTTTTTTCTCCTGCATTTGTCCTCCCACTTGCTCTTTCTCTGATCTCTCTCTAGACAGTAGGATATTTTTAAGCATTCCATTTTATCAACTCTATTAGATTATTACCTAAGTTAAGAATTATTATCTTAATGGTGGCTTTAGTGCTTATAATATGCATCCATAACTTTTCATTGAAAATAAAAATCAACCTAGAAGTTGAGGGATCTCAGGATGAAATACAGATGGAGACAAAATAATCTAACTGCGTTGTAGGTGTATGCCATACCTCCACTAAAAAGGTTGGGGGCGGGGGGAATACTGACCTAAGTAATTCTGGAAAAGAGTGGAAATTGTAAGACTGAAGACAAAAGGAATTGTACATAAGAATTGTACTCTAAGTGGTAAACTTGTTTCTCACTGTGGTATAGGTTAACAATTCTGAAACCACTGTACATTTTACTAGGAATGAACAAATAAGTGAATGGATATGGCCAGTGGTAAGACCCAGGACTGTTGGAGAGGAAAGTAACAGATAAGCAAAGGGGAGAGACTAGAATGAACTATGCAGTACTGCATTAGAGGCAGAGATGTCAATATGAGCTTAATATAGATGCAGGTGAGTAGATAGAGAAATATAGATGCATGTATATGCAGCGTTAATATTCACAAAAATATTCTCCAGTTTTTTCTGCAGAGAGGGCCTATAACAATCATACACAGCAGCAATGAGTGCACCCAGTGCCCAGATACTGGTTTCTATCACAAGTCCTCAGTAAAAGGAACCAGACCTCCTTGGAGAAATAACCAATACTAGGAATAAGACAGGAAATGTACAAGATAAGCCTGGACCATGTTATAGTGCCAGAAAGTAAGAAAGTTCTGGAAAACAAAAAAATGGAGATTTGTCAAGGGATCATAGGGCCCAAGGGAAAGAACTCCCAATGAATAGATCTGAAAGATATGAATAACTAAATAATGTAGTACTGTGTTACAACCCAAGATATAAAATAAATATCCATGAGACTAAGATAATATAAATAAATTATTGAATAAATAAGTAAATAAAGTGAAGAGATACATCACCCCTCAAGAGAAGTTATTCACCCCTCAAAAAGATGGAATTGGATCTACCACCTTTAAGTATAGCAGCACTGAGTGAATTCCTTCCAAACAGTGCAGTATGAAAAGTGGTGGGAGAGAGGGCTTTACAGTAGAGAAACTTGGCAAACTTTACTTGAGCCAGGTGAAGGTTAGCACCATCAGGGATGTTATGTTAATAACATGTTTCTTTAATATGCTATGATGAAAATGCACTTCCCTCTTTTTGTCTTCCTCCTCAAGATCCATAACCTCAATCTAATCATGAGAAAAACATCGGATAAATCCCAATTGAGTAATACTCTACAAAACTCCTGATCAGTGCTCCTCAAAACTGTCAATGTCATCTAAAATAAGCAAAGTCTGAAAAATTGCCATAGGCCAGAGGAAGCTAAGGAGACATAATGAATATAAATGTAATGTAAAATTCTGGATAGGATCCTGAAACAGTAAAAGGACACTGGTGTAAAATAAATAAATAAATAAATAATAAAATAAAATAAAATCCAAATAATGCACAGCATTTAATTCATATCGATCTACCAGTATTGGTACCTTAGTTGTGATAAATGTACCATAGGAATGTAAGATGTTAATAATAGGAGAAACTTAGCATGGGGTATGAAGGAACTCTCTGTACTATATTATTATAAAATAAAAAGTTTCTTTTAAAAAATCTATTCAAGTTAATAGTTTACCACTTTAGTTCAAACATCACCTCCAACACTTCACACTTCACGTGACCCACTTTGCATATGTAGTAATTGTATGTGTAATATTGCATATTGTAAATATACTTACAGTAGTATAATTCCATTTATCAGTCCCATTGTGTTTGCTATTGTTAACATGTTTTCTACCTTTAAAGATGTTAGGAATCCCTTTTGACAATGTTAATTTGTTTATACATAGAGTTGTCTTTAAAGGAAATTACGGAGAAAAAAAATCATGTTTTATGTTACCATTCTTGTGCTCTTTAATACTTCCTCTATATCTGAAATATATCTTGTATAATTTCCTTTCAGTCTAAAGACCAATTTTTCACATTTTTTATACTATAGGTCAGCTGGTAACAAATTTTCAGTTTTTGTTTATCTGAAAATGCATTTTTTATCATCCTTTTTTGAAGGATATTTTTATTTGATATAAAATTCTAGGTGGCTGATTCTTTTATTTTTTCCATAATTTAAAGATGGCATTCTATTTTCTTTTGCCCTCCATTGTTTATAAAGAGAAGTCAGTCATAATTTGCTTCATTTCCTCCATATGTAAAGCTTCTATTTTCTCTGTTTTCTTCGTATTCTTTTTATGCTTGCATTTTAGCAGTTGGATTATTATGGGTCTAAGTGTAGTTCTCTTTATATTTATCTTGCCTGAGACTTACTAAGATTCTGTGATCTGAGAGGTGATGTTTTTCATTACACTTTGTAAATTGTCACGTAATATTTTGTCTGATATTTCTTTCTATCCCATTTTCTTATTCCAGTGCTCCAGTTACATGTATGTTACGCCATTAACATTGTCCCTTAGGCTTTGTTCATTTTTTTCCTCATTTTTTTCTCTGTTTCTTAAAATGGATTATTTCTATTCGTCTTTCTTTAAGTCCTCAGCCTTTTTCTTCTATAATCTCCAATATGCTGTTAAACATACCTAGTGACTTTTAAATTTCAGTTTCTTTCATTTTAGAATTTTGATTTGATTGTTTTTAATAGTTTCTAATTTTCTGCTAAAATCCCTATCTTTTGATTCATTAAGGCAAAAAAATTACATTAATTTGTTGACTACATTTTCTTTAATTCTTTGAATATATTTATATTAGCCCCCTTAAACTTTCTGTCCTTTAAATCCAACATCGGAACCATTTCAGGGTTAGTTTCTCTTGAATGATATTTTTTCTGAACACGAGTCACATTTTTGATTGTGTACTGGCTGTTGTGGAGATGTATTATAGAGACTCTAGATCCTGTTATTGTCTTTCTGAAGAATGTTAATTTTTCTAAAGAATGTTAATCTTTCTGAAGAATGTTAATTGTAATAATACAATTACTAGATGCTCATCTTGAAATTCTGTAGACTTATTTTTATGCTTTCTGAAGGTCAGTATGTAGGAATCCCAGCATTCCTCAAACCCTTCAAATTTGGTAGGTCTAAAACTCCAAAGTGTGCATCTTTTCAGATCTTGATTTTAGGCTTTGTTAAAGTAGACTTAGAGAAGACCTTACTCTTTGGTGAGGTCCTTTTTCATAATGTAGCATTTTTTATGTTTCCCTGTCCAATGCCTGAGGTCTTAATGAGGTGGTAATGACGTAGCTCCATCATTAAGAGACCTTTCCCTCACTCTCTCCTTAAGAACTTTAGTACAGCTCTTGTTAAATACTGCTTCAGCCACCATATTGTAATTGACAGTAGAAATGATACCTGGTTAATCTTTGTATTCCTCCAGGCTAACACAATACTTCATATAGAGTATGTAGCTCATAAGTGGTTATTGACTTTTAAAAAACAATTTTATTGGAGTATAGTTGATTTAAAATGTTGCGTTAGTTTCTGCTGTACAGCAAAATGAATCAGTTATACATATACATATATCCACTCTTTTTTAGATTCGTATCTCAGATAGGTCATTATAGAATGCTTGTTGAATTTTTTAAATTACTAAACTTTAATTTAGACTGTTTAATGAATATTTATTTGCTTAACTTTTTAAATGACCCCAGTCCCCCAACATCTGTCAGTTCTGCTCAACCTCTAGGAGCTTAATTCCACTTTCAATCCAGCAGAAACTGATTCCCGATAATCCAACCCTGCATATGTGCAAGCAAGCTCTCAGCCAAGGATGCGGGAAAGACATTTGT
Organism: Aethalodelphis obliquidens; assembly: GCF_003676395.1. Classification (NCBI taxonomy): domain Eukaryota; kingdom Metazoa; phylum Chordata; class Mammalia; order Artiodactyla; family Delphinidae; genus Aethalodelphis; species Aethalodelphis obliquidens. The sequence continues at coordinate 41,175,548 of NW_020837945.1, read as the reverse complement.
ACTTCTTCCTGCACAATTCCATCTCTAGCCACATCAGGTGTCCCAAGCTCTGATCTCATCTCAGCAGGACTTACCTGTCCTTCTTGGATTCCAGATTCTTGCACTACAAATAGAGAATTGTCCAGGGAAGACATGGGGCTTTTTTTGTGGGTTTCATTCTGTCAGACATCAGAGATGTGTCACTGTTGTCAGCACTTGCACAGTGACTAGCCCAGAGAAAGGGCTCAGTAATTATACTCTGAGTAAGTAAAGAAAGCAATTATCTCATGTATTTTGTCCAGTTTTATGACTTTTTGCTGTAAGATAGTTGATCCAGTACCAATTATTCCATAAAATCCAGGATTTTAAATCCTCTTAATAAAGTATTAATCTCAATCGCATCTCATCTCTTATGGCCATTCTCTTCTCTCCTTTACATTGACCCATAAATGAAATTCAGACTTTACTTGGATTTTCCAAAGATAAGACAAGATATTTGCATTTGTTATAGAATTTACTGAGTTTTAGGAAACAGAGAGAATTTTATAGCACACAAATGCAAACAATTTTAAATTACTTCTTAGGTAGTCTTGTGATTTAACACATTTTTGGTCACTCTGACTTTGCGAAATTCTGCCTGGTCATCTTCTGTTTAGTCTTCAGTCTCATCACATGTCTTCCTCCCAACTTCACTCTCTCTCCTTTTTTGACTCTCCCACTCCCAAACGTTTCGTCATCATTTTTTATGCATAGAAGTTTAGCTGTTAGTTTTATTTTGCTGTGTATTTTCACAGTACAGCCTCAGGGTTTCATTTTCCACATCAAAGGAGCTTAATTTCCTAAACAACATTCCCTCCTTATGAAGAACTTTGGTGCCAGTTGATAAAATAATTATATCTATAAATGCATATTTGCAGAGATTAAAAATATAAATATTCAAATATATTATGCAGTTATCAATTTGTCATTCATTCATTTGACAGGCATATATTTATTGATAGATTTCTATATTTCATGTGCTGAGGTTAGAAAAACTAAACATGTATAGTCCATCCTCCCTATGAAACTCCTCACTCAACTCTATAAGTCAAATTAACAGAATTTACCAAGTTTTGTGACTGATGTACACAACATGGTTTGCTATGGGAATATAGAGTAACTCAGACAGGAAGAAGGATTGTGATTCATTTTATAGTGTGCAAAATGATCTGAGTTCAAATGCTTTTCTCTCTGAAGCTTTCCTTGACCCTCAGACTACATAGCTATGGTATTTGATATCATCCCTCTCTATATTTTTCTTTGTGATTCTAATCCCACTAGTATATGTGCCTTTACCACCAGATGGTAAGTTCTGGAATGTTGGCTTTGTGTTCTCAGCATTTGCACAGTGTCTAGCACACAGCAAATGCTCAATAATTATACTTTGAATGAGTAAGTAAATGAATGAAAAGCCTTGCAATGTGTGCCTTTTGATGCTTAAAATGTAGATTTATTTAGCTATTTATTTTGGGTAAATGATTAATGTCTTCAAAATACAGCCTTTTATTTTTTTAACATGTTCATAATTGATTCTCCCAAGAATCAAACATATTTTCTTTGTTTCTCTTATTATTTGTGTAGATCAAATTATGGCCTTAATTTATATGTACCTTTTTGTAAAGAGATATGCATGCTTTTGTTTTCCATTTTTTGTTTGTACGATTTAAGGAAAATATTTCATTCTTTGTACAATTGTTTATTCTTTCTCAATAAGGGCAGTATTGTTAGGTCTTTGAGGATACTGCTCATTGATATATTCAGAAGATGGATTATGTGCTTCCTCAGTTGACTTAATGCCTGTGACTGCAGCAGCAGGAGAAAAAAACAAAAAGTATTTTTAGGTGTGTTAGAAAGAAGTGTCAAAGCACCTCAGGCTGAGCAGACAGTCCAAGATAACACTCTTGCCTGATGTTAAAGACAATCTGTTCTTGCCTTCTCTCCACTCAGATTAGAGCTCACGCACCCCTACGTTTCAACTTGAGAAAACTCAACACTGATAGACTCATACTTAGATAAGTAAATAAGGTGATTCTGTAAATTATTTTTGAAAGTTATGATAGTGAGGGTGCATTGCCTGCTTCAGTAACAAATGAATGTTTGTTCAAAACCTGTTTAGGGAACTGTGTATCTTGAAAGATTTATAATGATATAGAATTGTCAGCAGGAAGAAACACCAGGGCTCATTATTTAGTTCCCCAATTTCTAGGCAGGACTGGATCCAAGCCTACTCCAGCATATGGATAGCCTTAGGGGAAAAAGACTTCTCAAATCATTTCCGTACTTAGTTTAGTGCCTTGAAATGTGTTGTCTAAAGAACACACTACAGGAAGTCACAAGATCTGACTTCTATTTTTAACAGTTATCTGCTCCATGGCATCATGCTTACAAAACCTACTTGTGTTTGTTTTTTATCTGTAATATAAGAGTGGTTAGGCTACAGGTTTTTGAAAAATTTCCCTGAATAAACAAAGGTGAGTTTGAAAGAATGTTATCACTTTCAACATTTGTGAAAAATAACCCTGGAAGTTATAAACAACAAATAGAAGATGCTTTTAATATTTGTATATCATGAAAATTCATTGATTTCATTTTCTCTATGTTGATATTCAAAGGTCTTTTTATTTTGTAAAATTATGAATTTTAAGGTTGAAAAGTAATTTTTGAAGTGTAAATAATATTCTTCTTTCTTCTATGAGGGGGTTCATTATACGTCTCGGCATTTAGAAGGAGAAATACCTTGAAACTTTTAGAAGAAAGAGAATAAGAAAATACAAATTATATTGGTATCTAACTCACCCAGGAATAGAAGGACAGGTTTTCTTCATGAAAACAAAATTAGCCCTTTTAATTATTAAGGTAATATTTAGTATCCTAAAATCCTCAGTGCTGACCTTGGATTTTAAAAATTCAGTTCAGCACTATATACTGTTGCTCTATGGAGCTGTGTTTCTTGTTCATAGAGTACTGTGAGATGCTTGTTACAGATGATATTACTACCATCTCCACCTTTCTGAGTCAAAAAACCTCTGAGAGTGGACTTGGGGAGCTGCATTTGTCACAGACATCTCAGGTAGTACAATTGCAGTACCACTGCAGTTGGTCCAGGTACCACATTTGGAAAATACTGTATTTGGATGATATTAGTAAGAAAAAGATGTTAGTCTTCTGCAGCTACAGTAGAAAACATATAAAATACAATGATAACATTCAAGGAACCGTCATCCTGAGAGCTCTTATACTGCTTTGCCCTTCTATGATATATCATCCCTGACATGTTTATTTAATAATTATGTTTCTTTACTTTATATTTGGTTATATCAATCCAGCTGCCACTTACGCTCATTTCTTCTCCTCTTCAAAACATGGAGGCTTAGAAAAGGAGGTCCCTTCAGAAGAATGTAAATCTTTAGGAATGATCTTTGTGGTATTGTTCAAGAAAGACCACAAATTTTCCCTTCCTCTCCTTCATCCATGCTCATTGTAGGGCCCTCCCACTCTGAGTCTGGGCATGCGTATGTGACTTGTGTTAGCCAGTGGGACTGTAGCAAATATGACACAAGCAGGGACTTGAACAGTACATATCTCCTTGCTGCTATTGGAATCCTATGACCACCATGTGGAATGCCTGAGATAGCCAACTGTAGAATGAGAGACATGCGGCCCCGTGACCCCAGCTACCCCATATCCATAGCTTCCACGTGCTACAATGTGAATGGGCCCATCTAATGTCATCCAGCTGCTAGGAGATCTATGAGAAAAGCTGCTTTGTCTATTTAGGGTGAAATTGCAATACTATGGCATTAGATTCATTCATTCATTCATTTAAATAATTAAGTTGTTAAAATAATCAAAGTTGTATGAGTTATTTTCAAAAAACAGAAACATTGGTTTCTTTTGGCTTCTGGTTGTGAAGTATTTTGACATCCTGCTGTGATTGTATTTGTAATTAAATAATTTATATATTTAAATTAAATAATTGATCATTCCATTGCAAAATGCCTAAATCTCCAACTAGGGAATATGAATGCCTGCAAAGCAAATGATATGTATAACAAAGATACCTACTTATGCATATTTTCTTAGGTACCTATATAATATATTTATGCATACTCTATATGAGGTAAACACATTGGAAAATGATCACATATATGGTTAATAAATGTTCTTAAATGTGCCAAAGCGTATAATTACTAAGACTTTTCAAGTTCAGATATTTTCTATGCTATATAAATATTATATATATATAAAATATATCAAAACTGTCAAAATTTATTTTACAGTAAATACTGCATCATTGCCAATGCCTATATTTAATAGTAAAAACAATGTAACCCCAGTAATGTACCTCTCAATGCTTAAATTATTGTGCTGCTGTAAATTAGACACTTGGGCATTTAGTTTGCTGAAGCAGTTGTAAAGACAGGTACCTTAGCTGCCTAATGTTCAAACAGTAGATTCTTAGGTGCTTGGGGAATTAGTTAATTAGAAGAAAATGTGCTTTTGCACAAATGTTTGTGTATGTGTGCATTAATATATCTGATATTATTCATAGTAAATAGTTGGGAATATTTATATTATTTACTTATTATGCAGCAGCAGAAGAAAAAAACATATTTTTAGGTATGTTAGAAAGAAGTGGCAAAACATTTCTGTCTGAGCATACCTGAATTTACATATCTATTTTAGTGTATAGATGTTGTACATAAAACTGTACATATGTGAGATGGCCTCTCTTTAGTACTTACTAAAAAACTAACCAGTATATAAACAGTTCTTACATTGACCAGAGCTTGTCTAGCTCCCAAGACATATGTCAACTCCATATCCTTTTATGTAACATTCCTACCCTAAATCCCATGAAAATATTCTGAGTATGGCCAGTAATATATGTATGGAAACAAAGTATAGAGCAACTATTATTTCTACATACCAAAGAAAAGTATTACAATAACTTTTCTTTTTTAAATAAATCAACTCCCTCTCTGGCTCCAAAAAATTTTAATTCACACTGGGGCATGTGGACACCTGTTTATTTACAAAGCCTTCAGTCATGGAGACATAGATTTAGAGAGCTGAGACAAGAATAAAATAAACTGGATGGTCTCCTTTTAAATCCAACTGCAACTTTGTCACAAAATAAGCACAACATTTGGCAAGATTGGAAGCTTCAACTCCAGGCAAGTCCAAGTTGGCATAGAATCACCTTGACAGGTTCCCAGATCAGCAAGAACTCTCTGCTCTGAAAAGCTCCTTTTGCTAAATTTAACTTTCCCTGTGTAAAATGAATGAGATGCTCCTGAGGAGAAGAAAGAGCTTCAAGATCAAGGAGAGGGGGGCATTGGGCTAAGTCAGCTCATCCAGGTATATAGGATAAACATGTAGACTCACAACAACCTGCACAAGACAAATACAGAGTGTATACAAATTAGGATATCCCTGTAAATTTGGAAAGATAAATGATTCATTCTGTTTTGTTTCCCCTGTGGGATCACATCATTTTCATTTTCTTTGGAGGCAGTTGGGCTCAACAGTAAGAGTAGGAACGATGATAATTATGTTGTGTCTCGATGTTATCAATTCTGGGTCTGAAGGTTATTTTCAATGCTGGGTTTTATGATTGGAAAGGACTCCAACTTTCTTCTGCTTAAATTAAATCTCTTCCTAGAACAGAACCCAAAGAAATCTTTAATAAAAAAGTTGCAATGCTGGCAAGCTGTGACACTACCAGGCTGAGTCATGCACACAGCATGAACTTTGAAGTCAAGGATTTTTTTGTCTTTATTTGGGTTCACGATTTGCACAGAGGGCTGTTTCTTTTCCCACATCACACAAATTATGTTGGCAAAACCTTGATGAGATGCTATAGCATAAGTGTGGCTATTTTAGGAATCGTTTTGGCTCATGTCATTGTAGAGTCAACCAAGCTGTCAAGCAGTATAAGAGTTACTTAAAGAGTGTCTTACTAAATTAATATCGATGGAAAAGGGTCCTTAATCTCATTCTGCTTCTGGACATGCATTTGCTTAATTCCAGCTTTTTTTTACTTAAATTCTCTGTCCCTTTTTCTTTATTAGATAGCAGAAATGGAGAAGTTCATTATCCTGCCAGAGAGAGAATTCTGTGCCACATGATGTAACTAGTTCTCTTTTTCTGGACAAGTACAGTTCATTATATGTGCCTAGCTTTAATATCTTTAATCAGTCTGTATTGATGGAACTTTTTCCAGGCTTCATTCCCATATGAATAAAATACTGTTTTGCTAAGTTGAAAATGCTATAAGTAGCATTCTACAGTGAAAGTCATATGTGTTTTACCAGCTGGCATTTTTCTCTTGTTCATTTTACTCTTCAGAATGCAATAGTCAGAGAACCTTAGGAAGCATCTGCTCTAAGCTGTTCATTTTACAATTGAAGGAATTAAACATCAAGATGCAGAGAAACTTATCCATACACAGCTAATCAGTAAAATCAAATCAGAAATCAGGGCTACTGGCTCCTGGGGCTTTTTTCTCTGATAAACCTGCTCCCAGGAAGCTCCCAGGGCTTTTCTGATTTCCTTTCTATTCTCCACATCAAGAAATGGAGGCTCGTCCTATTTATCATCCCCCGACCATGCATGAAACCCTTTGCCAAGAAGATCAAGTTTTAAAGAATGATAAACACCTACTATTGCTCTCCCCAGGCCTATCACCTTTCAGAAGGTCACTTGAACACCAAATGCTTAGATTTTTACATTTTTTCATGTTTTTATATTTTTTTATTCTTTCATTTGAGAAGCCTATTCAAAAGAACAATAGGAAAAAAATAAACATGAATGTTCAATGTTTTCTTAAGAAACTTTTTTATTCATCTTAAAAATTCATTTTTCATTTTTGGAGGAAAATTTAGTCACCAAAACTACAATTCATTTTAAAAATGAGAAAAAATATATGTTGAAAATATATAATATAACATATATCCTACCAGAAGTTTCCATTCTGTGAAGATATACCTTTCCCAAAGGACTAGAAGTTCCCTTTAGACTGTAAAATAGTCTAATAATTAAGCTGTTATCTCCAGTTTTTGTTTTCCTATGGAGAAGAAAGCCTCACATCCAAATTTTCCTGCACTAAGAAATTCTAACTTTCTTAGTCTCCACATTGTAAAATCATTCAATTGTAAAAGCCTCTGTACTTTGAATGTTGAAGCTCCCAAAGTATTTGAAAGTACAAATGAGGTGTGGGATCCAGGAAGCATCATTTTCACCTACACATACTAATCAGCACAGATTTTCAAAGAACTCTTGACATTTATTAAGGATAGGCATAGATGGCACCTACACGGTGGGACAAATTGAATTAAGCCAATGGCAGTATCCAGAACTTGGATGTTTTATGGATTTTAAATCACATGAATGATTTGTATGTAAAATATTTCAGGGTATAAAGAAATTTCTTTTGTACCCTGAAAACATATTATGTGTATTGCTAAAATCAAGGATTTGAGAGCCAATAAACCTGAGTTTCAATCATTAATTTTGGTGTTTATTAAGAGTAAGATGTTGAGAAAGTTACTTTATCTCACCAATTTTGAAGTTCCTTCTCTGCCAAAAAAGGCATAATAAGTTAGTTACTAGTGGTTGTGAGGAATGATGCAACACATGCTAACTGCTTATGCTAGTACCCGTTTTATAAAATACAATTAAAGAAATTAGGTGGCTGTTATTCTGCTTACATGAAAAGCCATTTGTATGGATTTAGAAGAATTGTGTTAATCACAATTCTTTTGGTTCACTCTACAAATTTAAACTGCCAGGCCCTAATCTCTCTTAATGTATGTATTTTGGAGTATTTAATTCTAGTATGTCTTCTTCCACCTTTTCTTCCATGTGCCCCAGTCTTCAAAATTGATCCTTGGTCCATCTGAAAGATACCTTGCTTCTCAGTCTTGCCCTCGTATCAGGCATTTGCATGGACTATAATCAGGAATTTTCAGAAGCCTTGGCCATTCCATTATGCTTGCTCTGAAGGTTAATTCTGCAACATCTGCCTTGGACCAACTCAATAGACAAGGCTAGATGTCACTCTCAGGCCCACAAGCAGTAGACCCAGTGGTAAGCAACAAATTATGCTTAAGGAGAAAGCACCAACACATGTAATAAAAAGAATCAGGTTTACCGGAAGTACTATGTCTGCATTCCAGGCCAGTGCTATCCAATCAATAGATGAGGGAAATGTTCTTTTCTTTGCTGTTCAGCATGATAGCTTTGGCTCTTAAGCATTTGGCTATAAAACTTGACTATTATACACAGGAAAGTAGCTATTGCAACTAAAGATTAAATTTTATTTAATTTTAATTTATTAATGTTTAAATTTAGATAGCCAAATGTGGCTAGTATATACTGCACTAAACATTGTAGTTCTAGAAAAAACATTTTTATAATAGCTATATTATTTTTCTTAAGTTTTAAAAGACTTTTGTTATTTAAACTATTATGCTCTGTGTTTCTGAGATAAGAATTAAAACAAAATTCATTATAAGATCTAAAGGTAAAATTGTAAATATTATTTTATGTTTTTACAATTTATGTATCTTTTTCTTTCTTTTTCTGAACTTTTCTTTGTCTGAAAATGATATTGTCTATTCTCTCTTGTTTTTTTCTTCTCCTCTGTTTCCTGTCCAGGAAGCTACTTTCTATAGTAGTGAAGGAAGTGAGAAACTCTAATTCAGGCATTTGAAATAGCATCTATAAGAATAAAAGTACATAAAAATCAAGGCCACATGAATTATGTAGTCCCTAAGCCAAATTAAATGGAAAAATCGTCTGTGTAAAGAGTGAGAGCTAATAAACTGAACATAATCTCCTGTGTTCTATCCCTAAAGAAAATTAAATTTTAATGATCCTGAGAGCTCATTGTTCAGAAATGTCACTGTAGCTAATCATGTAAATGACAGTTAAACTCCGGAACTGCGTTAAAATTTACACATCCTCTGCAATTACTACTTAAGTCCAGAGTGTACTAGTTGCTTCAGGCAAGCTCTTAGGAAAATCAGAATATTGACAGGTTATGCCATGATGTAAGAGGAAGCCTTGAGATCTGCAAATCAGTCACTGCTGAATGCCTGAGTCACATCCTTGAAAAACATTACACTAAAAAGTATGTTAGACACTTCAGAATTTACATTGTCAGTCTGTAGTTGTATGTTTCAGCCAACACCCTTCTCACTGGGGAAAATTGTATCAAAGACTTTAGATACGGGTTCAGAGATAGACTTACTGAGCTCTCATTTTTTCTGTGGTTCTGGGAGAGAAAATCTGTATGAGAGAGGGAGACAGAGAGCAAGAGGGAGGGTCATCATCACATGATTGCTGGGTCTGAACTCCTAGAAGGTTCCCAAACTTTCCCAACCTGGACATTGCTGTGGGGTCTGTCTGCTCTCTACATTTCAGCACCCTAGAGAGCTCTGGATTTTTCTGGTTGAGGGTGGAAATAAGTGGTTAAAAAGAAATATTCCAGGGATTGGTTATTGCTGTTTTTCAACAAATCCTCTGACTAACTTGGATAAAGTTTTTTCCTTGTGTTATGAGTTTATGTGTTTAGGAGAATAGATGCGAAATGGTATATTGTCACTGGGCTTTATAAGGAGAATTAATGAAAAAGAAGAAAAGTAATTGGTCAGTAAAAAAAGAAACATGTTTATGGCAAGAATGCATAAAAGAAACTGAAATGGCAACAAATCCAATAAAATCATCTTGTAAGTGATGAAAATTATGTGAATTTAGATTGATACACCTACCTAAATGTAAAGCTTCATGAAGTTATAAATTAAAAGTAAGTAAGAAAGCAAATGAGGGAAAACATTTGAAAATGTTATTAGTAAAATGGACACTCTCCTTTGCTTTGGAATTGGTGACTATTTCAGAGTTAAGTGCTAATAAGGAAAAATATTTTAAAATATCGACTATATGCATGAACTGAATAGTAATTAACAGATGTTTGTAGGCATTGAAGTTGGAAGAAGGAAAACTCTAGGGCGAGAGAAGGGAAGGGCCCTGTTGGAGGCCCTCGATGATCAACTGTCCTGTTGGCAGCAACAAGGTAGGTGTACTGGACACAGGGTCCTTGCATTGGCTGTAATTTTAGATTGCCTTTTATCTGACAAAAATCCTGAAGAAAAAGAACTATGCAACAAAATAACAAATTGGAGTGTCTTAAATAATTAGGACATCAAAAAATATGCATTGTGACTGCATGAATGAAATAGGAGTGTTATGTGCTCTTCAACTAAGTGCATATATTGTTTGACTAAGGCTGTATTATTCCACAGCAAACCTTGTATCTGGTAGAAAAGAATTTATAAAAAGTTAATTATAGCTATTATGGAGAAATTTTAAAATATTTCTAAGAGAGTTGATTTTTTTTTTTCTGAATTTTACCTCTGTTTTCAATTGAATGTAGAGGAACCCTTTACTTTCTGCATCCAGAACTCTGTAATGTTTGAGCAAAATATATTTTATAGAAATTATTTTGCCATATATGTTTCAGTGATGAGAAAGAAGACTTTCTAAGTTTCTTAGCTTCAAATAGAAAAGCCACTAGAGAGAGGACATTCTCAGTGTAATTTCATATGAATCCTCTTTAAACTAAGGCTATACCCATATTCTTTTCAGTAGTTTCTACTTGGGATTGGAGTTGGAGTAGAAATGGGCAAATAATACTCATATTTTGATTTTAAGAGAAAAAAACTTGCCTTTCAAAGCATAGTGGTCAGAACCCTGATCTCTGTATTGGGTTCAATACAGGCTTCACTGGCTTCAAACTTTGACTCTTCCTGACAGTCATCTGGGGATATTAGGCCAGGTTACTTAATCCTCTGTGCCACAGACACCTCATTTTCATTTGGGGATAATAATAGCACCCATCTCCTAAAATTGCATTGAGTGTTAAATGACTTAATATTTCTAAAGTTCTTAGCTCAGTTCGTGGCACATCTGCTATATTACTATTTGTTGTTTTTTTTTTTAACCCACCTTTTTCTTTTTGATTCTTTTATTTTAATCAGATATTTACCTAGCCAAACTATCTGGCTAAGGAAGCACACCTGAACTTCACTTTTATAACACACAGTTCCCCAACTGTACCCGCAAAAGTCATATCTAGGAAAATAATCTAATTCAATTAAGCAAAATAAAAAACTAGGTACACTACATGTTTGCAAGTCTGATAATCCTTCAGTTTTGAGCCTCCTGAAGTAGCCCAGCCTGTGTGGGACTCTAGAACACTTAGCTGTTTGCTTTTTCTCTTTAAAACTATTGACTTTTGTAGCATTGAGAGTCACTGTTGATCAGCAACCTAAATGTAGTGAATGCCTATAATGATATTTGCTGCTAATAATGAGCTTCTTTATCCAGGTCCCAAATTTGTCCACTGTTTTGTTTTAACAGCTTCCTGAAATAGGCGATATCAGTTGAATCAAAAAAAAAAAAATCACTGAAACTGGGATATTCCCTATAAAGCCAGAATTTGATTTAATATGATGTTTTTGCCAAACATCACTAAATAAATGGTGTTTATATTGCAACTTACTTCTTTACCTTAGTTTTTTTTGCAATGAAGCAATGATCAACTGAGCATGAACAATGTAAAATTACTTAATTCTGTTTTTTGAAAACCATAGTAGAGGACATATTGTATTTGCTCATGTAGTTTTCTTGTTTTGATATAAGCAATTATAACAACTAAGATCTAAACTCATTTCCCTGACAAAGCATGGCACACAGTGGAGACACAGTTCTAAATATCAAGTCATATTCTTCTTTCTGAGCAACACTATATTTAGAGAATTTTTTTCTTTTTTAAAATGACTTGCGTTCCCAAGTCATTTGAGTTTTCTTTCAGACCTGAAGAAGCAACATTGTTTAGTAAATGAATGGGGAAGCATTGCTGTTATGGTCAAATCAATGCCTCTTCCTAAATTCATCCAGTTTTCAGGAAGTTTATTGACCGTACTCATTCCCTCTCATTAAGAGTAATAGGTTTAACAGTGCCCATTTGTGAAAGACAGTCTTCAGTTTTATAACTGTGCTCAAGCCATTAACCATTATAATCTTTCAGTAACTCTTTTTCAGATTTCAGAGAACAAGTTGTCTGATATTCCTCTTCTTCAACTTTGTTTTCTTTAGGATCCTCTGCTTGTATAAAATAAAGTAAGAATGTAAAAAAAAAAATGAAGGAGATAAATCCTTTGTAAAGAGTGGATCATATGAGGAAATGGTGTCTTGATGCCAGAAAATGTCAGTTAAAAAAAAAAAAAACAGAACAAAAAGAATAGATAAGAAAATTTTTAAAATTAACATGAGAATGTCCAGGAGGTAGTAACTCAGGAGTGATTGAATCCAGGGGCACAAATACTGTGTCCAGTGCTCACTTTTAGTCTCTCAACTATATATTTCTCTGTGATATTTTGATTCCTGGGCCGGTTTGAAAACCTGTCCCATTAGATTATCCTTTCAGGCTTGATACATTTGTTTCTCTTTTGATCATGGATGCTGAGTCCCTTTCTAGGAGTTGTGCTCAGCTAAGGAGATCCACTTTTCCAAGAACATTGCTTCTCTCCAGAAGCAGCTTGCATCCAATGACTGCTCAACAGGGAGTATAAAGGCCCTGCCTCCTTGCCTCAAGTAGCCATTTCTGAAGGGCCGTCTAGTTCCAGAGCTCTGGAGGATCAGCTGAGGTCCTTGTGACTCATCACAGCACAATCCTCCTTCTGCCTAATTCTACTTCTTTTACTCGTTACTATGGTCTGAATATTTGTGTTCTCCCCAAACTTCATGTGCTGAAATCCTAACTCCCAAGATGATGATATTAGGAGGTAAGGCTTTGGGGGTTATTAGGTCATGAGGGTGGAGCCCTCCTGAATGGGACTAGTATCCTTATGAAAGAGACCAGAGAAAGCTCTCTTGCTCCCTTCCACCATGTGAGAACACAGCAAAAACACACTGTCTATGAAGCAGGAAACAGGCTCTCAGCAGACACCAAATTGCAAGCACCTTGATCTTGGACTTCCCAACCTCCAGAAGTGTGGGAAATAAATTTCTGTTGCTTATAAGGCACTCAGTGTACGATCTTTTTTTTTTTTTTATTGGAGTATAATTGCTTTACCATGGTATGTTAGTTTCTGCTTTATAACAAAGTGAATCAGCTATACATATACATGTATCCCCATATCTGTTCCCTCTTGCGTCTCTCTCCCTCCCACCCTCCCTATCCCACCCCTCTAGGTGGTCACAAAGCACCGAGTTGATCTCCTTGTGCTTTGTGGCTGCTTCACACTAGCTGTTGATTTTACATTTGGTAGTGTATATATGTCCATTCCACTCTCTCACTTTGTCCCAGCTTACCCTTCCCACTCCCCATGTCCTCAAGTCCATTCTCTAGTAGGTTGCATCTTTATTCCTGTCCTGCCCCTAGGTTCTTCATGATCTTTTTTTTTTTTTTTTTTAGATTCCTATATATGTGTTAGCATACAGTATTTGTTTTTCTCTTTCTGACTTACTTCACTCTGTATGACAGACTCTAGGTCCATCCACCTCACTATAAATAACTCAATTTCATTTCTTTTTATGGTTGAGTAATATTCCATTGTATATATGTGCCACATCTTCTTGATCCATTCATCTGTCGATGGACACTTAGGTTGCTTCCATGTCCTGGATGTTGTAAATAGAGCTGCAATGAACACTGTGGTACATGACTCTTTTTGAATTATGGTTTTCTCAGGGTATACGCGCAGTAGTGAGATTGCTGGGTCATATGGTAGTTATATTTTTAGTTTTTTAAGGAAACTCCGTACTGTTCTCCATAGTGGCTGTATCAATTTACATTCCCACCAACAGTGCAAGAGGGTTCCCTTTTCTCCACACATTCTCCAGCATTTATTGTTTGTAGATTTTTTGATAATGGCCATTCTGAGTGGTGTGAGATGATATCTCATTGTAGTTTTGATTTGCATTTCTCTAATTATTAATGATGTTGAGCATTCTTTCATGTGTTTCTTGGCAATCTGTATATCTTCTTTGGAGAAATGTCTATTTAGGTCTTCTGCCCATTTTGAATTGGGTTGTTCATTTTTTTGATAATGAGCTGCATGAGCTGCTTGTAAATTGTGGAGATTAATCCTTTGTCAGTTGCTTCATTTGCAAATATTTTCTCCCATTCTGAGGGTTGCCTTTTCGTCTTCTTTGTAGTTTCCTTTGCTGTGCAAAAGCTTTTAAGTTTCATTAGGTCCCATTTGTTTATTTTTGTTTTTATTTCCATTTCTCTAGGAGGTAGGTCAAAAAGGATCTTGCTGTGATTTATGTCGTAGAGTGTCCTGCCTATGCTTTCCTCTAATAGTTTGATAATGTCTGGCCTTACATTTAGGTCTTTAATCCGTTTTGAGTTTATTTTAGTGTATGGTGTTAGGGAGTGTTCTGATTTCATTCTTTTACAGGTAGCTGTCCAGTTTTCCCATCACCACTTCTTGAAGAGGCCGTCTTTTCTCCATTGTATATTCTTGCCTCCTTTATCAAAAATAAGGTGACCATATGTGTGTGGGTTTATCTCTGGGCTTTCTATCCTGTTCCTTTGATCTATATTTCTGTTTTTATGCCAATACCATACTGTCTTGATTACTGTAGCTTTGTAGTATAGTCTGAAGTCTGGGAGCCTGATTCCTCCAGCTCCGTTTTTCATTCTCAAGATTATTTTGGCTATTCGGGGTCTTTTGTGTTTCCGTACAAATTGTGAAATTTTTTGTTCTAGTTCTGTGAAAAATGCCAGTAGTAGTTTGATAGGGATTGCATTGAATCTGTAGATTGCTTTGGGTAGTATAGTCATTTTCACAATGTTGCTTCTTCCAATCTAAGAACATGGTATATCTCTCCATCTATTTGTATCATCTTTAATTTCTTTCATCAGTGTCTTATAGTTTTCTGCATACAGGTCTTTTGTCTCCTTAGGTAGGTTTACTCCTAGGTATTTTTGTTGTTGTTGTTGCAATGGTAAATGGGAGTGTTTCCTTAATTTCACTTTTAGATTTTTCATCATTAGTTTATAGGAATGAAAGAGATTTCTGTGCATTAATTTTGTATCAGTGTACGATCTTATTGTCTTAGCAGTCTGTACAAAGTAAGACACTTCGTTTCCTCATTAATCCTGAGGATACTCCCCAATAAACTTCCTAAACACATATCTCTGCTTAAAGTCTGTTCCCTGGGTAACCCAATCTGGGACACAATTCTAGATTTTTATCTTGCTAGCTTAAACTTCAGCAGAATAACAGCTTCCCTTTCACAGTACTTTGAACAAAGCCCAGAAAGTGATGCCCATTATCCTGGCCTGAGTCACATACCCATTGTAAAGCCAAGCATTTTGGACAGCAAGGTGACAGTTAGAGCCAACAAACCATGTGTTGTCTTCTAGAGCTGTTGGGGGATAGGGGATAATTAGACAAGACTATTCAAAGGCATGAACTGAGAGTGAGGGAATTATGGTTCCCCAGAGAAAAGCTGAAATCAGTTACCAGAAGTAAATGAAATGGATGGTGCAGTTGAAAAAATAAGACATATACCCTACTAAAGAGGAGTTATGTAAATTTTTTAAATTTCCAATTTAAATGTGTTTTGTTATTTTACCCTTACTTTAAAATGAGATAAAAATAAAGATAATGAGAGCTAACATTTATTGAGCCTTAACCAAGCTCTAGTTACTATGCTATATATTTAATTTTAGGAACACTTTAACACGTTTTACTTTAACAATGATTCCATGAACCAGGAACTAAAATTCCCAATTACAGATGAGTAAACTGAGGCTTAGTGAGGTTAAATAATTTGCCAGTATTAGATAATTAGTATTTAATATTCCTTCATTATTCTTTCTTTGTCTCCATCATAGTTTCATAACTAAAATAAATTTCCTCATAAACAAACATGAGTTTCTGTGGTAGATTGCATTACCTTTTGCTGAATATTCAAGTCCCTTTGTTTGATATGCTTCTTAGAGAAGCTTTATATGTTTGCCTCCCATTGAACTCAGGAGTGTTCTTTGTTTAATGAGATTTGAGCATCACTTCTAGGAAGGAGCTCTGATCAAGCACATGGCTTGCTAAGTATTTTTATCTATTTGCCACAATACTACCAATATCCCAGATAGAGACTGTTCCATCAGCCTGTATTCCAGAATGGAGACAACATATAGTGAACCAGAAATAGATATTTGATATTATCAAGAGACAAACATGTATTCATAGAGCTGCGAAATCACACAGCTCTAGTAATAAACATCATGTATTTTTCTGGAGAGACTCCCCTGCATAACTTCTTTGTGAACTTCTGGTGACAAATGGAAACTGGTCAGATATTGGGAAACATGACCCAAAACAGGCAAATGTCACAGCTTTTCAAAGTAAATTCATATACCTGTATAATAATAAATATGACATTGATAAAAATGTTTTATTAACACTGTAAAAAGTAAGACATGAAATTATGTACCAGAATAGACTCTCTACGAACACATGGTTCTAAATTAAATTTATTTCCTTTTTATTCATATTACTGGACTAATTGTTCAAAGTAACAAAATGTACTAAATGCATTTGAATTTTGCATCGATATTACACAAAAACACGGACTTCCTTTTTCTAACTGCAAAGAATTCTGTATCTGTTTTCATCCTGTGAAACAGATATTATCCCTGTTACAGATGGGTAAATCGAAGCTCAGAGACATCAAATACGTTTCCAATATGACACAGTGGCTGAGTTTGGCTTGAAACGAATATAGACAAGATGGAAAAATAAATGTTTTTAATATAATGTAGTTAAGCAAATCCATAGATGTCAGAAAACTTCATCCCCAAATTATTGATTAGTCTGAGCCTGAATTTATTCAGTCTGAGAACATGATCTCTTAATAAAGCAAAGAATTACTCCAAATTCCCTTTCAATACATATTCTCTGTTATGTACTTTAGAAATAGAAATTGTGTATTTTCTACATATATTAATGTATGTTTTATTTATAGAAAATGTGACTAATCCTTCCCCAAAAAATACATAGTATATATATTTTTTAAGTTATACATACAAGAATTAAATCATTAGCTATTTTTATGCTAGTTAATCAGGCCACATAGATCATTTGTTGTCACCAACAGAAATGAGAATTTCTGATTCTCTCTGAAACTTATTCCATATTAGGTGGCAGAAAATGACATACTTTTTAAACAAGCTTCCTTTATAAATTTCCCATGTCTGTCAGAATCTGTTATTCTGCTACTATTTCAGAAGTAGAAGCTGTCTGAATTCTCCTTCTTCACTTCTGTGCATTCCATCAGATGAATTGTCCTATACCCAGTCAACACTTCTTTGACAGTAACTCTTGAATCTGACCTTTCCTCTCTACATGTATTACAGAGTCCCTGCTTATACCAGGATAAGCAAACTGGTTGGAGCAAACAAGCCCAACATCCATAGTTTAACAAAATAAAAGTTTACTTCTTGATCACATCAGAGTCTGATGAAGATTGTATGGCTCTCCTGGGAAGTTCTCCTTTAGGGGTATATATAGGGAATAAGACATGCCATTTTATGCCTCTTTTATCTAGAATCTTTCAAAAACTACTACTTTGATGGGAGAGAGGAAAACTGCATGACCAAGTGAAACATTTTATATTCAAGGCCAGAAAATCATGTCTTCATTATTCCAAATATTCCACTGCCCAGAAATCTGTCACTAAGTCCAAAAATAATTGATATTTGACCTGAGAAATTATAGTTTATTTGTTTTCAGCAGACACTGATAGAGAAAACAAGTTTGCTGAGCCCTTAAAGTTACCTTGGCCACCCTACCCATAGATATATTTACTACTTCCTGGATTACTATGTTGATATTGCTGTTGATTTTATTTTTTTTATTGATCATTTAATTTTGCAGAGACATTCCATAATACTTTCTTTCCCCATTCAAACTGTATTTTTCTGGTCATCTATTACCTATTAACAGGGTATATCCAATAAAGTATATTATATTGACTTACTTTAATTATATCCCATTAACAGACAACTGAATCTAATGTATATGCTAATGACTTAACTACCATTATAATTTTAATTGTGGCAATATATAGGAGGCAGTAGTTGAAAAATGACAGCAAATTATATATATATAACTATAAATATATACTTATATACAAACACACATATTACTACTAATTGTTTGAGGAATACGTATGCCCACACTTAAGTCAGTGTTCAGAAAGAGATCAATATTAAGACTATCTGAAGTATCTGAATGCTCATTTTGAACTTTTTGAATATTTAAAAGCTGAGGAAAGACTTTACGCAAATAGACAAAATAGAATGTTGCCTACATAGTTTGATTTAAGATGTAATTTATACCTCTGTCTATCTAAAGTATCTTTCTATCTAAAATGACTCCTAATTCTTACCACTAAAATTCTTATTTTGAAATAAGATTTTGTTTCTCCAAAATAAGCTTTTATCTGTGGAAATGTTAGTGCATTAATTTGCTATCACTCATATTTAAGTTAACATGACGTATAAGAATACCATGCAGAAATGTGAGGTCACGAGGATGTGGAAAGTACAGAGAACTGATGGGAAATGACAAGAGCACTTGACCATCCTGTAATTCTCAGGACAGCTTGAGGGTAGTACATTTTGTCCATAAAAATATGAAGTGAAGATGTGAATCCAAAGAGATATATTTAATCCAACGTTTTTTTAAAAAACATCTTTTATTGGAGTATAATTGCTTTCCATTGTTGTGTTAGTTTCTCCTGTATAACAAAGTGAATCAGCTATATGTATACATATATCCCCATATCCCCTCCCTCTTGCATCTCCCTGACACCCTCCCTATCCCACCACTCTAGGTGGTCACAAAGCACTGAGCTGATCTCCCTGTGTGATGCAGCTGCTTCCCACTCGCTATTTTACATTTGGTAGTGTATATATGTCAATTCCAGTCTCTCACTTCGTCCCAGCTTACCCTTCACCTTCCCCGTGTCCTCAAGTCCATTCAGTATGTCTGCATCTTTATTTCTGTCCTACCCCTAGGTTCTCCAGAACCATTTTTTTTTTTTTTTTTTAGATTCCATATATATGCGTTAGCATATGGTATTTGTTTTTCTCTTTCTGACTTACTTCACTCTGTATGACAGACTCTAGGTCCATCCACCTCACTACAAATAACTCAATTTCGTTTCTTTTTATGGATGAATAATATTCCATTGTATATATGTGCCACATCTTTTTTATCCATTCATCTATCGATGGGCACCTAGGGTGCTTCCATGTCCTGGCTATTGAAAATAGTGCTGCAGTGAACATTGTGCTACATGACTCTTTTTTGAATTATGGTTTTCTCAGGGTATATGCTCAGTTGTGGGATTGCTGGGTCATATGGTAGTTATATTTTTAGTTTTTTAAGGAACCTCCATACTGTTCTCCATAGCGTCTCTATCAATTTACATCCTCACCAACAGTGCAAGAGGGTTCCCTTTTCTCCACACCCTCTCCACCATTTATTGTTTGTAGATTTTTTGATGATGGCCATTCTGAGTGGTGTGAGGTGATACCTCATAGTAGTTTTAATTTGCATTTCTCTAATGATTAGTGATGTTGAGTATCCTTCCATGTGTTTGTTGGCAATCTGTATATCTTCTTTGAGAAATGTCTATTTAGGTCTTCTGCCCATTTTTGGACTGGGTTGTTTGGTTTTTTGATATTGAGCTGGATGAACTGCTTATATATTTTAGAGATTAATCCTTTGTCAGTTGCTTCATTTGCAAATATTTTCTCCCATTCTGAGGGTTGTCTTTGTGTCTTGTTTATGGTTTCCTTTGCTATGCAAAACTTTTAAGTTTCATTAGGTCCCATTTGTTTTTATTTCCATTTCTCTAGGAGGTAGGTCAAAAAGGATCTTGCTGTGATCTATGTCACAGAGTGTACTGCCTATATTTTCCTCTAAGAGTTTTATAGTGTCTGGCCTTACATTTAGGTCTTTAATCCATTTTGAGTTTATTTTTGTGTATGGTGTTAGGAAGTGTTCTAATCTCATTCTTTTACATGTAGCTGTCCAGTTTTCCCATCACCACTTCTTGAAGAGGCTGTCTTTTCTCCATTTTATATTCTTGTCTCCTTTATCAAAGATAAGGTGACCATATGTGTATGGGTTTATCTCTGGGCTTTCTATTTTGTTCCATTGATCTATATTTCTGTTTTTGTTCCAATACCATACTATCTTGATTACTGTAGCTTTGTAGGATAGTCTGAGGTCAGGGAGCCTGATTCCTCCAGCTCCATTTTTCTTTCTCAAGATTGTTTTGATATTTGGGGTCTTTTGTGTTTCCATGCAAATTGTGAAATTTTTAGTCCTAGTTCTGTGAAAACTACCATTGGTAGTTTGATAGGGATTGCATTTAATTCTGTAGATTGCTTTGGATAGTATAGTCATTTTCACAGTGTTGATTCTTCCAATCCAAGAGCATGGTATAAGTCTCCATCTGTTTGTATCGTCTTTAATTTCTTTCATCAGTGTCTGATAGTTCTGCACACAGGTCTTTTGTCTCCTTAGGTAGGTTTATCCCTGGTATTTTATTCTTTTTGCTGCAATGGTAAATGGGAGTGTTTCCTTAATTTCTCTTTCAGAGTTTTAGTCATTAATGTATAAGAATGCAAGAAATTTCTGTGTATTAGTTTTGTATCCTGCTACTTTACCACATTAATTAATTACCTCTAGTAGTTATCTCATAGCATCTTTAGGATTCTCTATGTATAGTATCATATCATCTGCAAACCTTGATAATTTTACTTCTTTTCCAATTTGGATCCCTTTTATTTATTTATTTTTCTTCTCTGATTGCTGTGACTAAAACTTCCAAAACTATGTTGAATAATAGTGGTGAGAGTGGGCAACCTTGTCGTGTTCCTGATCTCAGAGGAAATGGTTTGTTTTCACCACTGAGAATGATGTTGGCTGTGGGTTTGTCATATATGGTCTGTATTATGTTGAGGTAGCTTCCCTCTATGCCTACTTTCTGGAACTTTTTTATCATAAGTGGGTGTTGAATTTTGTTGAAAGCTTTTTCTGAATCTATTGAGATGATCATATGTTTTTTATCCTTCAATTTGTTAATATGGTGTATCACATTGACTAATATGCCTATATTGAAGAATCCTTGCATTCCTGGGATAAACCCCACTTGATCGTGGTGTCTGTTCCTTTTAATGTGCTGTTGAATTCTGTTTGCTGGTATTTTGTTGAGGATTTCTGCATCTGTGTTCATCAGTGATATTTGTCTGTTGTGTTCTTTTTTGTGACATCTTTGGTTTTGGCATTAGGGTGATGGTGGCTTTGTAGGATGAGTTTGGGAGTGATCCTACCTCTGCTATATTTTAGAGGAACTTGAAAAGCATAGGTCTTAGCTCTTCTCTAAACGTTTCATAGAATTCACCTGTGAAGCCATCTGGTCCTGGACTTTTGTTTGTTGGAAGATTTTTAATCACAGTTTCAGTTTCAGTGCTTGTGTTTGGTCTGTTTATATTTTCTGTTTCTTCCTGCTTCAGTCTCAGAAGGTTGTGTTTTTCTAAGAATTCGTCCATTTCTTCCAGTTTGTCCATTTTACTGGCTTATAGTTGCTTGTAATAATCTCTCAAGATCCTTTGTATATCTGCAGTGTCACTTGTTATCTCTCCTTTTTCATTTCTAATTCTGTTGATTTGAGTCTTCCTTTTTTTCTTGATGAGTCTGGCTAATGTTTTATCAATTTTGTTTATCTTCTCAAAGAATCGGCTTTTAGTTTTATTGATATTTGCTATTGTTTCCTTCATTTCTCTTTCATTTATTTCTGATTTGATTTGTAAGATTTCTTTCCTTCTGTTAACTTCAGAGTTTTTTTGTTCTTTCTCTAATTGCTTTAGGTGTAAGTTTGGTTTGTTTATTTGATGTGTTTCTTGTTTCTTGAGGTAGGATTTTATTGCTATAAACTGCCCTCTTAGAACTGCTTTTGCTGCATCCCATAAGTTTTGGGTCATCGTGTTTTCATTGTCATTTGTTTCTAGGTATTTTTTGATTTCCTCTTTGATTTTTTTGGTGATCTCTTGGTAATTTAATAGCATATTGTTTAGCCTCCATGTGTTTGTATTTTTTACAGTTTATTTTTCCTGTAATTGACATCTAGTCTCATAGCATTGTGGTTGGAAAGGATACTTGATACAATTTCAATTTTCTTAAATTTACCAAGGCTGGATTTGTGACCCAAGATATGATCTATTCTGGAGAATTTTCCATAAGCACTTGAGAAGAAAGTGTATTCTGCTGTTTTTGGATGGAATGTCCTATAAATATCAATTAAGTCCATCTTGTTGAATGTGTCATTTAAAGCTTGTGTTTCCATATTTATTTTCATTTTGGATGATCTGTCTATTGGTGAAAGTGGGTTCTTAATGTCCCCTACTATTATTGTGTTACTGTCGATTTCCCTTTTTATGGCTGTTAGCATTTGCCTTATGTATTGAGGTGCTCCTATGTTGGGTGCATGAATATTTACAATTGATATATCTTCTTCTTGGATTGATCCCTTAATCATTGTGTGGTGTCCTTCTTTGTCTCTTGTCATAGTCTTTATTTTAAAGTCTATTTTTTGTGATGTGAGAATTGCAACTCCAGCTTTCTTTTGGTTTCCATTTGCATGGAATATCTTTTTCCATCCCCTCACTTTCAGACTGTATGTGCCCCTAGGTCTGAAGTGAGTCTCTTGCAGACAGCATATGTATGGGTTTGTTTTTGTATCCATTCAGCCAAGTTATGTCTTTTGGTTGGAGCATTTAATCCATTTACATTTAAGGTAATTATTGATATGTATGTTCCTATTACCATTTTCTTAATTATTTTGGGTTTGTTTTTGTAGGTCTTTTCCTTCTTTTGTGTTCCTGCCTAGAGAACTTCCTTTAGCATTTGTTGTAAAGCTGGTTTGGTGGTGCTGAATTCTCTTAACTTTTGCTTGTCTGTAAAGGTTTTAATTTCTCTGTTGAATCTGAATGAAATCCTTGCTGGGTAGCGTAATCTTGATTGTAGGTTTTTCCCTTTCATCATATTAAATGTGTCCTGCCACTCCCTTCTGGTTTGCAGAGTTTCTGCTGAAAGATGAGCTCTTAACCTTATGGGGATTCCCTTGTATATTATTTGTTGCTTTTCCCTTGCTGCTTTTAATATTTTTCTTTGTATTTAATTTTTGATAGTTTGAGTAATATATGTCTTGGCATGTTTCTCTTTGGATTTATCCTGTATGGGACTCTCTGTGCTTCCTGGACTTGATTGACTATTTTCTTTCCCATGTTAGGGAAGTTTTCAACTATAATCTCTTCAAATATTTTCTCAGTCCCTTTCTTTTTCTCTTCTTCTTCTGCAACCCCTATAATTCAAATGTTGGTGCATTTAATGTTGTCCTAGAGGTCTCTGAGACTGTCCTCAATTCTTTTCATTCTTTTTTCTTTATTCTGCTCTGCAGTAGTTATTTCCACTATTTTATCTTCCACATCATTTATCTGTTCTTCTGCCTCAGTTATTCTGCTATTGATTCCTTCTAGAGAATTTTTAATTTTTTTTATTGTGTTGTTCATTATTGTTTGTTTGCTCTTTAGTTGTTCTAGGTGCTTGTTAAACATTTCTTGTATTTTCTCCATTCTATTTCCGATTTTGGATCATTTTTACTATCATTACTCAATTCTTTTTCAGGTAGACTGCCTTTTTCCTCCTCATTTGTTTATTAGTCTGTGGGGTTTTATGTTGCTCCTTCATGTGCTGCATATTTCTCTGTCTTCTCATTTTGTTTAACTTACTGTGTTTGGGGTCTCCTTTTCTCAGGCTGTAAGTTCGTAGTTCCCATTGTTTTTTGTTTCTGCCCTCAGTGGGTAAGGTTAGTTCAGTGGCTTGTGCAGGCTTCCTGGTGGAGGGGAAAGGTATCTGTGTTCTGGTGGGTGGGGCTGGATCTTGTCTTTCTGGTGGGCAGAGCCATGTCCGGTTATGTTTTTCCGGTGTCTGTGACCTTATTATGATTTTAGGCAGCCTCTCTGCTAATGGGTGTGGTTGTGTTCCTTTCTTGCTAGTTGATTGGCATGAGGCATCCAGCACTGGAACTTGCTGCCCATTGGGTGGTGCTGGTTCTTACCCTTGACACAGAGATCTCTGGGAGAGCTCTCGCTGATTGATATTATATGTGCCTGGGAGGTCGCTGGTGGTCCAATGTCCTGAACTCGGCTCTCCCACCTCAGATGCGCAGGCCTGACTCCAGGCTGGATCACCAAGACCCTGTCAGCCACATGGCTCAGAATAAAAGGGAGAAAAAAGAGAAAGAAAAAATGAATAAATAAATAAAGTATTAAAATTAAAAATAATAAAAACAGAGCAACCAAACCAGTAAACAAATCCAGCAATGATAACAAGCGCTAAAAACTATACTAAGAAAAACAGAAAAATTAGAAACAAATCAGTTGCAGACAACAAACCCCAAGTGTACAGTTGCTCCCAAAGTCTACCACATCAGTTTTGGGATTATTAGTTGTCTATTCAGGTATTCCACAGATGCAGGGTACATCAAGTTAATTGTGGGGATTTAATCTGCTGCTCCTGAGGCTGCTGAGAGAAATTTCCGTTTCTCTTCTTTGTTCGCACAATTCCTGCGGTTCAGCTTTGGTTTTGGCCCTACCTCTGCATGTAGGTCGTGTCTGTTCCTGCCCAGACAGGATGGGGTTAAAGCAGCGGCTAATTAGGGGGCTCTGCCTCACTTAGACCAGGGAGAAGGAGGGGTAAGGTAGTTATAATTGGAATGCGGGGTGAGCCTGTGGTGGCAGAGGCCTGTGTGACATTGCAACAGCCTGAGACACACCATGTGTCCTCCCAGGGAACTTGTCCTTGGATCACGACACCCTGGCAGTGCCATGCTGCACAGGTTTCCAGGGGGTTATGGATAGTGACCTGTGCTTGCACCCAGGATTTTTGGTGGCTGCAGCAGCAACATTAGAGTTTCATGCCCATCTCTGGGGTCTGAGCTGATAGCCGCAGCTTGCACCCGTCTCTGGAGCTCATTTAGACAGTGCTCTGCCTTCTGTGGGCAGACAGTGAAGGAATCCCCTCTCCTCGCGCACCCCAAAACAATGGTCTCTTGCCTCTTAGATTGGTCCAGAATTTTTCCCAGACTCCCTCCCAGCTAGCTGTGGCACACTAGCTCCCTTCAGGCTGTGTTCACACAGCCAACTCCAGTCCTCTCCCTGGGATCTGACCTCTGAAGCCTGAGCCTCAGCTCCCAACCCCTGCCTCCCCTGGCAGGTGAGCAGACCAGCCTCTTGGGCTGGTGAGTGCTGGAATCTCTCTGCTTTGCCCTCTACACCCCTGTTGCTGTGCTCTCCTCTGTGGCTCTGAAGCTTCCCCCCTTTCCTGCCCCCATCTCTGCCAGTGAAGGGGCTTCCTAGTGTGTGGAAACTTTTCCTCCTTCATAGCTCCCTCCCAGAGGTGCAGGTCCTGTCCCTGTTCTTTTGTCTCTGTTTTTTCTTTTTCCTTTTGCCCTACCCAGGTACGTGGGTAGTTTCTTGCCTTTTGGGACGTCTGAGGTCTTCTGCTAGCATTCTGTAGGTGTTCTGTAGGAGTTGTTCCACATGTAGTTGTATTTCTGATGTATTTGTGGGAAGGAAGGTGATTTCCACGTCTTACACCTCCACCATCCTGAAGGTCCCTCCAACACTTTCTGATATGACTGAGATTGATAATGTGTGTGTTAAATTAATGACTGCATTAGTACTTACATTTATTTTTTCTGTTTTTTCACTTTCTTACAAAAAGATGTATATATCACATGCACACAGCAAAATCTCCAGTATATTAATATGGGTACCTGAGAAAAAAGAGCCCAAGGAAAAGATCACAGGTTAATGCTTTCTTGGTGGAGAGGAAGTGGGGATAAAAAGTTACAGACAGTGGAAATGAGACAGAGAAGAAGGAAAATCCAAATACAAGATGCTGCATTACTGAGAAATACAGCTGGCTATTTAGTCAATGAGGGTGTCTCCTGAGAGGATGTGGGGGAACTCCTGCCTCCAGAAGGAGTCCTTTCATGAAGTGGAAGGGTCAAAAATTGATGTGCAGACTGCCTCTCTTTTAAGTCTCTTATTGAGTCAAAGTTTGCTGCATTTCTGGGTTGTGTTATTGCTAAGGTGGCCAGAGCCTTCATGTGTCCAGCAGGTGCAGACTCTGCAGCTGCCATCAACCCACCATGGCAGGTGCAAAGGAGGGAGTGTCACCCTCCTACTTGGGGAAGGCAAATAAAAAGGATATGCTGGGAGAACAAAGTGACTGTGGTGGCAGCCACAACTTTCTAACCATAAGAAGAGTGGGGTTGGTATCTGGGATCATTCTGGCCAAAAAACAGTTGAGTGACAATTCTCCATGGATTTCTCACATTTCTCCCTGGTTTGGGCCTTTGGAGTAAAGGCACACCTGAATAATAATCTTGCCTTGGAAGCTAGTATCTCCCTAAAGATAGAGACTCTGGGATATCCTAAGATAGCAAACCACCTGCCCCACCCTGGAAACATTTTGTTACATTCCAAGGCAAGGGGTGATTGATTTCTCTGGAGTGAAGGATGGGCAGATGTGTCAGCACATATGAAAGCTTCTGTCTTCTAACTGTGGGAGTTCCTTTCCTGTGGTGCACCCACTGAACGTGCAGCTAAACACCTGGCCTTCTCAAATTGCCCTGTGGGAATGAGGGCATGAGGAATGGATGCGACTATTGCTCTGGCTGCTGCCTTTTGCTATAATACATTATCCGTGTCTCTGACCCAGGTTGTGGTGTTCTTTTTTCAGTATGTGTGTATGAATCTATAGAAGAATTACTTATTAGGTTGCAAACAGGGTAAAATCGCAGAAACTTAACAGTTCCTAACTCAACAAGAACAAGGGAAGAGACCAAGGCCTTGGGGAATTGGAGTTGATGTATAAACCTAGACCAATTCAGTTAACTGTGGATCAGGCTGTGTTAATAATTAAGGTATAATTTAAATTAAACACATTATAATTAAAATTAAAATAAAACACATTGTCCTCACTTTCCTTTTTTCCCTTTGCCCTTCAACCCTGCTGCCTGTCACCTGTCCCCTCCCCAGCCCTTGTCACAGGTCAGCACCTAGTATATCTGCAACCTTGTAAAATGGGCTTTGAATGCCTGTTTCATAATTAATTAAAATTAAGATTAAAATCTTGAATCTATACACTAATTTTATAACCATTTTGTATTTACTTGAGTCTTTTTTTCATGATTCTGTGTTCTGTTCCTCCATTATGGGTCTCACCTGTTCAATACAATTTATTAAATATTACTTTAAAGACCCATGCTATGCATTGTGTGTTTAAAAAAATTGGAAAACAAAAAATTGAATATATATTAGTATGTATGACGTGCATGGCATTGTTCTGTTTGTTATATATAAGAATCACTTGATTCTTAAGGTTTCCATAGTAGGAGTATTATTATCTGCATTTTAAGGAAGCATCATAGGATTTAAGCACATTGCCCAGGATCCCATAGTCACTAAAGGATAATGTCTTAATTTGAACCCGATACTGCTTAGATGTAAAGCTTTAGACTTTTTGTTATTTTAATTGTGTCACATGATTTTAAAATTTAAGAGGAGATAATGAGATATTTCTAAAAATATCTGTAATACATTTAAACTCACAAAAGGTTATATTGGGAGATTCTGAAGTCTCAGAATTTGCATTCTTCTTACTCCTAACACTCTCCACAGGTATCTCATCAACACACATGGCTTCATTTGTCATCCATTAGCCAGTGACTTCCTAATGTGAACATCAATCCAAAACTTTCTTCTAAACACATGTATTTGATCTGTTTAAAAGTCTGTGAACAGCTCATAGGATACAAATCAAAACCCTAAAAAAGGTATGTAATATTCTAAAGGGTCGTGTACTTGCCTACATGTTCCCGACTCCTCTCACAATTTTCTCATCTGTACTTCTGAAAATTCTCTGGGTTTCTGAACTGTGTTGTGTTGCTTTCCAACACTGGTTACCATGCCAGGAAACCAATCCATTCTGTCTATATCCCCCACCATCATCACCCCTCACACACACACAAACACACACTAAATACACATACACATACCTTCAGATGGTTAAATCTTATTCTCAGACTTCAGTTGCAACATCACATTCTTACAGGATCTCGCACTGATCCATCCAACACTAAACCAGATCCCCTTGTTATGGCAGCATAATAGCATCAGTAAATATTTTTTCAGAGTACTAACTAGTTTGTAACTGGACATAATTTCTTCGTAATTGTCATAGTGGAATGTAAGCTCATGACGGTTGAGACTTTATCTTTTTTGCTCATTATTGTGTGCCTTACACTTATCACAGGCTTGAAACATGCAATAGTATTTGAATGAATGATTAAAATAAGGAAAGAATGATACAAAATACAATAAGATTTCAAAGCTGAAAGAGATATACTCACTCCTGACGTGAGTGATTAGAAAAAGTTTTGTGGAAAAGGTGACAATTGATATCATCTTTAAAGCATGTTGAGAATTCTGACAGACAGATGAAGTGCATTTCAGTTTTATCAGAGTCTGGTTAGGCAAAAACTAAAAGTACTGCAACAAACACTAAGAGATTAGTTTAGGAGTTATTATCACACGAACACCATATATTCCACTCTCTTTAGAGTAATACTGAAAAGCTAACCTCAGGAAGAGAGGAAAGCATAACTCTGTTATCTAGCAATTGAACCAACAATAATACTCATTAACTTAAGATGAATGAATCTGCTAGTAATTTAGAGATAGTTCTTTATCAAATTGATATTCAATTGCTAAGCAACCATGAACAAGAAAACAGAATATATGACTTGAAATAGATTCAGAGGTCATCTAATACTACTCTTTAATTGGACAGATGAAGATTAGATCTAGCTTGAAGAAGAGACATACACTAATTTGAAAAATAAATAAGTGATAAAGTTGGGACTAGAATTCAGGTCTCCTTGTCAGTTAATTGCCATTAGGGAAAAATATTCTGCAAGAAAAACACTTGTCAATGGTAAGTTCATATCATACTCAGCAATACTAATCAATAAACAAAATTGTCTACTGCTGTATGCAAGTCATGAATAAATCTCAAAATACTATGTTGAATAATAGAACCCAGA
Organism: Aethalodelphis obliquidens; assembly: GCF_003676395.1. Classification (NCBI taxonomy): domain Eukaryota; kingdom Metazoa; phylum Chordata; class Mammalia; order Artiodactyla; family Delphinidae; genus Aethalodelphis; species Aethalodelphis obliquidens. The sequence continues at coordinate 41,146,259 of NW_020837945.1, read as the reverse complement.
CAGAAAAGCATATATACTACATGATTCCCTTTACAGGAAGTTCTAAAACAGCAAAAACAAATCTATAATGATGGAAATAAAAATAGGTGTGTGTAGAGTTAGGGTAGAGGTATTCATTGGAGAGGGAAGTAGGAAAATACTTGGGATAATAAAATCTCACATAGCATGATTGGGGTAGTTGTTATGCAGGTTTATACGTTTATCAAAACTTGTGGAACTTAAGTATTAAAATTTATGCTTTATAAGGTATGTAAATTATACCTCAATAAAAATATTCTATCACCATAGTAATGTAATACACTAATTCTATTTAAATAAAGGCTAAAAGAAAAATGAACTGATTGCCTGACTGTGATGGGTTTAGCCAAATATTATTCAGAGAGATAATGATAGATATATAGAGAACAGATATATAAATATGCGTAATATATGTGTAATGATTATTTCTGTACCTATTTTGATAGGTAGGTTATAACTATTTAAATTAAAAAACTATTTAAATTATAAAATTATAACTATTTAAATGATAAACTATTTGACTATTTAAATTTTTAAAAAACTTAAGAGTCACTTTGTATTCTTGTTTAGACCTACATTTTTTCTTTGACAGTTTTTCTCTTTTGTGATAAAAGATAGTCCAAATAAAACAGAATCTTCATTTGTACTCTCATGCCTGATAATATTTTTGATTTTTTATTCAATTGAAAATGATCTCATCATAAATGTTTGTGTACATTTCTAGACTACTATGAAAATTTCTTTCTACTTCAAACATGGTGTTGTGTGTATTAATTCCATTCACCCACCCCCAGATGTATAATCGAGATAGAGGAGATAGGCATCTCTTCACCATGTGTGAGCATAATGAACCCTTTCATCTGATTTTATTATAATTATGCCACCTCTGGCACTACTGATCTTTGGATCTGATCCCAGTTACACCAACATCAATTTCTAGGTACATCAATGCCTTATCTCAGCTGGTAAATCTCTACATTTCAGGCCTCTGTTTATTATAATATCTATGAGGTATTCCTTTCATAGCTTCCTCTCACCAGAGGTAAACATATTTAGGATAAATATAAAATACACTATTAATTAGCATCTTTCTAAAAAGAAGGCCATTTTGTGCTGCTTGTTAATTCTCTAATGTATACCACTCTTTCTCGCACTGCCTATTTTTATTTCCGTGACTGATTTTGTAAAATTAATGCCTGTTTACATAGATTATAACACGAGATAAATATCTTCTGGTTTTTTTAAAGCTCATTCTGCCATTTAAGAATATGTTCTATCAGTTGAGCACAGTTCATTCTTTTATCAGGCTCAGTATTAAAAATGGTATTTATTAGTTACTAAATCACAGATGTTCAGTATAGGCATTTAACTATAAAAAAAAAAAAGTGTGCTGAGACAGAATGATCACAAAGACATCTCCAACTCAGTACAATGATAGGTCACTGTTACCTGAAAGGAATATCGTTTTTCTCTCCTATGTGGGAGGAAAGATAATTTGCCTTTCCTATTTTGTTTAAATGAAATATCTAGGATAGTCTGTAGACTTTCCTCCTCAGATAGGTAAAACAGAATTTCCCAAAGGCAACAATTAGGGAAGAAATTTATGTAAATAAAATAATTATTTGACAGAAAATTCTGTTTATTTTAGTTATCCTTGATTTGGTTTGTCAGTCTATTGATCTAATCAGTTGAGAGACTTTAGTTGTTCAGATCAATGACTGAACTTTAGAGTAGTCCATAGGCATATTATTGCTTTCCAAATTGCAGGGGGAAAATGTACATCATTTGCTTCTCCCAGGTAAATTTAATGGATGCTTTCTTACTCTAGCTTCAGATTATTCATCTAACAGTGAAGAGAAGAATCCCAAAGTTCAGTAAGGATATTGTTCCTTGACTAATAAAGTAGTTTCTAAATAAACTTTTCTTCTCATTTTGGGCTTATATGCACAGTACTTACTAGTTTAGGTACACCTAAGAGGAAATTACCTAAAAGGTCATAAGTAAGCACATTTCTAAATTGGTACAAAATTAGAATCTGAACTTTTGTTTTTCAGTGAAAAGTACTGGATAATTAATTTGGGCTTAAATATACAATATTTTCAATGCTCATTTTAATCCACTTTAGGTGCTAACTTGGAAAATAGACCATATTAACCTACTGCTCAGAGATAATTGTTGAATGTACTCCAAGAATTTGAAATTACCCCATTATGTACATTTCTATTTTCTTATTTCCATTTGAGTCGATGAAAGGTAAAATGTTAAGTAGAGTGAACTAATTATTCCAGAACATTTAAAAAGATGTTTCTCTGCACTTAGTCAAGTGTCCTTCACATAATGTAATAACAGATTACTACTGATGACTTTGATTATTCTAATCATGTTGAATGGTGAGGTATTTCTAAAATGTTTCTGGAAAATATTGGCATAAAGAGCACTATAGGTAGGGCTTCCCTAGTAGCGCAGTGGTTGAGAGTCCGCCTGCCGATGCAGGGGACACGGGTTCGTGCCCTGGTCCGGGAAGATCCCATATGCCGCGGAGCGGCTGGGCCCGTGAGCCATGGCCGCTGAGCCTGTGTGTCCGGAGCCTGTGCTCCGCAACAGGAGAGGCCACAGCAGTGAGGGGCTCGCATACAGCAAAAAAAAAAAAAAAAAAGAGTGCTATAGGTAAAAATAAATCATGATTCAAAAGGTTATCCTGCTAGTAAACTACTATGTGATAGCTATTTATTCAAGGGTGTGAATTGTTTCTTTTTTTCTAAACTTTTAGTGGCTCCTGTCATAATAAAATATATTTGTCAGTTCTTTGCCTTCTCTAGTTAACATTTTATATTTCTCTCGTATTATAATATTTAGAGTTAAAACAGCATTCAATTCAGATTGATACAAGTTTTTCACCGGAAAATCTTTGCAATGGTTTCTTACTTTTGATTTTTAAAGCAAGCGTGCTCACAACATGTAAAAGACCACAGACTCCAGAGATACAAGCAATAAAACAATTAACTTTCTCATTAACAAGTTTCACAAGGCATGTGAGTTAAAAAACAACAGTAATAACAAATCCTTATTTCTGAAATGTTAAATCATACTGTGTTGCCTGTCATTTCAAGTTATAACCTGTCCTAAATTCACAGAATTTCAGACACAGCCTACAAATTGAAAATAAAAATGGCCTTGAGAAAGCAAATTAGACTTCAGATGTCTAAGCAATCAGATTACTTAGATTCTAAGCAACAAAACCTAAAATACAGGATAAATAGTTTATATTAATTAGAAATTTTCCTCAATCAAGTTATACTAGAATCTAAATTTAAGAATAGTATCGAAATCAACAGTTGTCTCTAACACTTAAATTCATATTAGTGCAGTTATCAGATTTTTTAAATTGTATGAAATAGGAAGGGGACAAGTCTGAGCAATTGGCCACGGGGTGGATGGGCAGAATGAGAGTACGGGTAGCTGGAAGCAAAAACCTGAAGTCCAAGATAAATTTGATTAATACTTGATGACATACTTGCAGGAAAAATCCAGAGGAAGTAGATGGCAGTCAAAGAAATGAAAATCATCACATATGGTTACAAGTTGAAATATTAGAATCAGATAAGCAGAAGTATATAAAAAATTCAAGTTTCTTATTACATGGAGTTACTTGAAATTAAGAGAACAGCTAATATTCAAACTAAAATGTTTATTGATTATTTTCTACATGACAATGAATAAATTAGAATTTCTGCCCTAAAACTATCTCACAATTTAACAAATGGCTAATATTTTCTATGCTTCTTTAAAATTCAGCAAAGGGGTGTAGTTCTACTGCTTCTTGTGTTGACCAACCAGATTCATTAGAAACAATCACCTTACTGAAGACAGCGAGAAAACTTAACATTTAAAAAAATATATGTACTTGAAGACCTAAAAAGGCAGAGGAAAATAACAGGACCAAGATCCAAGGCAACACAGAAAATCAGGGATGTGAGCCCAGCAGTTGGGGCTAATTTTCCCTTAAAATGTCTTTGAATTCCAAAAAATGTGTTTGGGAGGTTGGTGAGTTCAGAGTTTATAAGGTAGAGTAATAAACCCTTCTGCTTTGGATGGGACTGAAATAAGCTGAGAAAAAAAAATCCTTGAAGGACTGTATCTCAGATTCAAATCATTATTTTAGACCTCAAATTCTTTCTCTATTTAAAAAAAATAGAGAAATATAAAATGTAAAACAGCTATAGAAAATGGAGTTATCAAACACAGTATTTAGGTAGTCCTGACATATTCAAGGAGGTAAATAACATTGGAAATTTTAGCAGAAAATTGGAAATTATAAAAATGAAACAAATGGAAATCACAGAACAGGAAAAATATATTGAATCAAAACCTTAGTGGATGGGCTTAATAATAGATTAAACAGAGCTGAAGAAAAAATTAGTAAACAGATATTCAAAGGAAGAAAATGTCCAGAATGAAATAGAAAGAAATATGAGGAGAAATTACAAAACAGAGAGTAAGAGACACAGGAAAAGAGTAAAAAAAAACTATATGAAAATAAAATCTCAAAAATAAAAGGGAAAGAGAGTGAAATACAGAAATTATTTAAAGAAATAATGGCTAAGTATTTTCCAAAGTGATGAAAGACATTAAGCTCCAGATTCAGAAAGTGGGACAAACCCCAAGCAGGGTAAACAAAAAAAAGCTACATCCTGGCATACGATAGTAAATTTACTGAGAATCACAGTTCAGTTTGCTAACAAAAAAAAATTTTTTTGTGCAACTTACAGCATAAAACTCAAATTTTATGAGTAAAAATTCACAGGACTAACAATAAAAGTAAATCCACAGTTATAGTCAGAGACTGTTACACTCCTCTCTCAGTTACTAATAGAACAAATAGATAAAGAAGAGCTATGTTATAATTTGCTCATATGACTAGCACTCGTGCCAACAAATATTTAGTGAAGTAACCAACCTAGATAAATGCTTGACAGCTACCAGAGATTGATTAAAATTTGGTCAGGGATTATTTTAAAATGTGTGTGTTTCATTTTTATTTTATTAATCCATCAGTTCCTATCATTTACCTCTGTATCTACACATTACTATTCCTACTTCCATTTTTACTGATTTTCTTTGACAATATATTGCTGCCCTTATCTAGACTATTCCTCATCTAAAAATCTCTCTCATTTTCATAATCATCATCTTCAAAGAACTGTTTTGAAGGACTACTCTTAGTTCTTTCACATCAACTTACTTATTAACCCTTTGTTTTCTGGTATATGTCCTTCCCACTCTACTAGAAGCCCTCCTTCAGAAATTCCCATTGACATAAAACACACTAAATCCTTTCCTTCAGTTGCCACCTCCTGATTATACCCATGGTATATCACATTATAGATCATTCCAATGATGTAACTTCATCATTCTCCTAGATATTTGTTGGCTTTTCTGACATTAGCCTATCACAATTAACTTGGAATCCTTTTAGTGTCCCTTCTCTTACTCATTACATTCATCTTTTATCTCCATCTTTCTGTTAGACTAATTTCCAAAAATCTGCTGACAACCATTTTTGATGTGCACTTTCTCCTTTGGAAATCTTAGGTAACTCCACATTTTCAGCTTCCATCTCCAAGTCAGTTTCTTCCAAACCTTTTCCAAGAAACAGCCAGATTTGTAACTGTATATTTATTATTACTATCCTAGAGTCAATAAGCCTAAAATTAAATAATCACCACCTTTTACACAATTATCATGGGTTTTCTACTTTTCTTAATGCACTTATTTTTTCAGTCCCTAAAAATCCATGAATTATTCTTGTTGTTTTTTTTCCTCTACACTGTCTCTACTCATATATCTATCATATATATGTGTGTGTGTATATATATACATACATATATACACATATACATATATAATTTTTTTCTCTCCATGCAGTACTTCTTCCCAATATTTTTTCACCATTCTAGTAAAAATGATCACTATTATTTGAGACTGTCATTAGTCCTTTTGAATTATTTTCAGTCTCATTTATTTCCAAGCATATGGTAGGAAGGTCCCTCCCTGTCTCCCATGAAGTATGACTTCCTTTGATGGATGAGGTGTGAAGAGAAGTGTTATGTGCAAATTCTGGATGGAAACTTTACAAGCCAGTGCATGTTTCACTCTGCAGTGACAATTGGTAGCATTCTGTATAAAGTATCCATTGCCCTAGATCCATGAGTGACAACAATGAGAAGAGCCTGCTGATGCATGTTGGATAAGTTGTGTGAGTGAGAAATAGACTTTTAAAGAACCTGAGATCTAGGGGATTATTTCTCTGCAAATAAACTTTTTGACCCAAAATTTCTCACCTAAACTTTGTTTTTTAATATAAAATTTCTTCTCGTTATGGGAAAAAACATGCTTCCAATAGACTGTTAAATAATAAGAGTATAAAGAAGAAAACATTTCACATGGGATCTCACCAATGATAACCACACAGTATTATTTTAATCTTTATATAAATCTTTGAATGTATATATGAAAATAATTTTTATTATTTTACTCTCCCTCATTCAAATAAATGATGGATTTTCCCCAAGAATATATAAAAGCAGAAATGTTTTAAATATAGAATTCAAATTAAGGATAAAAATGAAGTGAGAAAATAAACTGTAGCTAGAAACAAAACTTAAGTATTTAGAGGACTTATTAGAGGGTAGGTTAGTTAGGTTATAATATTGAGAATAAGCTTTTAATAGTGTGTAAAAAGTAACTCAATAAGTTATATGATTTACACTTTCTGTCAGACAAAATCAGTTCACTTGCTCAAAGTATACCTTTGAGTATATAAAACAGATAAATTCTTTCCCACTGTTCAAAGTGATACTTTTTTTTTTGTAATGTGGTATGCATAACTCTGAAAGAATTTAGTGATTTATTGGCAGCAGATATTCAAGACCACAATTTCCCTATTGGGGAACATGAGAATGAGGGGTATAAAATCTATAGCTAAGTCTTACATGGGTTCCTTTATTGACTTTTAATTTTGAATGCAGTAACTTATCTGCTGAATAATGGTATAACAAAGAAGTAATGTCTGGTGGGAGAGGCAGGGTGATGAGTTGGCATGCTCTGCTTTTATTATGGGATTGTTATTTGGAGATATATCCCAGGATATATCTTCACTCAATTTTCAGCATTCATAATGTAGGTCAAATTCCCATTTCATGATTATTGTATCCTCATTCTTTACCCTTTACTTGATGTTACCTTCAGAAGTCTATCTCAGTTAGAGTGTCAGTTTGTAAACAGTTAACAATGGTGTATCAGTGTGATTTATCTTTCAGCCCTACCTGACCATCTTTCAGTGATATCACTTGGTTTTCCAAAGGTACATCTCTGGCTTCAGTCTTGGCTCACAACTTAGCCAAAATTCCCTGCTCTTATCTCATCTGTGACAGCAACCTTCATTATTTTTTTTTCTACCCAAGTTTTGAGGAAGTATGAATCAGTTTTCAATGTTCTCTATCATTGTGGATCATGAGATACACTTGTGATTTATATCCTTGGATTGTAGCTGATTCCTTATGGAGTGAACATATCTTTTACAAGGAAAAACTTCAGATGTACAATAAAGACAACTTTATTTTTCTATAACAATTTTTATTTCAAGTCCAAATTTGGTTCTAAAAATCTACTTACTTTAGGTATATTTATCATTTCAGGCTTCAGCAAATGTTTTTCACTGATCTCCTCCTTCGTATCTCTAGAGTGTCATTTAAATTCCTCCTGGCTTATGTATCCACCCTGAATCTTGGAAACGTGAAAAGCACATGGTTTAGCATTTGTTCAACCAAGCCAGTTTTGGAACTTCTACCCTTCATGCTCTCGGGAAGTTTCTCTTCAAACTTTGCCTTTCTCAAGGTAAGAGAAAGTGTAACTGCTTTCTCATAATACTCCAGCGACTCTTGGTAAGATTGCCTCTCCTACACCTTCAGAGGCTTCTATATGTATAACTTTTCCTATTATCCTACTCTGCTTGTGGAAGGAACAGGTAAAAGTCTGGTACCATCATGGTGTCATCAGGATGCTAATGGAAACTGCTTATGAGTTTCCTCCGCTCTCAGATTTACCCCAAGGCATTTGGGTAGTTCCTTCATCATATCATCTCCCTGGAACTAGTCCCTTCCCAGAACTCACATCTTTAAGCCTTTCTGTTCTCCTGCTCATGGGATCTTTATTCAGCTCATGGTGGGAAAACTGGCACCTACATCAGTATTCATTATTCCCACATCTATATTTATTCTATAGATATTGGGTCCTACATAGTTCAAAATATTTTGTAACTAAAAAAAATTTTCAAAAATCAAATTCTTTCAAATGATATCTTTACAGTGAGTTTCAGAAGACAATTTTTGAGCTCAAAAGTCAAGAACTTGGGCTTCCCTGGTGGCGCAGTGGTTGAGAGTCCGCCTGCCGATGCAGGGGACGCGGGTTCGTGCCCCGGTCCGGGAAGATCCCACATGCTGCGGAGCAGCTGGGCCTGTGAGCCATGGCTGCTGAGCCTGCGCGTCCGGAGCCTATGCTCCGCAACGGGAGAGGCCACAACAGTGAGAGGCCCGCGTACCGCCAAAAAAAAAAAAAAAAAAGTCAAGAACTTGATACTTTTTTCTCTATTGTTCAACTGTTCAACCTCTGTTGCTTTGGGTTGGTATTCCTGGACTTACATAGATGTTTCCTGAAATGGGGAGACAGGGTGGGAACAAATCAGAATACCAGTAATGAAAAACACATTGATGAATATCAAAATATTGCTCTGGGGCTTCCCTGGTGGCGCAGTGGTTGAGAGTCCGCCTGCCAATGCAGGGGACGCGGGTTCGTGCCCCGGTCCGGGAAGATCCCACATGGCGCGGAGGGGCTGGGCGCGTGAGCCATGGCCGCTGAGCCTGCGCATCCAGAGCCTGTGCTCCGCAACGGGAGAGGCCACAACAGTGAGAGGCCTGCATACCGCAAAAAAAAAAATGTTGCTCTGATGTAATTGTTTTATTTAACATAGAATTGTTCTCTACTTGAATTGCTTTTATGATTTTGTTCTTGGTTTTGGTGTGTGTGAAAGTGGGGGAATAAAATAGAAATGCTTTTATTTCAGTATCTTTAGTCACAAGTTCTGTTGGCTTGGAAGTATGCTGATGTCTCTGCCAATTGAAAATACTTCTCATCACCCTGGCAGTACCTTCCAGCTACTGTCCTAGTTCCTTTCTTTTTCTGCCAGATTTCTCCAAGGAATCTTCAACACTTTGAGTTCATGTCTTCACTGCCCTTATCTTTTGAAACAATATATTTACCCTAAGAGCAATGTTAAATAACTGAAATGTTTAACACTGCAAAATTAAATACTCCAAAATGACCTATTCAGTCTTGTGTGGTCTGGTTACTATCTACCTCTCTGGTTGTATTTCATATCACATTTCCTCTTGTGTTAAATGTCCAGACACATATCCTCTTTCACCTTTTAAATTTCCTTCCTAGTCTTGGCCTATACACATCCAATTTCCTCAGTCCAATATGCTCTTCCTCTCCCTGCTTCTCTGATTTAAATAGTAGCTGAATTGACACTCATTCATGGAAGCTTTTTCTAATATATGATCTCTTAAAACCACGTGTCTCTTTTTAATACCACTATCACAATGTCAATTTAAATGCATTTGTAATTATTTGATTAAGGTCTAGTGTCCTTACTAGAGCAAGAAACATGTCTGTTACGTGTCCTGTTTTACTCCTGGAAATTGGTGTGGTTATTGCTTTATTATGGACACTCAATAAACGTGTTGAAAGAAAGAAAGAATCTTTATTTTCTAAGAAGTCCTTTGAGAAATATTCCCCTGACATAAGTAAAAGAGTGTTCAGTGGATCACAGATATTATTGCTCTTTCATATTACAGACCGTATTTTTATTTCAACTACATACTAAGTATCTAAAACTTGCAATATCAAAAATCATTACTATTTTATTTTATAATTCTTTGTAATAATTCTATACATCCCTCCTCACAATATTATAAATCCAAGGCATGAAAAGAGAAATTGTTTAGGTATCAAGCCTAATGGGCAGCATCAGTTCTCTTCAATTTAGCCCAAGTTGACATCACTACAGAACAATGGAAAACATCATCACAGCCCTCTATGGTGAATAGTTTACAAAATTAATTTTATATTAAAATGAACAGATATTTTGTGCAATAACTGTCTAAGATTTTATGATAAAATAATAGTCTTCAAAAACCGCATAAACTTCTACTTCTGATTGTCTCATCATTTATCTAATTTCTACTGTTGTTGAATATTTAGATTATTTTCTAGCTTTTATGAATATTAATGATGGCTTGAGTAAATATGTACATATAACCAGACATTGAACGATTAGTACTCACTGAGTGTAATAAAAAGCAGCTGTATTATATTTTCTGCCACTCTCCCTCTAAAACCACTTAATAGTGAAAGTTCATGACTCTTCCAATCACTTTTTCTTAAGAGCAAGTCCTATTGCTACTTTAAACTACTAAATGCATTCTCACTTCAGTAATTAAATGCATTTAGCCTCAGGTAATAAATGAAACTTTGAACTTCATTTGAGGATAAATAGTCTCTCCAGCTCTTTCATACCTTGCCTTTTAAGGATGGGCCTCCTGACTTCAGGAATAGGAGGTGGTTGGTTTTTTTCTCTTTTCTGAGTCTCTTCCTTCTCTGAGTGAATTCTGCTGAATATTTTTCCTTTGTTTGCCTGTTTGTTTATTTGTTTTATTTTTTGTTGTTGATTTCTCCTTTGGGGTTGAAGCAGATAAACAAGAGTTAAGGAAAACAAAACATTTTCCATTTGCTTGGCATTTTTGTAAACTAGCTTGTTACTCTCAAAATCTGGCAGATGTTTGAAGGCTACTCTTTTGTGAGTACTTTTCTAAATTTACCAGAGGCCACCACTGGGAAATTTCCATTGCATTTTGCATAATGCATTTTTCTCTTATCTCATTCATTATGGACCCCTATGAATATGGCCAACTCCCCTCCAGCTTCCAGAAGGTGAGCTCTCATTACCCGTTGAGGCTGCACTACAGGATAGGATCCAAAGTGACCCTCAACAGTTCTTTATTTCTTGTGGCCCGTTTATGGATCACAGCAATTAATTATTTTATTTGGTCACTACTGATTGTAAATATATAGTTTAAACATTTGTTTTTGATCAGTGATCCTTCTTCAGATAACTTTTATCGTGTTCTTGCCCAGTTTGCTATTGGAATAATATCATTTACCTATTAACTTTCAGGCCCTCTAAAAATCTTGAGAATATTCATTCTACATCTACATCACATATATTGCAAATATTTGTAGTTTATCCTATTCCACCTGAGTATTTACACTGTCCCCCCACCCCTGAGAGTGCCCTATGTCTCCAGTCTCTCTATAGAATACTTCATAACACTCAACATTGGCATGTCAAGTTCTGACAGTGTAACCTTGCTCCTCAAGGATCAGGTCTATATTGCCAAATAAGATGGGTAAAACTCATCCTATTATTCAGAACACTCAAAATGATAACACCGTTAATAGTACTGGCAGTGGTAATTACAATTTTTATTAAGTGCTATGCTAATTGTTCTATATTCTTTTTCTCATTTGAGCTCCAAAACAGCCCTGTGAAACATTATTATCCCTATTTTACAATAAGATAAAAAGTTAAGCTTTAGAAATTAGATAATGTTCCCAGGGTATAGTAGGTTGAATAATGGTCCCTCAAAGATGTACACAAAGATGTACACACATTCCCAGAAAATGTAAATATGTTACCTTACATGGCAAAGGGACTCTGTAGACATGATAAAGTTAAGGATTATTAGTTGGAGAGATAATCCTGAATTATCCAAGTCTGTCTATGTAATCACAAGTTTCCTTATAACAGGGAGACAAAAGGATCAGAATCATAGATGTGATGACAGAAGCAGAGATTTGAAGATGCTGTGCTGTTGGCCTTGAAGATGAAGGAAGAGGCCATGAACCAAGGAATGAGGTAGCTTCTGCCAGCTGGAAATAGCAAAGAAACAGATCTTCCCCCAGCATCTCTGGAAGGAATAGAACTCTGCCGATCCATTTTGGACTTCTGACCTCCAGAATGTCAAATAATAGATTTTTGTTGTTTTAAGCCACTAATTATGACAGTTTGTTACAGCAGCAATAGGAAACTTATACACAGGGCAATAGGACTGGTAAGTACTGAAGCAGTTACTTTAACTCTTCTCTGTTTGACTTCCAAATTTCTGATTTTCCTTCTTATATGGCCAGCCTATCTATCTTTCCAACTACAATTGAATCAATGACAATGACATGAAAATCTTAATTTCAGTATTTTAAACCATTTTCTTCTAAAAATATGCATCTTAGAATTCTGCTAAAATGTTGCTTCCTGAAATGCTAACTTCAGTTTCTTGAATATATTCTGAATTTACTAATTTTTTAGCTGGAATCCTGTCCCCTTCCCCTCACCCTTCATACACACTGGCATGCACAGTTTCATCAGCACCCAACTCAAAAGGCTACTTTCCCCGTGAATGTAATCCTGATTCTTTTCAGTATCTGTAACTCCCAGTTGCACTGTGTACCTGTTTTACAATCTTTTATCATACTATGCCATGTGTTACAGTTATTTATATCTGCCTTCTCTCCCTCTACTAGATTGAGAGTTGCCTGCGTCTGTGGATGATATTTGCCTCTATTTTTATAACCATGAGTTCCTAGCCTAAGATATGGCTCCAGGTAGGTGATCAGTAAAAGTATGTCGAATTGAACTATGGCTGCTTAGAACTGTGTCTTTATAAAGCCTGCTCTCACCCATTTAATAACTTCTAGGTCTGCCACAAGACTTTAATAAATATGGTGCAAGCCCCAAAAATGCACTTTGGGGTCAAATATATTGAGTTCAATCCTCTTCTCCACAAATATTGCTGAAATGAGCCTGGATTCCATCCCAGTTTCTGTCAAAGAGAACTTTATAGGCAACTCCTGGCTTTGGCTGAGGCCTTTATCCCAGGGACTCAAAGCCCATTACAGCTGCAAATGCTTCAAATCATAACAGAAAAGGAGGTTATATTACTAAATTATGTGAACTTTTTCAAATTCAACACATCAATCATTCTCCTTAAAACTGTAAATTCCCTATACAGTACAACACATTTCTGAAGTAAAGAAAAATTATTTTATATCTTGCTGGTTAGCATTAGAAAACATAACTATTTTTAAAATGTCCCATCTAGTATCCCTACATTATTAGTTTCTGACTGGAAATGGCTCATTAGCAGAGACCATTTTTCTTAGTTATTATAGGTGCTCCTTTGCCTCTTCTCAATGTAGACATCTCTACTGGGCTATTTTGGACTTTTATTTGAACTCTTCTAAGAGGGAATATATAAAACTCCGGATTAAATCATGATACCTGTTTTATTTGTATTATACTTTAACTTGTAGTTTCCTGATACTACTTTAGTGGTTGTTGAAAAAGTCTTAAACATATACGTTCCTCTGGGGATGTTTGAAGGTTTGCATCTAGATACAGTAGATACAATTTTCTATATGTATTTAATCTGACAAATGTCTTTGTCAACTGAAGAACTCCAAAAATGTAGCTAGACAGGCATAGAAATTTTTTAATTGTGGAAGGGTTCTGTCATATTAAATTTCGTATTTTGGTGCCTCAAGTAATTTTTTTTTTTTTTTTTTTTTCTGTACTCGGGCCTCTCACTGTTGTGGCCTCTCCCGTTGTGGAGCACAGGCTCTGGATGCGCAGTCTCAGTGGCCATGGCTCACGGGCCCAGCCGCTCTGCGGCATGTGGGATCTTCCCGGACCAGGGCACGAACCCGTGTCCACTGCATCGGCAGGCGGACTCTCAACCACTGTGCCACCAGGGAAGCCCCCGTCAGGTAATTTTTTAAATACTTAATGTTAGTCATTTTTTATGCTTCAAATATCCTATATCAATCTTTGCCATCCTCGGCCACTGGTAGACTCATTTCTAAAGTCTTCCAATTTGAGTGTCTGTGATAGACTGTTTATGGAATGGCATTTTAAGAAATCAGATCTTCAGAGCTCACTTTTCCCGAAAAGGTAACTTTAGGGAGTATTTCTACTCCTTCACAATCCCAAGATTTCCAGGTGAAAGCAATGGGTGCTGCCTTGGACTTTATGGCATTTAGCAATTGGGGGTTATTCTTAAACTGCTTATTTTCAGGATGTAGATGAATGCACCCATTTTTGTTGGGGGAGAGAAAGGAAAAGGGAGTCAAACATACTTTGGGGTCTTAGGAAGTTTGTTATTGATATTGTTGTTGGTCAATTTATTTTCAAGCACCTGTGTTCACATATTCAAAATATACTGCCATTACTGCTTTGTGTAAAATCATTATAATGTAGTGGGAAAAGTGAGGATGCTAGAGTCAGAGAAACTTGGTTTAAATTCTCATCTATGTTCTTAATAAAGTGTGTCAGCTTCCTTGTCTGTTAAAATAGAGAAAATTTTTATCTACTTTGGTATTATGAGAGTCACAAGTGACATTTTACCTGCAGTTCATGATGTGTAATGAGCATTTCACAAAGTTATTATTATTACCTGCTTACAGTTAAAAAGAGAAAAATTAGACTGACTGTTTTCCATTATCATTTGGGAATTACACATATGAATTAAGATTCCTCACAGAATGCTGACTGACAAAAAGAAGTCTAAGTTTCAATTAGAGGAAAGGTTTGAATATTGTCAAATACTTTTTCACTAATTTTTAAATTGTGGTATTGGATATATTATAGGACTGTGGAGAGGGATTGTGGAAGTAATGTTTCGAATGGAAACATTAAGGGAATAAGGACAAAGGACAAGAAGGAGTAGCTGAAGAAGATTAGGGAAGAGAGAAAATTTAGAGGGGAGTTTTAAAAATATGTGCAGTGTATCCACAATCTTAATTTCCCCTCCTCCAAACAAAACTTCAAGAAAGTCTACATTATTTTTCAATGTTTTTATATGAATTTGTATGTGTGTATATGTGTGTGCACCTACATGCAGTTGTGTCTATTTTCTTCACAGTAATAAAATACTAAGGTAGGATCTAGTGTAGTTCAAAGACACCCAATTCCTACAATGAGCATTGCAGCACTATTCACAATAGCCAGTGCATGGAAACAACCTAAATGTCCATCAACAGAGGAATGGATAAAGATGTGGCACATATATACAATGGGATGTTACTCAGTCATAAAAAAAGAACAAAATTATGCCTTTTGCAGCAACATGGATGGACCTAGAGATTCTCATACTGAGTGAAGTGAGTCAGACAGAGAAAGACAAATATCATATGATATCGCTTATATGTGGAAACTAAAAAAAAGTCTACAAATGAACTTAACTACAAAAGCAAAATAGAGTTACAGATGTAGAAAATAAAATGGGGAGCAAGGGCAGGGAGGGATAAATTGGAAGATTGGGATAGACACCTACACACTACTATATATAAAATAGGTAAACTAATAAGAACCTACTGTACAGCACAGGGAACTCTACTCAATACTATGTAATGGCCTATATGAGAAAAGAATCTAAAAAAACAGTGGATATATGTATTTGTATAACAGATTCACTTTGCTGTACACCTGAAACTAACACAACATTGTAAATCAATTATACCCCAATAAAAATTAAAATAAAAGACACCCAATTCCATTTAGGTTATACTTCTTGGGCCCACCTAAAATGATTTTTTTAATATATTCATACTTTAATCATTTTCAATGTGCTATTATTCAAAAGCATAAAGAGAGGTAAAGAGAGAGAGGCAAACAATTAATTTGGTGATCCACTTCTTATGAAAGTTAACTGAATCAATACATGCTAACTAAACTCATGAAGAAAAACTATCCACTGAAGCAGAAATATCACCTCATGTAGGAAGCCTTCAGTGGACAAACCCAGGCAGAATCGATGTTCTCTGCCATCTGCACTTAAACCATCAGGACATGAACAAATATCAAGTAGGAGAGCTGCATATGTGCCTTTCTTTCCATCCTTTCAGATTGTGAATTTCCTCAGTGTAGAGACTGTGTCTTGCTCATTTTTATATGCTTAGCTCAATGAATATTTGTATAATTTTTTGCTTTAGTAAAAGTTGAGTTTATGAAATAGAATACCAATTTTTCACATAGAATAGAATTTTTTAACATTCCTTTCTACTCCCTGGAATAATTATATTTGCAAACTGTGGCATCTTTTTCTTACTATAAAAATAGATGCTAAGCATGCAATCCAGGCAGAGGGATCTGTGTGGTCTTGAGGGATATTTCGTTCAGGCTGTGGTAGAGCTTGGAAAATCATCTTTGCTTTTCTATAGACTACAACTTTGTAATGGCTCAAGCGCTGATGCCTCTCAAATAATGTCTTGTTCTCATTTCAATAGTACTAGAAAAATACTGATTTATTTAAACTTTATTTTCCCAAAATTCTACACAGAATGCCATGCTCCTGACAGGGTATATTTCTCTAAATAAATTAAAATTAGTTAAATCACAAACCTCTTGATTTACAACAAAGTTACAAACCATCTCTTTGGGTGGGTTACTTCTATAAATTATTAATTTCTTTACCATGAATTTATTCTTGTACTAAGAGAATGACATTTTACGACCTGGTCCTCAGATTTTTGGGGTGCACGCTTCTTGGAGTCTGCAGATGCTTTTGTAATCACGAAGACAGCAACAGATGAAAGGCGAGGTTTTAGGACTTCTGCTGTCTTCTAGATTTGTAAAAGAAATTGTTAAGAAATCAATCTCTTCTGTGCGTGTGTGCATGTATGTGTGTCTCTTAAAAATCAGGCAATGAAACAATCATTTTCATGTATTTTTAAGAAACTAAATTGAATGAATTTACTAGTTATTTTAGTTTCATGTAAGTTTAAGTTAAGGGGAAATAAAATTTGGGATACCTACTGAGTTAATTTCCATATCCATGTTAGATATTGGTCTTATGCCTTCCAGCACTTTTTAAAACATCTGTAACTAGTGAATTGGGACAAAATAGTGAAATGCAGCATCCAAATGGAACTATGGAGGTTTGGATTTCCTAATGGAAAACTGGAAAATATATTTTTTCATACTTAGAGAATTCTCTTTCTTTTGGCAGACTATTATACTTTAGGCCATAAATGAAAGAAATTAAATACTGCATCAGCAAATGGTGACAGGGAAGAAACATACAGGCATAAACATATTCTTAAAAGGAAGCTTTTGGGTGGCCTGAGCAAAACCTCAATTAAAACCAAATGTTTAATATGTATCCAAACTATAAAATTTACCTGTCAAAATTAACCCCACCCTTAGCCATTTAAAAACTCCAAGTCTCACAAACAAAATAACGGCTGTTTCCAACTTCTAAACCATGTGATAGTAGACTATTAAGCTGCCATCGTAGGGATTCTGTAATTTCTCTGAATAGCAGCATTATTTATATCTTTAGTTTATCACAACAAACATTTATTGCATTTCTATTGTATGCCATTACTGTGAGAAACACAAGAGCAAAGATGCTCAAATCCCAGTCCTTTCATTTAGAGAATCACAATCCAACAGGGTAGGAGGGGGGTAGGGTTGCAATTTACTTTTTAAATCAATGAGATTGATTGTAGTTTCTAAAAGCAGTCATTTTTTTCTTTTTATTATGCTTATTGGGTTTTAATAAGATGTGGAAGAGATTATTTAATGAATAAATTATTTGAAAATGAAATTACCCTCACAGCTAGTCTTAGATTGTGCTTACATGCATGAGAGAACTGAGCAGATTTGTCACCTAACGAAGTCACATTTACCTCTTTTCCAGAAGCACACTGTTAGCAGGAATATACCATGTACATGAGGATATTCAGGTTTCCAAGTTTTTTTATTCAGGTTTATTCAGGTTTTGTTTATTCAGGTTTCCAAGTTTTTTCTTTAAATCATACCAAAGACATGACTGTCCTCAAATTAAAGTTGCAAATCAAACTGCCGGAACTAAGTCTGCAAATGATGTTCATGCCTAGATATTTTGTATTCAAAATCTTTATGTCTGAGAGAGGTATTATATTTCTTTCTTTCTTTTTTTTTTTTTTAAACTACCTTAACAGCAGCTACATTCCAGTTGATTTGGTGAGATGAATGCCATTTACACTTCAGTTTGCACCTTTTTGAAAATGCTCATAAGGGAATAAATCTACACTTTCCAGAATAATTGTGCATAAGGAAGTCTGAGGCTGCTAAGGAGAGGTGTTAGACACGTATGGGAATGTACTAGTTACAATCACACCTAAACTTCAATGATTTCCAAAGTGATAGAGCTAAAGTATACAAGAGAGCTGAGAGAGTTGGCCAAGATTAATTATACTTGACTTTTGTTAATTATAAACAGCAAAAACTTCATAACTTCTGTTGGTGGGACATTTGGTTGTAAAGCTTTGTGGAAGCAGAAACAAGAGATTGCATGCAATTATTTGTTAAACACTTTAACTTGCTTCTTTGTACAAAGGAACATATGGGTTACAATGTCTTGGCATTAAAATAGCACTAGCTTATAAGTGAGTAGATTATCTAGATTTATCAAGAAGTTGATATGATTCTTCAACCATTGGGACAATCACATGGTTGTGCCATTTGCTTTCCTATAGTGATTTGTAGCAAAATTTTCAAATACAAAAAACCCCCAAAACACGTGGTGAACTTGAAAGATTATGTGCTACTCAGAACTAGGCATGTAGGGAGATGAAACATAAGAGACTGAATGGGTAGAATACAGCTTAGGCATGGGTGGAAGTAGCCCTAAAGAACAAAAGAAAGCTAGCAGATCTCTTGATGCCTTCAGCGGGGAAAGAGGCAAGCCCTGGAGCCAGCCCAGCTGTGGCCTAGCAAGGCAAAGTGTGGATTGGAAAATTCTGACTTTGGAGGCATATAGATTTGGATTCAAATCCTAGCCCTGCAATGTATTATTTATGTGATCTTAAAGCATCTTCAGAGTCATTGTTTCTAAACTAGTGAAAATAATACCTGCTCCATTAAGTTGTCATAAAGAACTAAAATAATGAAACTCATGTATAGGAGGAACCAACATAAGAGACTGAGAAGTGATGGTTGGGAATACAGGGGAAACAACAAGGATAGAATTCTGTTACAGAAGAAAAGGGTGTCTTATGATGAGTACATTATCAGCAAGAGAATGTCTTATGGAATGAAATGTTGCTGAATGTTACAGAAACTGAAAAGTATCTGTAGGATTTGGTATGAGATGAGTGAAAACGTCACAATGTACAGTCCTCCCTCAGTATTGGCTGGGGATTGGCTTCAGGACCCCTTGCAGATACCAAAAACCGCAGATGCTCAAGTCCTTTATATAAAATGGTGTAGCACAACGAATACAGTCACCTCGTCTTATCCAAGGGTTTCGATTCTGCAGATACGGAAGGTAGACTGTAAATGTTTTCCTGTAAATAAGGGCTAACAGGAGGAGTGCTGGATCCAGCCCAGAGTGGAAAAGACAGAGAATTGGGGATGAAAGGGAGAAATGCTGGTCAGAGTGGAGGAGTGGCTAAGGGGCAGATGAAAATATGGAAGTATGATCAATAAGAATGTTATATGGTCCCCACATTTATTTTATCCTTCTAGTTTGAAAGTTCTATTAAAATATATCAACTTTTTATGAGACATAAATCCTCTTAAATAATCTAAAAACACAGTGTTAGTAATTATGATATGAAATATTTATAGATTTCCCTTGGACAGTGTTAGTAATTATCATATGAAATACTTATAGATTTCCCTTGGATAAGCGTTAGAGATATGAAACCCACATCAACACACTACGCTTGGACACTGATTTTTAGCATTGTGTATTTTGTCAGATTCATTTTAGTGTTCATTGTAGAACCTAAAATTATATTCAAACATTAAGGCAATCAATTTTTTTTCAGTGAGTAAATGGAATTAGTGATAGGCAATAATGCAAGTCATTTGAGGTGATGATAAAAACATTTAATTTCTATTTCTACTTGTGAATAATACCAATAAACTAAAAAAAATGTAACACCAAATAAATTATGATTAATATAACATGTATAGTGTGATTGGGCAATTAATTTCTCTAGGCTTCTAAAAGAAAAATATATAAAATGGAGATTCAAAAAGGGTCAAGTTGAAATAGGGTTGATTGTAATAGCAAACAGTACACCAAGGAAAATTACATGAAATTCAGAATTCATGTGGCAGGAAGTGATTTTGAACACAGTCCTGCTTGAAGAAGTATATAAGATTATCTTAAAGAGAAAATTGGAAATATCTGTCTCAAACTCTTTCTTATGAAGCCATCATGACACTGCACCTGTGTAGCATCCTTTGAATTCAGGAGAAGTTCTAAAGGAAGAACTGTGGCTTGGTGGAAAGGAAGGAACTCAGTCATGTATGAGTGAACTCCAAGAAATGTTCTAAAAATGAATTCACAAAGAAAGTTCCAAAGCACCTACTATATGCCTTAGGGATAAAAGAATAGAGACTGCCAAGTTTTAAAATCAGTTTCTAAGAGGTTTCTAGCTTTGCAGCATACTTGAATTTTAACAAATGCAACATCTTCCTTTAGTGGAAGAAAAATAAAGAAACTCTCTCACAAGGATTTTGGATAGCTCATACAAAACTTTATTTTGATGATCTAATTTTAAATGGATTAGAAACGTGCAGATTAAATTTCTCTAGAAAGAAGCTACTTAGGAATTGAGGGTCTGCTGGGCCAACGATAGCTTGGCACTGGACAGCCTAGAGTCTTTGAAAATAACTCTCAAATATTTGATGAACACAAATGGCAGCCAAGTTCCCAGAAAATTTTAAGCGTTGCTGGTTACTTATATATAAGCTAAATGTCCTAGTGGGTTTACAATTACTAGGACATTAACTGTGGGATATGTAAGGAAGTCAGCCATCAGAAGAAATGCAAATAGGGCTAAATATTCCTGTATACTCAATTCCTAATTGACTTTGTTCCCCATGTAATAGTGTGTGTGTGTGTGTGTGTGTGTGTGTGTGTGTGTAAGTCTGTTTATTTGAGTCCAGCATGGTGGATACTTAGTTCACCATTCATAGTATAGTACCCTATATGCATATGTTGATTCTCATTACTATTGTTGATTTGCAACATAAGTTTTAGAAAATAAAAAGTAACTTACAATTCTCCAAAAGCTTATAAGAATTTTAATCCATTTTGTTTGTATTGTGAAACATGCAAAGAAGGACAGAAATCACATGCAGAAAGAATGGGCAACCATAAAAAAGGTGAAATACCAAAGCTTCTTTGAATTTCTTGCATAATCTGCCATCTCTGCCTCCCTCCACTTATGTTTCTTCATCTGTCAACTAGCTTCAGAGCCTCTAATATCTTCAAATGTATTATACCCTGTTTTCTGGGTAATTTTTCTAAAAATTAGCTTATGTCCCCTACAAAACATTCCTCAGTTGAATGTATTGCTCATCTTTCAGCCAGGTCTCCACACCTATGCTCAGCCTTTTGGAATTCCTTGGCCTCAACACCTCTGCAAATCATAGTCCCTTTTTAGAATATGATACCTCTCCTTTTGTGTTGCTGAACTGTGCACATTTATGATGCAACTGTGGTGTCCATATCCTCTCTAAAGCATGACTTGACCTTCTTGGGCTTAATGAAGAACTTCATCTCCTGGTTTCCAGCCTGTGTCCCCACTATTCCCTTGATAAATGAAAGCAGATCCTAGATTCATCCCTGTAGCCTTGTATGGAAGAAGTGGCTAACCATACAACAAGAGTTATTCCCCCTCTTTTGTAGGATAGAGTTGTTTTTCATAAGCAGCTCCACAAGCACTATTTGATTTCCCAATTTCTCTTGCATTTGGATGGAATCTTGTCAAGTAAAAAAAAAAAAAAAAAAATGTGGAATTTGCATTTCCAGGACAAAGTAATGAATAGGCAATGTTACCATATCTTTCCTTTTCTACTCCATCTTGTGATAAGAAGCATAGCCCTTTGAGGCCCAGGGGGATACTTGAGCAAGAAGACAGAAGGGACCTGTGTCCCTGAACCACCTCCTGAAGAAAGCTGCATGCCAACCAGGGGCATCGTCACTGGACGGTTGCATGAGCCAGAATTAAACTTGTATTTTCTTACACACTGAAATTTTGAAGTTTATTTGTTACAGCATCTAGAATTACCCTACCTAACATGCACAGGAACAGCAGGTAACTCAATTGTTGCTGAAAGAATAACATGTGATTGAATAAGTAGTGAGTAAAACTGCCCAGCTCTCTAAAAGCTCTCTTCTAAGTGCAAGAAACATCAGCCTGAGAGTTTATTCATCTTTGGTATTTGATCTCAATAAAAACACAAATGACACTGAAGAAGGCAGACCTATTATCAAATGCTACCAATTAAAAGTTTTAATTATGCTCTTTAAGGATTCTCAGAGTTTCCCATTTTCTAATATGTAACATGCTACTGGGACATCCTACTACTACTACTACTAGTACTACTATGATGATGACTAGTGGCAAATATTTATTGATTATTTCCAATGTACTAGGCATGTTGTAAGCATTTTATATGTATTCACTCATTTAATCTCACAACAATACTATGAAGACTAGTGTAGATAATGAAATTGAAGCACTGAAAGGTTAAGTAACTCCAGCAGTCAGGCTCTAGAGATTATATTGCTTAATAGGTCTTGGTTAAATTAAATTTGCACAACAATGTAATAAGGGTTGGGACTGGAGGAGGGCATGGCACTAAAAGGCTACAGACAGGGAAGATAAATGTAGTGTATGACACAGCCCTGTCTAGGGTATAAATTGATCCAAAAAGTTAAAAATAAACTTTTACTGAATAACATCCTAGATGTTTACCAGTGAATAGCAAAGGGATCTTAAAACACGTTAACTCTGTTTTCAAGCAGTATACAGTCTATTACACTAGCTGGTGGGGCCCAATAGATTCCATTTATTTAAAGAGTTTTCTAAAGAAGTACATGGATCACTGTGGCCTCCAGAACCCCTGGGAATAGAAACACACTGTGGCTACATGCATCTATGCAGAGGCTCCTTTGAAATGTTAGCAATGAAGACATAAATTAAAAAGAAAAAAGGAACAACAATGGTAGGAACAAAACTGTTTCTGCTTCCTTAGAATTCAATAGTTTTATCCCTTTATTTCAAATTAAATAAGAACCATTAGTTAGGAGGCTTAGTTCTCAAGAGCTCTAACCATATACAAATGCAACTCAGGTGGTTTCCTCTCCGAGGGCTCAAAATCAAGTAGAGGAGAGAGGAGCCAGGCCAGCAGGTCTTGTGGTTTCCATTGTTTCATTTGGCTACATTTGCAGCCTTTGGCTTGTTCCATATACTTATGGAAAGGCAAACCTCAAAGGTTTGGCTAGAACTTTACAAGTTGTTTGTGAAATTCCCAAAGACAGAAAAATAAACCACAGAGCTTTGGGTGAAAAATGTAGCACTGTGTTTTTAATGGAAATTCTCATAATAACTATCCTCCTTCAAGTGTACAATTTCTACCCTCAAGACTCTTTGCTTCACAGTATGCATTTTCATATATATCCTTATTTTTTTCTCTGAAAGAGGCTCTCAGCACAAGTAGGATAAAAATTAAAACCTGAAAGCAAGTATGGAACAGTACTGAGTCATTGAAATAGCTTGCAATTCAAGAGATTAGGGTTTTAGTCCTAATTTGCCACTAAGAATATATTTAAACTTTAATAGGTCACACGATCTTAGTTTCATGTACATAGATTTTTAATTTGTCATTTAAGATTATCAGAATTAGTTATACCCTTTGATTTATATTACATTCTCTTCAAGCTCCATCTTTTTTGTTGTTTTATAGTTTTCCTCTTCTACTCTGATAACTCTCTCTAGTTATTATCTCACACATAGAAACTCACTATAATTTGTATAGCTTATGTCTTTGGGTACACATTGTATAAGTCAATGGCTATTCAAGAAAACAGAAGCCATCTAGTGTTTCAAACAGAGGGAATTTCATGTAAGGGAATTGCTCTATGAGTAATAAGTCAAACAACAGATGCTGAAACAAATGGAATTAGGCAATAGCAGGAAACCTTCAGGTTATTCAGTAAATTCCTTGGGGCAACACACCAAGTATGGTATATTTTGCCTCCAAAATCTAAAGTGATCTTTCAATTTAGAGGGATTATCTCAACATGCCCCAGCCTACAAGATCTGTAGAGACATCATCCAACTCGATCTAAGTGTTCATGGTGTTCACCACCTAATCTCTGACACTGTGTGTCTCATTAAGTCATCTAAGGTTCTTGCTTCTTGCTGCTTCCAAGAGCAACCTGAATACCATCAATATAATTGACCTGTGTGATGTTCTGTGGAATGTGCTGATAATTAAAGTCTGAATAACATTATGACAGAGAGCAGAAAAGGTAACACAGCCCTGAGCTTCTCTTTTTCTTTCAGTAAACTCTTGATCACACTTAGAAAACTGCAGTCCTTGTAGCCATCATTGTTACCATGATGGTTACTATAGCCATTACTTAATCCTCCAAATACTTCCTTTCAGCCAGTGTTATACTTCAAGCAACTGTGTATTTAATGCCTCTGCCTGTCACAGATTGCTATTATTTCAGTTTCCATCTGCAGGGAGGTTCATCATGTTAAAGATTAAGCAGATGAGTCTCCCAATCTTAGTATCCTGCATTAGAGTCTGTTTCCTGGGAACACTCCCAGTATCAAATACTATTTCAGATTCCAATCAGTAAATGTAAACCATTCTAGTATTTCAAGTGAGAAACTCAGCATACAAAATTAAACAGGTGGTAGAGAAACTGAGAAGGCAAACGGGATGGTGAAGCAAATCAGAGATTAGCAAAAGGAGAACACTAGCAAAGTGGACAGCAGGAGACCAGTACACTCCATTGGGACTGGAATGACACTAGGAAAGGAGTGCTATTCATCAGAATCCAGACATCAGGGAAATCCTGCAGGTTCCAGAACCATGTCCAGAATTGCTCTGGAGGAGTTAGGGCCACAGAAATAGGTTCTGTTTAGTGAAGAGTGAGAACCTTGGAAAAGATATGGCTACTGCTCAAAAATGCCCACCCAAAACAGAGAGAGGAAAGAGAGAGAGAAGAGGGAGAAAGGAAGGAGTATAAGGGAGGGATAGGGAGAGGAAGAGCTTCCTGATTCCTTTCCTCTTCCTCTCCAACTTTAACCAGTGCTTCCATTAGCCAAACCTCACCAGACAGCAGTTGGCAAAGGACCTTTGGAAATGTAGCTTGCCGGTGAAGGCGGGGAATGGATCTGAGATCAAATAACAAAAACAATGGCCTATGTGTGAATCCTTGTAAAAGAGATAGTGCTGTGTAGTTAAGTGTAGAAAATTTTTAATTCACATGTCATGGTATGGATTCGATTCTCTTATTTGTTTCTCTTGGTATCTGTTTTAATGGTTGTCCCTGGTGTGATACATACACTGCCGCAGTAAACAGTGTAGTATGGAGCCACAAAAATTTACATACTCATTTTCTTAGTGATGACTACCCAAGTTGTCTTCACACCCCTGATACCACAGTCAGTGCTACAAAGAGCTTCCTTATGGACTTTGTTAATTTAAGAAAAGTGAAATTTTTGAGTGTTGGGCTATGTGAATATTGATCTCATCAAGTATGACACATTTCTCCAGAATGGACCACTCCAGTATATACTGCACCAAAATTACATATTTTTGCTATAGTCTCACTAATAATTAGTACTGATCAACTTGAAGGTTTTTGCTAATCTGAGCTGTAGCACATGTACTCATCATTGTCTTAATTGCATGGTTCCACTTCTCATAAGAATATCTCCAAGTATCTGTTAACCATTGTTTTTCTTTCCATATGTTGGTTAGTCATAACTTTAACTATATTTCTATTGTGTTTCCTTTCTTTTAGTTTTGTTGTTGTTTATTTTACAAATTCCTTTAGTATTCTAGATATTAGTACCTCGTTGGTTCAATTCATGCAAAAATCTTCTATTTTGATATTTATTAAAAGTTAGCATTTGGTGATCTATATTGTAAAAACTACTTTTGATGTAACAAAGTCTAATTTTTTATGGTTTGTGTTCTTCAGTCTTGTTAAAGAAAATTTCCTCTAACACAAATACACAAAAAATATTCTCCTTGCATACCCTTCTTTTAATTGTATAACTTTATTTTTACTCAATCCGTCATAGTTTACCTTTGTTTTTTTTAAGAATGACCTTCCTTTTCCTCTAATTAGTGTGTGATTGTCCCACATCATATGCAAAACACTCCATCAATTCCCAAATGACTGGCATTTGCACTTTGAATTTCTCTGCTTATAAGGTACTCTCATTCTGACCACTCTATTTTGTTCCATGTGTATATTTGTCTATAACTGGGACAGTATTACATTGTTTTAAAATGTAATGGATATGTGACATGTTTTATAAATATTTGATAAGGTAGATAATCACTCTTTGGCCTTTTATTTCCTTTTATTTTTGGAAATTGATTCAGTTATTTATCGATCTTTGTTTCTATACCTACATTTTAAAATACAGTGTTTAAAAAAATTAGAAATATACTTTCTGTAGTCTTCTATCATTTCTACTTTAACCCAAGTGTTTATTAATATGGTTGTTTGGGGTTTCAGACAAATGATTATATATATATATATATATATATATATATATATATATATATATATATACACACATGTATAATATACATATATAAATATTTTATATTTTAAATATACACACATAACACATTTTGTAAATGATTTCTGATTAACATTACAGTCAGAAAATGTAGTCTTTATTATGTTGATTTTTTAAAATCTAGTATGGTTTTTGGTCAGTTTTTGTTAATATTCTATGCAAATTCTGCCTCATTCCTGGGCAGAGGAGGACAAGATCAGAGCTCTGTCCATTCTTTCTACATATGTGCAGTGGGAGTTCCTCACTGGCTGGTCCCTGCCTACCCTGTGCTCTTTTTCAGCCCTGCCAACTGAGTCAGCAAAGGCCAGAGCTGTGAGACTGGGAGGCCAGGTGACCATCCTCAGAAAACAGAGGGAAGAGGGATGCCGTGGTATGTTGAGTCCACACACAGTGCTGGGAACAGTGAGTCTTCAGTGTCAGTGGAGTGTTGATTGTGTACCAGGACTGTGCTCATTGTTTGATATATAATGGTTCATTAAATCTCACAACACCATATGCAAAACACCCCATCTATTCCCAAATGGGCAGTACTTGTGAGAAGGGTGCCATCACCATTCCCATTCTACAGATGACAAAGGCACAGGGAAGTGAAGTAAATTGGATTTTTGAAGGAAGTGGGGGATCTGCAATTTCATGTGAAATTTCTATTTGTAAATTTTGGCAACTAATTCAAATATTTTAACCCAACACCAACAAAAATTAATCTTCATCTTATAAATGGTAAGTGAATGTCTAATTGAAGCAGATTTAGAATTCAGTGCTTTTTCTAATGAATGTTTTCTTGTGGGTGTTATTCTGTGGACTAATTTCCTAGAGTACAGAATATATATCTATAACACAGCGACTTCTTGTGTAAGCATTGCAGCAGCACTTTTTATATTATACAATAGTAGAAACTGGTTAAAAGACCAACCACACATTCAGATAATCAGTGATTGGAAAACAAGTTTATAGGCTTAGGAGACAAAAGGAGGGCTTATTTTATCATCTCTTCTTCATTCTTAAATACACATTTATCTTCAAAAATTTTAATACACTACATATTAATGCTCAATGTCAAACAAATAAAATAAATAAAGCACAGTCTCATACAGAAAAATAACTTGAAGGGGTTCAGTGAAAAAGTTGGAAGATATTAGGTATATTACCAAAACTTTAATGGTGGTAAAGACAGTTAAACAAAACAGTAAAATGAGAACATCCTGTACCTCCAGAGGAGACTATAAAGAAGGTCTTATAATAGCAGATTTGTCAAGCTAGTACTCTGACTGAGGCTGTTCTCTGCCTTTGTTTCAACAGTCCCCCAAATAAAAATGACAACGTAATATGGATGTACATGTGTATGTATATGTCACTGACAACACTTTTACTATTTTTTCATAAGAGAGTCTGTTTTTTAGATTACAAAAATCCTTATTGTTCTGAAATAAATTATGGTTGTAAATATTTTAGTGGGGTTTTTTTGTTTTTTTTTTTTTTTCTTTTTTTAAAAAAAATGACTTCCTTCTTTGGCAAAATAAAAATGTTTTTAACTCAAAAATTCTTTAAAATTTTATTTGTATTTCAGAAATACAAAATTCTGAAAACTGCTGCTATTATTTGTTAGGTCTGTGTGTGTATCAGAACACCCCCTTCTCCTCGGTTGTTACACTAAATCTCCAGCAGTGTTAACCTGAGGCTGAGCGGCAGGTGTGTGGTCACATTTTGGGTGACTGGACTAATTTGATCAATTCCAATGATCACTTTACTTAATATCCATTGTCTATTAGGAAAGGCGAACTTTTGACCTGTATCTGAGCTGTTTTTCTTCTCTGTGGCTTCTGGCTCCTTCAGTGCCTTTTTATTAAATGATTTTTTTGGATTTATGTTTAGTTCATATTCTCTCAAAAGAAAATAAAGAATGTAACTATCAACTTGTTCAATTCTTGGATGGACTTTTAAACACAATCTATTAATTTTACACATTTTTTGACTGAAGATTTACTTATGACAAACCTAACACCTGATCTCTTTCAAGGCAATGAGTTTCTCATTGACCTTCTAGGCTGCTAGCCCTGGAAAAGTAAAGTGATAAGTAATCTGCTACCATGAAAATAAATCTAGAGCACTGTGTTTTGGAAACTCACAATGACAAACAACAAACGAAGAGATATTATCAATTACTACAGATTTTTATATTAGAAAGGGCTTTACAGGAAATTAAATAAAATGGTGAATTCATTAAATATAAATAAATACTAACATTCATGTGAACAACAAAAGCATTAGCGTATTTTTTTGATTACTAGGCAAGGAACATTACAAGTGCATTTAAAATGTATTTGTATTTTCACGAAATCTACCTTACATCATCTCGTCCGTTTTATATAGATTTTAGCACATACAAATTCAGTGCATATCTTTTTCTCTTCATCATAATGTGAATATCTTAAAAAAATATGTATTCTCTTATGTATTTGTTCTGGGTTTACTTGATGTTTGGTTAAATCATTCTAAGTACATCATACTAAAAAAAACTATAATAAAAATTCACAAAAAACTTAACATTTGAGAAGGTACCTGGTATGCAGATGAAATGTATTTTCTTGGAATATATTCATGCATGCTATACTTTCTGCATATTTATTTCTTCTCTGTCATCATTCGAAACTTATTACATATATCATGAAAATGTCACTAATCTGATAAATATGGATCAATGAACAGTCAAAAATATGACCTTTAAATAAGACAAGAGAAGGAAGGGAAAGAACCAACATCTATTGCTTCATTATTATTTGCCAAGAGCCCTGCTATGAGATTATATATATGTGTATGTATATATACACATATATATAAATCATCATATCAGTCTCATAAACTATCATTATTATCTTTATTCCAGAAAAGACAAACTATGTTGACAGTTTTTTTAAATGCCTAACTAAACATATTTATTACTGTACATGGAAATTTAAACCAGAGTCATCTTCCAGTCCTCTGCTTCCATCTATAATTGACTTGCATCAGACAGACTCTTCTGCCAAGAAACTACTAAAGCTGTCTAAAATTAAAACAAACAAACAAACAGCAGTTTGAAGGAATCTTGGAGCAGACAAGGAAGCCAGGATTTGAGGGGCCGCAATCCTGAAGAGAGGAAAATGCAATTAAAAAAGCCCTCCATTCACCACTGATTTTTTTCCACTTCAGACGTTTGCAAGTCCCAGGACAGGATAAAGAGGCTGAACAAAAAACAACATCATAGATTTTGTGGCCAACTCACTCAGATGGGATGGGAAAAATAGTAGAAATCAAGGTTACCATGGCAGCAGGAATTTGAGGAGCCAAATTAGGAGAAAAGGGAATCATGGAGAAGTGAAGTGACATTTGGTGTAACTTTCCCCTCAAATCTGAACCAATTCCTAATCTTTGCACGAAGGGGTGAAAAATCAAGAAACTAGGAGGAAAATGTTTGGTAAAGGCTGAAACACGCAAGAGTGCTTAATAATCTGACAGTGCTAGGCTGCTCTCCAAAAAGGAGGAGATCTGAAAAGCCCCAGCCTTTCCATTGAGACTACTCTGGGAAATCTGTCAATACACTGTAAGAGTAAGGACAGAGTAGAAGTAGACCAGTCCTACCAAAGCCTGAAAACAGCTTAGAAAAATTGTAGTCTCAAATTGGATCAAGGTGATCTTCCCATATGCTACCTGCCTACCAGATGAATATTAAGTCTTCTCTGAAGAAAGGTAACATCATTCAGAGTCTTTAGCATTCTTTACAAAGATTGACACTCAGTTAAAAATTACCAGTCATGGCAGAGACAGAAATAAATTATCAAAAACCAAGAGAAAAAAACAGACAATAGAAATAAACCACCAGTGGTCAAGATTTTGGAGTTATCAGAAACAAACTTTAGTACAGCTTTAATTAAAATGTTCAAAACCATTACGAAAATAGATAAAATGATGAACTTTACCAGAGATATGACATCTAAAAATAAAGCAGATGAATACTTTTGTACCATAAGTAAAATTTCTGAAACTAAATATTTAATAGATATGTGTAACAGCAGAAAAGAAAAATAGTGACTAGAGTATTGCTCAGTAGAATGGAGAACACCACCTATTTCTCTTTTTAATGTCATTACACTTGGTGTTACTTCTCTTGTGAAGAACTTGTTGAGTTTCTTATGACTAACTCAACATAAATATCACTTTTCAGAGAGGCTTTCTACAACTGCTCAAATTAGTAGGTCTCCTCTACTCTACTTACCTATCCATCACACTTTCCCCTTTGTTTCCTTTAAAACACTTACCAGTGCAAAAGACTTTAGCTGATGAAATTGAAAGGTGTAAGGACCATTTTTCCTGTGTAAGCTTAGGCAAGTTACTTACCTTCTTTGAGTCCAACTTTTTCTTCACATATTAATACTAATGCACAAGTTAAATATTGTTAGAGAGTAAAGGAGACAATGTATGTAAAGCACCTAGGTCAATGTGAAGGCAATTTTTATTTTATCAAAGAGTAAAACAACATTCTGCAGAGTTGTTTTGAAGAGGCTATTTGGGAAATTAACTAAAACCCAACGCGTAGCTAATACGAAAATGGCTGCATCACAGTGGAAACCATAACAGACCTGATATCAAATGCCTTGGACCAAGTTCTCATTCAAAACTTACCTGTGTGGTGGCACTGTTCTGTCAATTTCCAGAATTATAAAGAGTGAAAATTGTACACATCATAATTCTGAGAATTAAGGGGAAAAAGTTTCAATATAAACCTGATATTATCATTAAATCTGCCCACCAATAAACTAATTCACTGACCATTCCCTGATATATCAAACATTCTAGGGTTTTCATTGTCCAAAAATTGATCATCATTTCTCTTTTGAGGTTTGGGAATGTATATTTTGATAATATAGCTTTGCTTTACTGCATCTTGATCAACTGGAGAAAGATATAGAAATGAGGTTCCTGTCTGGGAGTTTGCCAAAATCACATTGATTTTATAATTAAGTGCTGTTTCCTACATGAAGCATTTAATTCTCGGATGCTCAGGTACTGAAAATGATGTTGTCAAGTTAAAAAGAAAGTAAATTATCATTTGCTTCCTTGGATAAAATATTATTGAGGTTGGCTTGAGATCAATGAATAGATCATTTATGGAGACAACATTTTTTCATTCACTGTCCTAAGCAGATACATACAAAGTTGATTTTGTATTCGCTAAATAAGGAGTGCACAAGCTTTTCTCAAAGCAAATATTTTAGACTTGCCAGCCATAAGGTCTCTTTTGGAACTACTCAACATTGCCATTAGAGTTTAAAAGCAACCATATGTAAACAAATGGAACTGGCTATGATCCAATAAAACTTTATTTACAAAAGCAGGCAGCCAACCCATGGCATATAATTTTCTTCTGTTTTAAGTGATTAAGAAATTACCATGAGGAAAAATAAATGCATAGACAAGGAAATGCTTTACCTTTTTAAGAAAAATAATTTATCATAAATCAATGACACAGAAATTTTTCAGATAATCCAAACCCTAACAAAGAAAAATAAAGGGTTAATACTTACTTGCAGCAGAAACTTGCAAACTGTATCTATAATTTGTTCTTTTCTTCCTGGACACACAGACTCCCTTGCAGTGAGATATGGCTGCATTTTGGCCAACAGAAATGGGACAACTTTTAAAATATGTATCATTTCTAGGTTTGGGTCATAAAATCCCCCCATGTATTATCTTTACCTACTTCCCCATCTGTCAGCCAGATGCAGAGGATCCAGCAAAAGACTGAGACACCAGGAGATGGAGTAGCCTGAGTCACTAAGCGACTATGTGAAACACAACCCCTAGCTCTTTCATGCCATCAACAAAACACTATATGCATGACAATTAACTTCCATTTTACCAACTGACTGAAATATCAGAGCTGACATTTCACCAACTAGTATTAACAACCATAAAACGTAAATTAGTAGGAGAAATCTAAATGCATAGAATTGACTTAATGTGTTGGCAGCAGATGGTGAGGACACAGATGTAGTAGGCTTTTGAGTACAGACCCCTGCTCTGTTGTAAAACACCTAAAATGGGGGCCTGGGATACCTTAGAAGTAAGACCATGTGACATTTCTTCCTGTGATTTTAGAGGAAGTTGCTGGAAAGAGTCAGAATGCGGGTTAGTTGCCACTAAGGTCTTAGTTGCCTCTAACAAGGTATTACAAAATAAAGATGCGCTCAGACAATGACTGGCTGGCTTTCATGGTGAGAACAAGGGTTTTAGAGTTTGGAAAAGACAATGTTGAAGGTCAAAAATGGATAAAAGTGAAAAAAAATTTTTTGAATGCCACAGACCTAGTAAGATTTCTCAGTTGATCCAAGTACTTGGTCTGGTAGCAAAGATCAGGTGATCAGATTAAGTGTGTTACCTTCCCACTCAAGATTACTTTTTTTCTAATTACCTTTAATTGTCTGCTATTATAAAGGAAGGAAAAAGGGAAGAGGAGAAGACGGTGAAAGAGAGAAGTAAGGATGAGAACAAAAGAAAGAAATCATGCTTGAGAATTATGTCTAGAAAAAATTTGGATGTGATTATTGGTACATGAAAGTGGATGGCAGGACATAACTTCAAGATCTTCTAGTTTTAAAGGGGGTTTATTTCCAAAGAAACCACAAACCTGGGCCAAAAAATGTTTTTGTGTCCAAGCCTTAAAACAACCTGTGGACCCAAAGGCAGGAAGAAGATTGTGAAAGCTCTTTAGTTCCCAAATATGATGGTGATGAATAAAAGAGGACAATGCAGAGCGTGGAGCTAGAAGCCTTGGAGAACATCTCCCAGAAAGTGAAATCTAGGTTTGGATTTTTCTCCCATTCTTCTCTTTTCCCAATGGGAAACCACCACAAATCTTTGAAATGAAATAGAAATGTTTCAAATAGATCCAATTCAAACAAAGGGGAAAAAAAAGCATTTTGATCATTACTACATATAGCAATGATACGACTTACAAAACTACGTATCTGTGTGTGTGGGCATGCAAAGATATGTGTGTGCATGCATGTGTGTGCATACATATACACACATATATAGCTTTTAAAAAAACAGTATTTGCTTATACATTTCATAATTCATAGTCCACGATTCTAATGTCAGCAAGGGTAGCCAATGCCTTGGGTGTATGTCCTTGCCTTTGGCACATTCCAAGTGAAATTCCTCCTCAGTCCATACACCTTCTCTAACAGTCCTTTCATAGGACCTTGTGCATGTCTTGTTTCTGTCAGTGTCCTATGGGGTGAGTAGAGCAAAACCTCAAAATGTATTCATCAAAATCAGGTAAGAATTGATACCAATTCTGCTCTGTCATTCCTAACACAAAGCTACCTTTTGAGTGACTGCTGAGCTGTTTCAGTTATAGATTGCAATGCTTAAAATCTATTCTTCATAAAAATAAAGTACATCAATTTAATGTTTGTAAATAGAAGCAAAACAATGCTATAAATATTTTCTTTCATCATGTATAACAGAAAAAATACCCCTTTACTAGTGTATAAAAAAGAATATATCAGGCTTCCCTGGTGGTGCAGTGGTTGAGAGTCCGACTGCCGATGCAGGGGACATGGGTTCGTGCCCCGGTCCGGGAGGATCCCACATGCCGCGGAGCAACTAGGCACGTGAACCATGGCTGCTGAGCCTGCGCATCCGGAGCCTGTGCTCCGCAACAGGAGAGGCCACAACAGTGAGAGGCCCGCGTACCGCAAAAAAAAAAAAAAAAAAAAAAAAAAAAGAATATATCTCATCTCACGTACTGACTTTTAATGCAGAAGAGCACTTTTTATACTACCAATTACCCAGATATAGTACATTTTTAATTCCTTTATAGTGACTGAACATCTTAGATGATTAAAAGTTAATGACCTGAAAAAATAGCAGAAGCTTAAGTAAGTGTGTTATTTGTTTTTATCCCTGTTTGGATTGTATAATCTAAATGATTTATAAGTGTTATTATCATTTATTGTAAAAAAGTGATTTTTCACTTCAGAATTCTCATGTTCAAATACCACAAACAGGAAAGCCAG